>NW_023396537.1:0-307430 GCF_011125445.2 Fundulus heteroclitus | reverse complement strand
CACAGCACTGCATAAAGGAAACTAGAATTAAGTGACATTTTCTTGAAATCAGTGTATTTTTCCTTGTTTAGAGCAGGTAAATAAGTCTATTTGCCAATGGAATAAGATTTTACACTTGAAATAAGAACAATTCATCTCCATCATCTTATTTCAAGTGCAGGGTATCTAATTATCTTATTTTAGGGGTAAAAACACTCGTTCCATTGGCAAATAGTCTTATTTAGCTGTTCAAATCAAAGAAAAATATACTAATTTCTAGAAATTTTTACTTACTTTTAGTTCCCTTTTTGCAGTGAGCCAGCAAGGCAGCCGCTCTTCTTGACCTTCTATCATGCTTTTATTTGTATCTATTCGATTTTCAAATAAATTTTATTTATATAGCGTCAATTCATGAAGCATGTCATCTCAAGGCACTTTACAAAGTCAAGATACAATCATATTATACAGATTGGTCAAAAATTTCCTATATAAAGGAAACCAGTTGATTGCATCAAAGTCCCGACAAGCAGCATTCACTCCTATCTGGCAGTATCTACTTTCCCCTACTAATTGTTTTGTTTTTCAGTAAGTGAATAAATCTACACCTTATTGCTAATATAATTACACAATGAAAAGGAATTCTTGTTCAATTCAAAATCTTAAACGTACCGTTATTGGTCTATGTACATTTGATCATTAGTAACATTAAAAATCAAACAATAAACCAAGCTTTCTTGGGATTTTTTTAGCTATATCTAAAAATAACCAGCGTTAGCTCACCTGCAAAGAAGCCAACAATTTAAATGGTAGTTTTACTTTAAGATGGAAAGAATATATCACCCAGATCAGAAAACAAGCTTACCTGATTTGGGTTCTAGCCGAAATCATAATATGTGTTTATTTAAGTCTTTATGATAGTTTTCTACAGGCAGGTTTACTTCAACAGTAGAATAAAATCCTGAAATTTTAGTTTCAGTGGCACCCCAAGAGTTTAAATGGCTCCATCTGGCCCCTATGAAACATTTCTGGAGGCGCCACTGAGAAGCGTGGCTGTCGGGTTAACGGGGTTAGGTGTTAGGTGCAGACAGGAGCGGGTTAGAGGCGACGGACAGACGGAGGGTCCATTATTCCATCCAAAGACTCTGAATCACCCAGAAACAACAAAGACTGGCCGTCTAACCGTCTGATCTCCTCCTCAGTGTTTCAGAAAAGCTCTGTCTCAGACCTGGAGTGTCCTCGCGGCCTGCAGGAGCTGGACTTCATGGACCTGCTGAGGTCCACCTTCCCGCAGCTGGCTGCCGGTCAGCCGTTCGACATCTTCGTCGCCTCTAAGAACCGGCAGCTGCTGCCGCTGGCGGTGAAGACGCTGACCCCGGAGGAGATCTGCTCCGGCCACAGGTCCGGCGGGAACCCGACGCTCTACATCCGCCTGAAGGTCCGACTCAGAACCTTTGGCTCTTTAATGCACCGAGGGTCACAGAACCTGGAGCTCCCAGTAACACCAACATGTTTCATGATCTTTTACGATTCCACCGTGGTCCAAACTGCAACTGTTTATATTAAATCATTTTGAATTATTTTATCTCTTTTTAAAAAAAACCTATTGTTGGATTGAGCTGCTGTTGTGTCTCTTGTTAGGAAATCAGCCTTTTCTGTGACCATTATGTGGATTTTCTGCAGGAATCTGTCAGTTTTATTATTCTTGGTGTAGACAATAATTTTTTTGTTAATTCTTTTAAGCTTTTTAACAGAAAAATATATATTTCAGAGGAAACTTCTACAACTCGTAGCTGATTTAAAGGTAGTTAATCTATTCTAGTGAAACGATCTCAGTCCTGATTAGTTAGATTTGGTTTATTTTCTGCACCGTCAATTAAAATGTCTCCAACTCTGCTCCATGTTTTAGTTTCCTTTTAAGTAACAAAGTGTCACCTGAAGCTAAATCTTGGGCTGCGTTAACATCAGCCTCTGTAGATTTTGCTAATTTTTAACATGTCAGTATCGGCCTGATAACTAAATCTGGGCCGATGATAATAATCAATGTTTATTTCTATCTTGCTGTCGTTTTTGTTCCTACGGGGTGCTTATGTGTTTGTTTGGTCATGTGACGCTGATGCAGCGCAGGATTGGTGGGCGTTTAACCGAAGCAGAGAAGTTACATCAGCGGGACGGTCAATTTTCAACGATGTTGAAAGAGTTGGGGAATATATTCGTATCAGTAGCAGTGCCTCCCTAATTCTCATTTTGCATCAGATTTGTTGGTGTTGAATTCATCCGAAGTGGCAGATAGAGAAAATCGTGCCTGTTTATGTAATTTCTAGACCTAAATGGGCTCATTTTAGAAGAACCCTGGATTTTCAAAGTTTATTTTCTGCTCTAACACGACAACACAAGACGTGAAGCTTTGTTTATTTTGTGAATATTTTTTCTCTTAGAAAACAGACGACCCTCCTCCAGCCGACCCTGTGGTCACGAAGCGCAATCAGACCGGGCGTCATGCAAGGTAAACTACAAGCAGGACGATGATATCATATTATACAAGCAGGTATAATATGATTGAACTTGACTTTGTAAAGTGCCTTGAGATGACATGTTTCATGATTTGGCGCTATATAAATAAAATTGAATTGAATTGAATTGAATATAGCAGATATATCTGCTCACTTTCTTTTTCCGTTGTTTTAACAGAAAACAAGCTCAGACTTCAGTAATCTACACATAAAAACAGTCAGAAGATGCTGGTTTTGATCAACATTTACATGCTTGCCTGTCTCGACCTCTAATAAATGTCTAACATTTAGACACGTATTCAAAGAAAAAAATAGCTTTTAGCAAGGATGCACAAAACATTACAATTTGTTTTATCGTTACTGTTAGTTCAATAAAAATGTTATTTATATAGCACCAAGTCACAACACATGTCATCTCAAGGTTCTTTCTAAAGTCAGACTCCATCAGATCCTCCAGGTTGGTCAGAAAGTTTCCTCTCTAAGGAAACCCAGCAGGTTGCATCAAGTCTCTCCAAGCAGCATTCACTCCTCCTGAAAGAGCGTAGAGCCACAGTGGACAGTCGTCTGCATTGTTGATGGCTTTGCAGCAATCCCTCATACTGAGCATGCATGAAGCGACAGTGGAGAGGAAAACTCCCCTTTAACAGGGAGGAGAACCTCCAGCAGAACCAGAACCAGGCTCAGTGTGAACGCTCATCTGCCTCCACCCACTGGGGCTTAGAGAAGACAGAGCAGAGACACAGAAAGCACAGAAGCACACATTGACCCAGGAATACTTTCTATGTTAGAGAAGACAGAGCAGAGACACAGAAAGCTCAGAAGCTCATATTGACCCAGGAGTACTTTCTATGTTAGAGAAGACAGAGCAGAGACACAGAAAGCACAGAAGCTCACATTGATCCAGGAGTACTTTCTATGTTAGAGAAGACAGAGCAGAGACACAGAAAGCTCAGAAGCTCATATTGACCCAGGAGTACTTTCTATGTTAGAGAAGACAGAGCAGAGACACAGAAAGCACAGAAGCTCACATTGACCCAGGAGTACTTTCTATGTTAGAGAAGACAGAGCAGAGACACAGAAAGCTCAGAAGCTCACATTGACCCAGGAGTACTTTCTATGTGAAAGAAGACAGAGCAGAGACACAGAAAGCACAGAAGCTCACATTGACCCAGGAGTACTTTCTATGTTAGAGAAGACAGAGCAGAGACACAGAAAGCTCAGAAGCTCACACTGACCCAGGAGTACTTTCTATGTTAGAGAAGACAGAGCAGAGACACAGAAAGCACAGAAGCTCACATTGATCCAGGAGTACTTTCTATGTTAGAGAAGACAGAGCAGAGACACAGAAAGCTCAGAAGCTCATATTGACCCAGGAGTACTTTCTATGTTAGAGAAGACAGAGCAGAGACACAGAAAGCACAGAAGCTCACATTGATCCAGGAGTACTTTCTATGTTAGAGAAGACAGAGCAGAGACACAGAAAGCTCAGAAGCTCATATTGACCCAGGAGTACTTTCTATGTTAGAGAAGACAGAGCAGAGACACAGAAAGCACAGAAGCTCACATTGACCCAGGAGTACTTTCTATGTGAAAGAAGACAGAGCAGAGACACAGAAAGCACAGAAGCTCACATTGACCCAGGAGTACTTTCTATGTTAGAGAAGACAGAGCAGAGACACAGAAAGCTCAGAAGCTCACACTGACCCAGGAGTACTTTCTATGTTAGATGGTAATAGAGGATGATCTGTCTTACCTGGATGATGTCACAGCTAACAGAACGCCAGACCAGGTGTCCCTTCTATGAAGAGAAAAAAGAGAGAACAAAAAGTTAAAAGCTGAAATAACAACAAGTAATGCAGATTGGAGAGCAGTAGGAGAACTCAGCAGAGTGAGAGAAATAGACCCTGATGTCCTCCAGTAGCCTAAGCCTATAGCAGCATAACTATAGAGATAGCTCAGGGTAACATGAGCCACTCTGACTAAAGCTTTAACAAAAAGGAAAGTTTTAAGATTAGTCTTAAAAGTAGACGGGGTGTCTGCCTCACGGACCAAAACTGTGAGTTGGTTCCACAGGAGAGGAGCCTGATAGCTAAAGGATCTGCCTCCCATTCTACTTTTAGAGACTCTAGGAACCACCAGCAGACCTGCAGTCTGAGAGCGAAGTGCTCTGTTAGGAATATACGGGGTAATCAGAGCTCTGATATATGATGGAGCTTGATAGCCTCAATATTCCACACAACTCCTTGGACTGCTATAAATATTGACCATTTAAACCACACAGTCCTGCTCTCTGTTGGTTATATGTCTAGTGATGCCTGTTGGTTCCCCAACCCAGAACCTTGGGGTCTAGGGTGTTCTGGCAGGTCAGGGCGTTGTCGTCTCCTGTTTTCTTCATGTGGTGCAGCGATCTGTAGCCATCAGGGTTTGAAACGTGTTTTTATGTTGACGCATCGGTAGGTTAACATTTCCTCTCCCTCTGCAGCCCTGACCAAAGCATGGAGGAACCAGAGACGGGCGAAAATGCCGCAGACCCAGGCGACGATGCCGAAGACGGCAACTGGAACCCCGATCCTGAACCCCGGGCCGCCAAAAGAACGAGGAAAAGGAGAGAGAAAGGCGCCGCGAGAAGGACCGTGGAAAGTAAAATGTCCTGCAAAGTGTGTGGAGCCTGGTACAGACAGCTTGGGAGTCTGATCAGCCACGTCTGGAATCACGTCGGCGATGCCCAGGCTGTCTGCGGCGCCTGCGGACAGAAGTTCGAGTCCGTGGACGAGTTAAAGGAGCATCTTCGAAACCACCAGAAGGTGCACGGCTGTCAGCACTGCGGGAAGACGTTCGTCTCCGCCCAGAGTCTCAGCCTCCACGTGGCCAAGCACACGGGCGAGAGTCAGTTCAAATGCAGGGTCTGCAGTAAGAGCTTCACCAACATGGCCTCCCTGAATTATCACAGCTGGCTCCACGTGGAGGACAAGCCACACAAGTGTGACGTGTGCCTCAAATCCTTCGGCCTGGAGTCCCATCTGCTGTCCCACAAGAAGCTGCACACCAACGAGGAGAAGCACGTCTGCGACGTCTGCAACCGGTCCTTCCGCCTCCGCCGGGCCATGACCCAGCACCGGCTCACCCACTCCGAAGACAAGCAGTACGCCTGTGAGGTTTGCGGCAAGCGCTTCAAGCTGGAGGGCTCGCTGAAGGTGCACAGCAAGACCCACGCGGAGAGGGACCGCACGTTCCTCTGCCACATCTGCTGCCGGACCTTCCTGTGGAAAGGAACGCTCATGGTCCACCTCAAGACGCACAGCAACGTGAAGCCGTTCGTCTGCGCCGTCTGCAGCAAGGGCTTCTGGGTCAAGTGCGACCTGAAGAAACACATGAGGATTCACTCCGACGACGCGCCCTACGAGTGCTCGGAGTGTGGCCGCCGCTTCAAGCAGAAGGCCAACCTGGACAGCCACGTCAGGCTGCACTTGGGCATCAAGCAGTTCGTCTGCGAAGTCTGCGGCAAGGAGTGCTCCCGGCGGGAACACCTGAAGGTCCACATGAGGACCCACAACGGAGACAAGCCCTACAAGTGCGCCGTCTGTGACAGAGCCTTCACCCAGAGCCACTGTCTGAAAACGCACATGAAGAGTCACCAGATGGAGGAAATCTCTGTCCTGGAGCCTCCTCAGACTCAAACAGAGGAAAACCCTGTCCTGGATCCGTCAGAGTCCCACCAGATGGAGGAGAGCCCCGCCCCGGATCCGCCTCAGACTCAGAATATGGAGGAGAGCCCAGTCCTGGAGCCGCACCAGTCTCACCAAACACAGGAGAACTCTGTCCTGGAACCATCCGAAACCTGAACGACAGTTTTCTCAGACAAGATGAACAGGAACTTACTTTGCTATCATTTTTATCTGAAACTGACAAGCTTGCTTCGATAAAATTCACATAAAAACACTTTTTACATGTGATGCTTAACATGTAATGTCAGTTTAGAAAGAGGAAATAAAACCGTTAAACATTACCACAATCATTTAAGTAATTAATGGTATGCTAATTTTCCCATTTCTTCCTGTTGAATCCTGGAGATGAAGACCTGGGGTAAGTGGCTGTTTTTCCTGTGGACAATATTCAGTTATTTTACCAATAGGGCTTAAATTAACTTAATTAAAGGTAGAGTTGCCGATGGACCACTTGGTTGTGATACGTAAGCTAGGAAACTACATGCATTGCCCATTTTCTTTCAAACTGCAATCAAAAGCATTTAAAAGTGTGATTTATGTATTATTGGCCTAATCCTGCTTCGCTACTAAAGGCCCATTTTTACCCCGGTTTAAGATTTGACAATAAAATAAGGAATCATTGATCAGAGGTAGAACGGTTTAAATACATATTTAATTCATAGAAATTAAATATGGAGACACACTTACATTACCAATCGAGATCTTTCACCGCGCGGTCGAGAAGTCTGTCTGTCTGAAGTAAGTTTTACCAAGACATTCCTTTTATCAACTTTAAACTCCTCCTGCATGGCTCAGAGGGAGGATGACTGATCTCCTCTCCTTCTGACCACCCCCCTCAGGGCAATAAAACTCCATGTTTATCTTACGCTGGAGCAGGAAGGGCAGACCCCCCTCTGCTTTCCTCAGTAACCCCAACTAAGATATATTTTTAATTCTCAACAACCCCTTCTGTTTTGATCTCTCATAGATCAAACCAATAACTAGGTTAAACTAAGTCTATGTCTTGAAACCCTTAAACAAAATGTAAATAGTAAGATGTAATATGGTAACCCACTGTCCCCTCTGTTGGCGACTTATGAAATCAAATGAAGTTCAAATGTTCCTCTTAAATGTAAAATAACCCAAGTATAAGCTAAAAAGCTACTAAACCTATCTGAATCTCTAACCTACTAGAATTAAGAAAAGTAAGCACCTTTATCCGAGAGGTGCAAGGCTAAGGTAAATGTGCAACTACCAGAGACTATTATATGATCTAAATATGACTTTAAGAGTCCTAACCTAGATTAACAAAATGTCTTCTTAGACATAAAGATAACCCATGAAAGCACTACTCAGATCAAATCACAGAATAAAAAGATTATCATGCAATGCAGAACCAAGAGACTAACAATACTAATATTGAACACCTTATGAATATAGAACTTATAAGACATATGCAGTGATTACAAACTTCTTTTTTCTTTTTCTTTTTTTTTACAAAATGCATTCAATTGTGGTCATGATGTCTTGCGTCTCGGAGATGTCTTCTTCTCGCCTTTAAGGAAGATGGTTTAAAGAGTCAGTGTTCCAACCGCGGTCTCCACACATCTGTATGTTAATCTTTATTAAAAATAAAAAACGAAAACAAAATAAACTTCCAGCTGCCCCTCCGTGGGTGGCTATCGGCGCCTCGAGCTGCCCCGTTGCCGGATGGCACGGGTGGGTGGCAGTTGAAAACCCTTCCAGTCAGCCAGTCTGACCCGAAGGTTGGCCTGGTATTGTTCCCTTAAACCCTCTGTTTGGCTGGTACACACGGCTCTGGTATCAGATGGGCCCCTGACCCTTTGGCCCACCACATCTGTCTGTCATGACCTCAGCGCGCATCCTTCGAGGTCGGAGGTCGGTGGACTCCCTTCACATTTCTCCTACTTTTATGTCTCCTGAAACTTACATGACAACCGTTTAGATATCAAATGTTGTGTGCTACCTGTAATTCCGGAGGTTGACTTCAGTCCCGAAAAGCTCCTTTCAGTCATATGGAATCATATCCTGTAATGAAATTAACTGAACACTCCCACAAGAAACACACTTCACATCTTTTTCACCCCAATTTCAATGTAGTCTGTGCACAGAATTATAGTCAATTGTGTTTAGAATTCTCCCCATTAATCTGAACCAACCTTCTTGTTGTTTCCCCTCCAGCCTATGAGAAACCTATTTTAGAAATGTAATAGTTAATGAGACATTTTATTGCAATTCCTCTTTCCTGACGCTGGGCCTCTGATTGTCCTGCAAAAGAATGCCTGCACAAAAAACTTTATACCTCCGGTGGGAATCGCCATGTCTGTGGAATCCAAAATTAGTTAATTTAATTAGAAATCAAAGTACATTTTCCTGTAAGAATGTCAGAATGCCCTCTGGATTAAAGATTAAAGATTACCATTCAGCACACCACTCCACACAAAACCTTTTAGCAGTCACCACACCTCACTTCTGTACCCTTTACTCCATACTCAGATGTCTATGCTGCGAAAAAGTTCCTATTTTTAATCTGAGAGGAAAAGCAAACCCTAATCTTGTTCATCTATCGTTTTATCCAGTTGTTACAAATCCTGATCCAGTTTACTGCAACAGATATACGTGGCTTTGAATCCTTAACTAACCTACCTGACACACCAATGATTTTAAAGTAAACTAAATATGCAATAAGTTACCCTCTGTTTATCTCTGTTTTATCCATTTTTTTGTAGTTTATGTAGTTTTTCTGTTTAATTTAACATTCACTTTATTGTCCTGCTTAAACTGTTTAAGCCTTTATCCAAGAACCCCCTCATATAATCTATCTGTAGCAGATACGTGGTGTCTGACCCTCTGCCCATTAAATCTAATTTATAGTTCTGTTTTCGGAGTCACTTAACAAACCTTCCAGAGAGCCATGGGTAAGGTCTTTTGTGGGGGTTTCTTTTTGTTTAAACAAAAAGAAACCTCAACTTAAAGATGTTACGTATTCTTGGCCGTCCTATCGCTGTGCTGCATTAGGGTGTCCCCTTCCCCAAAGAAAGCACTCTATCTTAGTCCTAAATTCACCAGTTTGTCAGTCTGGTGCAGAGGTGACCAAATCTCGGGACTCTTTTTATTCTTTGTATTTTATCTTTTTTATTTGATTTTAAATAAGTTTTTTGCAATCTCAACATTTAAGTTTCTCAATTGTTATTCTTATGTTATTTTATTTATTTTTGTAAAGTCTCAACAGTTAAGTTTCTTGGCTGTTATTTCTATTTTCCTTCCCATACAGCCTCACCATCTAAGATTACTTGCCATTTAATTTTCTATCTAATTTTACGTTTTTCTGACGCAAACAAACACATAAATTCAATCATTTCTCGGTTTCAACATAAATTCCATTCAAACCTCTCACACTAGTTGCTCTGTTCAACCTCTGATATTTTGAGAAGAAAGCGTCTCACTTACAGCAACACTTGATTTAGCCTACATCTAATCTTTAGCCAATAGGAGAATCAAAATCTCCTTACTTTTTTTCGGGTCGACCCTGTTTTGCTGTAAGTGATTACTTCTTCGTGCCCAAATTCAAATGGTTCCTCCACTTTAATGTGAAATCCGGGTCACGGCTAACCAAATTGTGATTTATGTATTATTGGCCTAATCCTGCTTCGCTACTAAAGGCCCATTTTTACCCCGGTTTAAGATTTGACAATAAAATAAGGAATCATTGATCAGAGGTAGAACGGTTTAAATACATATTTAATTCATAGAAATTAAATATGGAGACAGAGTTACATTACCAATCGAGATCTTTCACCGCGCGGTCGAGAAGTCTGTCTGTCTGAAGTAAGTTTTACCAAGACATTCCTTTTATCAACTTTAAACTCCTCCTGCATGGCTCAGAGGGAGGATGACTGATCTCCTCTCCTTCTGACCACCCCCCTCAGGGCAATAAAACTCCATGTTTATCTTACGCTGGAGCAGGAAGGGCAGACCCCCCTCTGCTTTCCTCAGTAACCCCAACTAAGATATATTTTTAATTCTCAACAAAAGTTAGAGTTGGTGATTTTTCCAGAAGTTTCCCAAGTCCCTTTTCGAATAACTGCGGATGTAGAAGACCGTCTTACCTGCTCTATCTCTCAAGGGGATCCTGTGAAAAAAAATCTCCCAAATTTTTTTATTTTGTTTTATTTATTTCTACTGAGGCCTTCCTCTTCTTCTCATAAACATGAATGCGGTTCGCTTCTCGTGACTCTCCATCATGTTCAAAGCGTTCAGTGAGAGCAGCGGAGCTACAATGAACGGCTAACACCAAAGCTAACCGCTAAGCTAACTGCTAAGCTAGCTAAGCAGCTAGCTTAGCGGCTAGCAAGTGGAAAATAACAAGGAAAGAGCACGGACACTTGCGTACGTAAGCGCAGGGGGGTGAGAGCAGGAACAAAACTGATCAATTAATGTTTTGGTCAGAGTTTTTATTGGCCTGCAGCTCCCACAGAGTGATTTTTTTTTTTACCTCCTTTTTCTGAATATATAATGTATTACTTTCAGGATGGAAGGACCATTTACCAAGTATAACAAAAAGTGTTTCTGAACAGGATTACCATCTATAGCTTTAAGCCCTATACATTCTGGATGACTTAGATTCTAGCTGGTCAATCATCAGGGGAAAGAACATGTTTATTTCCTATTCCTTGACCACCCCCATAAACTGGTTCTTGTAAAATAATAAACGTTTAATCACAGCTTTACTGCTGTTGATGCCAGGAGCTGCCATGTTGGATCCGACAATCGGCCTTCAAAATGTTTCCGACTTTCGGAGGGGAAAGTCCGACCACAGCGGTCGTTATCGTTGATTTGTCCGATCGTAAGCAGAGATTTCCGAGTTCTGATTGCGAATGCAACGCAACATTTCAACATTACTAAATACCTGAGTGAAAACCCCCAACATGCTGCTTAAAGTTACTCCTGAAAGGTTAAAGAAGGTCAAGCTGCTCTGCCACACCAGCCATATAAAGGAGTCTTTAAAGGAAGCTGTTCTCTATCACTTCATATGACCCGACAAAAGTATTCACTCCAAATCAGCAATAAAAGTGCTGATTTGGTTAAAATCACTGATCTTGTTACACTAAGAGTACAAGATTCCCGGTTTCTGCCGTCATCAGTTCTGCTACGTTTGTGCAGCAAACATTTTGCCGTTATTTCAAAGATATTAAAGGTTTCCAGAGGTCATCAAACATGGCCGCGTGTCTGAGAGAGCAGCAGCGTCCAGATGTTTCCTTCCTGAGGAACCACCTTGGTTCCTGCTTCCTACTTCCTAATGCTAGCTGCAGCCTCCTGCTCTGATCATCAGCAGCTTTAATTCAGGTTTCTGCTGCTCAAGGTGGTCTTATTTTAATTTTTTGGTTGATAAAACATAGGTTAACTCACAGGTGTTTTGACTTTTTCCAAGACTAAAAAATAACTTGGTCAAGTGGATTCTGACTTTCCTCCTGAGTAAAGCCTTGGAGCTAAAAACGACCATTTATTGTTAATTGTGTGTAGGGTTGCTGGGCGAATTACCAGTTTAGCAGATACTTGCTGAAAAGGCTGTGATGTTATATTTAACAAGCATTAAAATGTGTTTGACTTGAAAGAATAGATCTACAAGTATAAGTTGTGAAAATCTCTCTGAGCTGTAAAATTAAAAGTCCTGTTGATCACGATTAGTATTGAACATGTATTTTTTTTTACCATGATGACGCTGAAAAATAAAAACTGTTAAAATAAGTTAAATGATGCATCCTGTTGGAGACAAATTTTTATTTGCTGGTAGAAAATACAAACCTTGAACAAAGTAGAGATGTCTCATAAAAAATATAAACACAGAAAAATATCTTTGAAGAAATACAATCATTGACAAACAAAGACGTCCCTGAACAGGTTGGAGCAGGTCGGTCGGACCCTGACCTGCTCCTTATAACCAAAGTGCTGACCGTTTCTTCTTCTGTGGTCGTTTTTTTTTTTTACCTGGTACCAAACCCGACATCGGTTTGGACCAACCTGAGAGTTTTTATTCCAGCCAAGGGTTTAAGGTCCTGTTTTCTAATCTGGTCTCAGTCTGCTGGGTGGAACGGAGGTCCGGTTCTCCCTGCAGGAGGACGTTTGATCCGAGTGGGTCAGACTCTTTAATGACGCTGGATCAGAACCACAATCAACGGAGACACGGTGAGGCAATATAACATTTTCACAGAACATTCAACTGATTAAAAAGCATTTTCCAAACTAAAGACAACCTAACGAACAACAGGTTGATTAGCTGGTGAGAACTGGAGGTAGTAATAAACAGGCAGGACCTAAACAAAAACCCTGATTTATTAACCTACAGGGTTATCATCGCTCTCTATCCGGACCCAACAGAACTCAGCAAGAACGATGAGTCAACAGAAACTAGAACCTCCTTAAAGGTCCGGCTCACATCAGCTGTGACTCCAACTCAGAGCAGATGCACTGCAAAAATAGAACTCAAAATAAGAAATTATTTCTTGAAATGAGAGAATTTTTCCTTAATTTGAGCAGGTAAATAAGATTATTTGCCAATGGAATATGATTTTTGAACTAAAATAGGAACAACTCATCTTCATTATCTTATTTCAAGTGAAGTATATCTAATGATCTTTATTTTAGGGGTAAAAATACTAATTCCATTGGCAAATAATCTTATTTACCTGCTCAAATCAAGGACAAATATATTCATTTCAAGAAAATTTTACTTATTTCTAGTTCTATTTTTGCAATGTGAAGAACCAGAACTGGTTATCATGGTCCGTTTCCTCTGGGAACCAGTTACTGCAGTTAGAAAGTGGATTTTTCCTTCACCGATAACTAATCTGTGGTCGCAGTAACTTTATGGAGCGTCCGCAAAACAAAGACATGAGGAAAAACTCACGTTAAAAATAATAAGATAATCTGACGTTCCTCCCCGGAGAAACTAGACTCACCGAACTCAACAACATTTTACTGGACAGGAGGAAATTAACCTTAGAGGCCGTCTGTAACAACCTGAGTAAGTCGCACAACACGAAACATCTCTAGAAACTATTAAAGTGGAATATCTGAGGGTGTTGGTGGTAATAGCTGCTTTAATCTGACCCATTTCTGATGGGTTCCTGATTAATTTTAAACAAAAGGTTGTTTAAAATTAATCAGACGAAGCAGGAAACATCGGCAGCCGAAAAAGAGTTTTTTTTTTACAGCAAACAGGATGTAAACGAAAACTCTACTAAAACCCACATATAAAAAAAAAACTTCCATGAAGCTAAAAATATATAAGAAATACCAAATGTTTGACATCTGGATTTATGATCTAGCTCCACCAGGTCCAGGATAGAGGAGGAGATGTTATCCTCCCCCCACCTCACCTTTTAAAACCTGCTGCTTCCTGATTGGTTGTCAGTCTACTCAGGTGTGGCTCGTTTTCATTAAGGGTGAAGCAGCAATCAGCAGAAACAAGCAAAAATGAAATGATGCCATAAAACAGTAAAAAAAACAAAAGAAACACGTTAAAACATAGAACCTAGGTCTCATTAATCTGGCAGGGAAGTAAAGGTGCGGACCCTCCTCAGATCGTCACAGATGACGATAAATCGTAGATTTAACAGGTTTGGTCAAACGGCAAGAGCAACAGAGAACACACTCTTAGCGTACCGCCTATGGCAGGAATATCTCAATATAATCAGGCGCCTTAAAGCTCGTCTGATCCTCCTGATCCTCCTGCCGTGTCAACGCTTCGTAAAACACCAGGCTTCACTCAGACCAGCTGCAGTGTGGTTCCTCCTGAGGCGCCTCTCCGTCGCGGGTCCTCACCTGGACCTCCTTCCCGTCGCTCACTGAGCCGCACGGCCGGACGGCTGAATGCGTCATCACGTGCCGGTTGAAGTCGACGCCCTGGCTGAAGCAGCTGCCGCACTCGTGGCACTTGAACAGAGCGTCGCCAAAGTGGCCGCTCATGTGGGTCTTCAGCGCCTCGTTGGACTCGAAGCTCACGTTGCACAGGCAGCAGGCCCGCGAGGAGGCGTCGGCGCCGAGGGTCCGCTGGTGGAGGCCGTGGGTCTTCTCGTGCTCCTTCAGCATGGCTTTGGACAGGTACGCCTTCTCGCACAGCCTGCAGCTGTGGCCGCGGCAGCTGGCGTGCAGCTTCCTGTGAGCCAGGAAGTCCGCCTTCAGAGCGAACGACTTCAGGCAGAAGTAGCAGCGGACGGGCGCCCTGTCCTGGTGGACCCAGCTGTGACTGCGTAGCGCCGCCGTGGTGGAGAAGGCTCTGCTGCAGGTGTTGCATTTAAACCGATCCCCCGCCCGCCGCTTGGCGACGCCGGAGAGCGGGTCCTTCCCCAAATGGCCGAGGCTGAAGCCCTTTGTGTGATGTGTGACGTGTTCCTTCAGCGTTTCCGCGGACTCCAGCCGCTCTCCACAGACGCCACAGATGCTCTGAGGCTCGTCGCCGTGATCCCAGACGTGGCTGAGCAAGATGCCCAGCTGTCGGAACAGCTTCCCGCACACCCTGCAGGTCACTTTGCTGCTCCTGGCCTCTGTGTGCCGCCCGGCGCCCTGATGGCCGCCCGCCGCCTCGTCGTCTGACGTGTCGTCCGTGTCGGTGCTGGAGCTGCCCGGTTCAGACGAGGAGCTGATGGGCTGGATGTCTCCAACAGAGCTGCAGAGATGGGAGACCTTTTAAATTATAACATAAACGTGTTAAAATGATGCAAAAGCAAGCATCCTTTGTGCCGTTTTCCTGCTAATCGGGGTGAAAACTGCTGCGAAAAATGTTTGATCCATACCAAAAGAATCATAACTACCCTTTATTTAACCAGTAAACAACTCAATGAGCCAAAAAACAGTTTCAAAATATACTACTTAAAAATATTTAAGAAATCAGAATTCGATATCAAGTCATTCAAACTGGTGTAATACTGATATGGTCAGTTCAGTGTTAGCAAGCATGCTTTGTGCCGTTTTCCTACTAATTCCTACTACTTTAATTTGGACTTTATCTGTTTTTTTACGCACATGTTTACCTTGTCTGGGACCCGGTTTCATCGTTGTTCAGAACCGGCGGGTCGGCAGATGTGGACTCGGTGATCAGAGCTTCACTAACGTCCATCTGTACTGGCGTCCTCTGAAAGAGACGAGATTAAAAACAGGATGAACCAAAGACTGTCTGTGAGACCAGGATGTAACATAGTGACCCGGAAACGACCCGAAAAAGACACGTAGGCAACAGTACACTCCACTATGAAGGTGAGAGGTCCGTGGAGAGTCAGCGTGGAGTCCACCAAGCTCACAGTACGCCAGAGTACGCGGGAGCCTTTAGGCAGCCTGTTTCTGGAGCACGCACTAGCAAAAATAAAACGTGTTTATTTTGGCCTTATGTTAGAAACAGGGCAGTGTAGTCAATTCAATTCAATTCAATTCAATTTTATTTATATAGCGCCAAATCATGAAACATGTCATCTCAAGGCACTTTACAAAGTCAAGTTCAATCATATTATACAGATTGGGTCAGATTATACAGATTGGTCAAAAATTTCCTATATAAGGAAACCAGTTGATTGCATCAAAGTCCCGACAAGCAGCATTCACTCCTGGGGAACCGTAGAGCCACAGGAAGAGTCATCTGCATTGTACATGGCTTTGCTGCAATCCCTCATACTGAGCAAGCATGAAGCGACAGTGGGAAGAAAAACCACCCATTAACGGGAAAAAAAAAAAACCTCCGGCAGAACCGGGCTCAGTATGAACGGTCATCTGCCTCGACCGACTGGGGTTACAGAAGACAGAACAGAGACACAACAAGAGAAACAAAAAAGCACAGAAGCACACATTGATCTAGTAATCTGCTCTACATCAGATGGTAGTAGCAGGTGAGCCGTCTTCTCTGGATGATGTCACAGTTAACAGAACGCCAGACCAGGTGTACCTACTATGAAGAGAAAAGAGAGAGAACAGAAAGTTAAAGCAGAAATGACAACACATAATGCATAATTGAAGAACAGTAGAACTCAATATAGTGAGAAAACCAGATCCTGACATACTCCAGCAACCCAAGCCCACAGCAGCAAAACCACAAAGGTAGCCGAGAGCAACATGAGTCACTAGTTACAATTTTTGTCAAAAAGAAAAGTTTTAAGCCTAGTCTTAAAAGTAGACAGGGTGTCTGCCTCACGGACCAAAACTGGGAGTTGGTTCCACAGGAGAGGAGCCTGATAGCTAAAGGATCTGCCTCCCATTCTACTTTTAGAAACTCTAGGAACCACCAGCAGACCTGCAGTCTGAGAGCGAAGTGCTCTGTTAGGAACATACGGGGTAATCAGAGCTCTGATATATGATGGAGCTTGATTATTAAGGGCTTTATACGTTAGAAGAAGAATTTTAAATTCTATTCTTGATTTAACAGGAAGCCAATGAAGGGAAGCTAAAATTGGAGAAATATGATCCCTCTTGTTGATTTTCATCAGAACTCTTGCTGCAGCATTTTGGATCAGCTGAAGGCTTTGAACTGCATTTTGTGGACTTCCTGATAGTAAAGAATTACAATAGTCCAGCCTTGAAGTAACAAATGCATGGACCAGTTTTTCAGCATCACTCCTGGACAGAATGTTTCTAATTTTGGCGATATTCCGGAGGTGAAAAAAGGAAACTCTGGAAACCTGTTTAATATGGGATTTAAATGACATGTCTTGGTCAAAAATAACACCAAGATTTTTTACTTTATTACCAGAGGCCAGGTTAATGCCACCCAGATTAAGTGATTGGTTAAGAAGTTTATTTTTTGAGGACTCTGGCCCAAAGATTAAAACTTCGGTCTTGTCAGAATTTAGATGCAGGAAATTTAAAGTCATCCAGCTTTTGATGTCATCAAGACATGACTGCAGTCGAAGTAATTGATTGGATTCATCAGGATTTATGGATAAATATAGCTGAGTATCATCAGCATAACAGTGGAAATTAATCCCATGCTGTCTGATAATTTTGCCTATCGGAAGCATATATATAGTAAAGAGAATTGGTCCAAGGACTGAACCCTGTGGTACTCCACAGGTGACCCTAGAGTTTGAGGAAGATTTATTATTAACATGAACAAATTGGAATCTGTCTGACAGATAAGAGTTAAACCAGCCTAATGCTTTCCCCTTAATCCCTACAGTATGTTCAAGTCTTTGTAGGAGAATATTGTGATCAACTGTATCAAATGCAGCACTGAGATCTAACAGGACAAGTATAGACACAAGTCCATTATCTGAGGCCATGAGAATATCATTAGTGACCTTCACCAGAGCTGTTTCAGTGCTATGATGAGCTCTGAAGCCTGACTGAAACTCCTCAAGTAGGTCATTACTTTGTAAATGTTCACAAAGTTGATTAGCAACTACTTTCTCAAGAATTTTAGATAAGAAAAGAAGATTAGATATAGGTCTGTAATTTACTAACTCATCTTGATCAAGAGAAGGTTTCTTAAGTAAAGGTTTAATAACAGCTACTTTCAAAACCTGTGGTACATATCCATTTACTAAGGATAGATTAATCATGTCTAAAATAGTGCCACTGATCAAAGGGAATATGTCCTTAAACAACTTGGTTGGGATTGGGTCTAACATACAGGTAGAAGGTTTAGATGAAGCTAAAATTTTAGATAGCTCAGAAAGCTCTACTGCTTCTAAACAGTTCAAACACTGCGCAGATTCTAAAGATTCCTCCAATGCTGCCTCACTTACTGAGGACGAGGTAATCATGTTTGGGAGGATGCCAATTATTTTATTTTTAATGGCATCAATTTTATTTATGAAGAATCCCATAAAATCATTACTACTAAGAGCTAAGGGAATGGATGGATCAACAGAGCTGTGGCTCTGGGTAAGTTTGACAACTGTACTAAAGAGAAATCTAGGATTATTTTTATTCTCTTCAATTAATGATGAAAAATATGCTACTCTAACTCTGCGGAGGGTCTTGTTATACAACAATAGTCTGTCCCTCCAGATTAAGTAGGATTCCTCTTGGTGTGTAGAGCGCCATTTTCTCTCCAATTTCCTAACATTGTGCTTCAAGGAACGCAGCTCTGAATTAAACCAAGGAGCCAGCTTCCTGTGAATAATCACCTTCTTTTTCAAGGGAGCTACATTGTCTAGTGCAGAACGCAATGAGGAAGTCACATTGTTAGCAAAGGTATCGATTTGTGAATGGGAAGAAACAGCAATGCTGCCATCTACAGGGCATTTCTGCAATGCTGAGGATATTAAGAAGGGGACAGACTCTTTAAGTTTTGATACAGCATTATCCGATAAAAATCTACTATAATGGAACCCTCTTTTGGGGGTGGAGAATTCAGTTAGATTAAACTCAAATGTTATTAAAAAATGATCAGACAGGACAGGGTTGTGAGAGAATACTGTTAATTCTTCACAATCAATGCCATATGTCAGAACAAGGTCTAAAGTATGGAGCCGAGAGTGCGTCGGCTTATGCACATTTTGAACAAAACCAATTGAATCTAGGATAGTTTTAAAGGCTACACTAAGGTTATCACATTCAGTGTCAACATGGATGTTAAAATCACCCACTATAATAACCTTATCAGTATTTAACACCAAATCAGATAAGAAATCAGACAACTCATCCAAAAACTGAGTGTAAGGACCTGGTGGACGATACAAAACAACAAACAGAAGAGGTTTTACTGCTTTGCAGTTTGGATGAGGGAAACTGAGGGTTAAATGTTCAAAAGAACTGTAATTATTAGTTGGCCTGGGACTAATTAATAAATCAGACTGAAAGATAGTTGCCACTCCTCCTCCTCTTCCCACAGATCTGGGAATGTGGAAATTTGAATAATTGGAGGGAGTTGACTCATTTATACTAACGTAGTCCTCTTGTAGCCAGGTTTCTGTGAGACAAAACAAATCAATCTGATTATCAGAAATCAATTCATTAACTAACAAAGTCTTTGGAGGGAGAGACCTTATATTTAATAGACCACATTTTATTATTTTATTTTTAGGTTCAAGGTGAACCATATTGATTTTTATTAGGTTTTTATGATTTGTTCCTTTTAGATCAGTTTTTGATCTGTTAAGTTTTGGCCGTGGGAAAGACACCGTCTCAATAGGATAATGGGTGGGTAACAGTACAGAAGCTGCAGAGAGGTGTGTTAAACTACGGCTCTGCTTCCTGGTCTGGACCCTGGGTTGTCAGCATTTAGGAGAACTAATAAATCCGGCCAGATTCCTAGAAAGAAGAGCTGCACCATCCAAAGTAGGATGGATGCCGTCTCTCCGGATCAGACCAGGTTTTCCCCAGAAAGTTCTCCAGTTATCAATGTAGCCCACGTCGTTTTCTGGACACCACCTAGACAACCAGCGGTTGAATGATGACATGCGGCTAAACATGTCATCACTGGTCAGATCAGGCAGGGGACCAGAGAAAATTACAGAGTCCGACATAGTTTCAGCAAACTCACAAACCGAAGCAACACCAACTTTGGTGACCTCTGATCGGCGTGACCGGGTGTCATTACCGCCAGCGTGAATAACAATTTTGCGGTATTTACGCTTATCCTTAGCCAGTAGTTTTAGGTAGGATTCTATGTCGCCTGTTCTGGCCCCTGGTAGGCATTTAACTATGGTCCCTGGTTTCTTTAGTGCCACATTTCTCATTATGGAGCTGCCAATAATTAAGGTCGGCTCCTCGGCGAGATTGTCGCTCAGAGGGGAAAATTTATTAGAAACGCAGATGGGTTGGTGGTGATCTGGGGTCTGTAATCTAGAGCTATGCTTCCTACGAACTGTCACCCAGCCAGCCTGGTTACCAGGCTGCTCGGGTGCTACTGCTTTAGGTTCGCTACGTGAAGTTACTCTATGCGGCTCCGCGCTAGCAAAAGAGCGGCTATCAGCTGGTTTTTCAACAGCACGGAGCCGGGTCTCCAATTCTGACACCCTCGCCTCCAAAGCTACAAAAACACTACATTTATTACATGTACCATCATCACTAAAGGAGGCAGAGGAATAACTGAACATCTGACACAGAGAGCAGCAGATAGGAGACTTAGTCAGAGCCGGAGAAGCCATTATGAGGCTAAGGCTTGGCTAGCGCTAGGCTAACGCTAGGCTAAAGCTAGGCTAACGCCCTATTACCACGCCAAAGAACAAACCGTGTGAAACACGAGGAGTTCCCAAACGTGATGAGCAGCCACAGACAATGTTTTAAAAGTGCTTATGTTTGGAAACAGATGTTACAGCAAAGAGGTTTAAAGATAAAAAGCGAGAGAGCCTGGAGCAAAGCTCCGTCGTTCACACAGCAACAACAGGAAGTGACGCAATACGCCTTACCGCAAACAGGAAGGAATGTAGTCCAGCTACTCTGTCCTGCCCACAGAGACGGATAGAGAGCTGTGGACGTGGAGGAGCGATATTACACACTTATATTGGGACTATAATATTTAATGTACCTTATAATCCAGTGCGTCTTATGGTCCAAAAAATATGGTATATCGATTTGTTTACATGACAATATGATATTTGCATCATATCGTTAGGTGATCGATATGATGCGCTACCATCTGTCAATCTAACACTATTGTTTACATTGATATTACCTCACAAAAAACCCAAATATGGTTTGATAATTTATTTCTAAGCAGGCATCTAAATCAAAAAACCGTCCATCCATCCATTTTCTAACACACTTATCCCTGGGCGAAAGGCGGGGTTCAACCTGGACAGGTCGCCAGTCTGTCGCAGGGCAACACAGAGACAAACAACCATTCACACACACTCACACCTAAGGAGAATTTAGAGAAGCCAATTAACCTAACAGTCATGTTGTTGGACTGTAGGAGGAAGCCAGAGTACCCGGAGAGAACCCACGCATGCACAGGGAGAACATGCAAACTCCATGCAGAAATAACCACGGTGGGACTCGAACCCAAACCTTCTTGCTCAAAGGCAACAGCATTATCCACTGCTCCTTAGTGCAGCCCATCAAAAACGACATTCTTCTACTTCGAAAATAATAATAATAGTAGTAGATCACCCGTTAACTTTAGCCTAGTGTCTTACAAATTTCAAAATAAAAGTGAATGACAACATGGATTGATTTTTTTCATTTTACATCGATGTGATTGGACTGTATGCTGGTGAAGATTCTCAGTCATCCAGGTCATGGTCATTCCAAAAAAAGTAAAAACAAAGCAACTGGACTTGTTTTCCGTAGTTGAAGACATTTCGCTTCCTCTCCAGGAAGCTTTCTCAATTCAAAAAGTCTGGAGTAATGTGGAGTAACAAGCTTTATACTACTGCCAAACAAAGGCCTTGTAATGGCTCAGACAACATGCAAATTCAACCGAAACAGGTCCACCCCTTAGTAATGGGCAGTCGTTAAAGCCATTAAGCCAGCAGATAGAACTGAAACTGGAAATTTTGTGCTCCAGTGGGTGGTGTGAGTCAAAAAGAAGATATTGGTCGGTGTGGGTGGGTTTCCGAAAGTTTGTGCCACTGGAGCACAAACTTTCTGTCATCAGAACCTTACAACACCGGGCCGAGCATATCCCAACTAAAATGGAAGGGAAGCACAAGGAACAGAAACACATCAAAGATGCCCTCCAAACCTGTGGGTACCCTAACTGGGCTTTTGTCAAATCAGCAAGAAAATCCAAAAGACCCGCTGCAGAACATAATGGTGAGACGATGTAAATGCAAAAACATCGTCATCCCATATGTTGCTGGAGTCTCTGAAAAACTCAAGAGGATTTTCTCCAAACACAAAATCCCAGTGCATTTCAAACCAAACAGGACCCTCAGACAGAGGCTGGTGCATCCCAAGGACAAAACCCCCAAACCTAAGATGAGCGGAGTGGTGTATGCAGTTCAGTCAGTGAGGAATGTTCTGATCTTTATGATGGAGAAACCAAACAACCTCTCCACAGACGCATGGCTCAACACAGGAGAGCTACCTCCTCAGGACAAGACTCTGCTGTCCACCTACACCTAAAGGACAAAGGACACTCTTTTGAGGACCAAAATGTTCACATTTTGGACAAAGAAGACAGATGGTTTGAAAGGGGTGTGAAGGAAGCCATCTACGTTAAGAGAGAAAAACCAACCTTAAACAGAGGAGGAGGCCTTAGGTTCTAACTCTCAAAAACTTACAACACAGCTATAGGATTAATTCCAGCCAATCATCACCTTAACTCTCACCCTCATTCGGGTGATCAACACGTTCCTTTAAGCCAAGCCAATAACGACCCTAACGACTCCTCGTTACAGAGGAGTGGACCAGTTTCGGTCCAATCTGCTGGCTTAATGGCTTTAACGACCGCCCATTGCAAAGGGGTGGACCTGTTTCGGTTGAGTTTCCATGTTATCTAAGCCATTACACGGCCTTTGTTTGGCAATGGTATAAAGCTTGGTACTCCACATTACTCCAGACTTTTTGAATTGAGAAAGCTTCCTGGAGAGGAAGCGAAACGTCTTCACTACGGAAAACAAGTCCAGTTGTTTTGTTTTTACTTTTTTTGGAATGTGATTGGACTGTTAATGATATAACCAATATATTGATGGATCTACATATTCTCACACCAGTAGGCGACATCTCCACGGAGCAGTCGGACCTCTGTCTTACTGTCCAGACCAACATCACCGGCCTCCTGGTTGGACCTGAACTCCTGATGAACTTATTCCAGGTCAATGTCAACTCGTCATTCTTCCAAACATTCTCGTTCTTTATTCTGTTTAACTGTGAAGCATTTTATAAACGTTTAATATTAAACTACACGGTGTTTACGGATTATTATGTATTATGAACCTTCTGGACTTAGAAGAAGTGGAATTTACTGATAAATCGAGTTATGGGATCTCTGATTGAACAAAACACCCAGAACTCTGCATTTGTTCCTTGCATTAATATTTAAAACCTACATTGTGATAATCAGTTAAGGCAACTCAGGAAAACATTGGTAAATCTAGTCAAGTTAGCCTAAAGTCTAGTTTGAGAGGCTCAGGGTTAAATGTTCCAGGTTTTACCCTCAGCCGGAGGTAGAGCTGCGAGATTCTTGCTGCAAACATCTCCTCTGGAGTCAGAGTCTTCAGCTTCAGAGGCCGGAGCCTCATGCGCCGCTTCATTCTCAGAATGTCAAACGGTTCTCCTGCAGCCAGCTGAGGGTAGGAGGATGTCAGCAGGTCCAGGAAGGCCGGCTCCGGTAGATCTAGAGGGCACTTGAGGACCCTTGTGGGTATTTTCCGTAACGCTGGAGGAGATTGAAGCACTTCCTGTGAACATTTGATTTTTAACATTTTCCACTCAACAAGTTTTAACTTCAGCCTCCGGACTTTATTTTGGGTTTGACCACAGACTAAATGGCCAGTAAACTCTAAAACCATAACAAAAACTGGACCTAAAACACGACTAAGAGACAAAATAAAGCACGTACCAACTGAGGACAAAATATGGATCTTGGGGCTCTCCAGTAACCGGACCGAGACGTCTACATGGGTGCGGGGGCAAGCCGGTTTGCTGTACCCTTTCATTCCAGTCTGAACCGTGGAAGAACCTGACCTGTAAGTGGACAACAGATCAGCTCTGATTGGCTGGAGGTTTCACAGACTCAGTGACAGAGCAAAAAAAAAAAACCCAGAAATCTCTTGACACAGACGGATCTAACCATGCAGACCCACACATGAACAGATAGGAACCACAGAAACATCTGAGTTTTAAATGCAAGCGAGCTTACAGTATTTTATTCTGCTTAGTGTCAAGAAGTCGTCCTACTTCCTGGTTCTGTTATTAAAGGAACGGAGGTCATCCGTCGACATCACACAGCACCAAACCAAGTTCTGTTTGACACACCTTGTAGACTGTTTTAGGCTACGTTCACACTGCAGGCCTTGATGCTCAATTCCGTTTTTTCGTGAAATCGGATTTTTTTGCGTGTCCGTTCACATTTCCAAATATATGCGACTTGTATGTGATGTCCTGTGTGAACTGCATTCGTACACTTAAGTGTCCCGCATGCGCAGTAGAGGAGGCGATGACGTCATACGTAGCAAAGCGTGCTCATTGTTTGCGGAAGTAAACAGGGATCGTAATGCTGCAGCGTATCTTGCGTTCTTTACGTTATTCTCCAACCGGAGCAGCACATTACCAATGCAGTCTTTTAAAGAAGATCGAAAAGGAAGAGAGCCAAATTTTAGCGACGTGATATATATATATATATATATATATATATATATATATATATATATATATATATATATATATATATATATGATAGAAGAAAAAGGGTCAATAAAAAAATTCAATAGAAGAACAGTTTTCCTTCTTTTTGCATTCATCATGTAGGTTAACATTACAGTCATTACATCCTCCCAACCAATCACAACGCAGACCCAGGAGCCAAGCTCCGACCCCTTCAAAGAGTTCAGAGAGCATATGTTCCTTTTTCTTTTCTAAAAACTTACAGTTTTGGTAAAAAGTTGAATAAAGGGTTGAGTTTGGATTCAGTGTTTCTGTTCTGCATCTTAAAATAGATTGCTAAGCAACAGCATAAATTGACCAGGTCTGCACTTAAAACATGTTTTGAATTTGTTGATAATTATCCATATCGATCAATATGATTTTTATTTTATCGATACGGTTTTTTCTCGTCCAGCCCTTCTCCCATTAGATAATTACTGCACTGGTGGTTATGTTTCAGCTGGCAACAAGTTGCTTAACCCCAACTGATGCAACGAGTTGTTTTTCACTTCTTAAACATCCATGTCAAACAACACATCCCGGGGACATTGAAAAGACGTCCGTCTGTTTCAGAAGGGTCACATCATCGGCACGCATCAAGCAGAGAAAAAAATCTAAGGAGACGGCAGAAACGACCAAAACTGGGTTAAGAACTGTCCAACGCTTTATTAAATATGAATATATCGTGATATGTATCGTGTATTGTGATATAGCCCAAAGATATCGGGATATTAGATTTCCTTCATATCGCCCACCCCTACTTCCAAGATGACAATGCCAGGATTCATTGGGTCCGAATTGTGAAAGAGTGGTTCAGGGAGCAGGAGACGTCATTTTCACACATAGATTGGCCACCAGAGTCCAGACCTGAACCCTATTGAGAGTCTTAACACTGGGTGGAAATAAATCTTGTGACATTGCAGATTCTTATCAAAGTAATGCCACAGAGAATGTGTGCCGTAATAAAATCTAAAGAGGGTCCCACGAAATATTAGTGTGTGACCTTTTTTTCTGATGGCGATGTATTTTTTATAAATGAAGCCTCTTGGTCCAGATGAGGAAAACCACTCAGAAGGCCATCAGATATCAGGCACTGAAGGAACCCGTGGCTCGGACACATTCCACATCTTTTTCATTATTTAACCATTGTGAGGTTAAATGACACTAATTTACTGAATGATAAACAATTACCATGCATTCTGGAGTATTTAGGGTTTTTAGAACCAGTTATTCATTAGCATATTCTTCTCGTGTAGTTATAAAGTTTATTTAAATGTTCTGAAGTCGTTACCTTGACGCTGCATGCTCTGGGTCCTTCTTGTCGTCTCGGATCCGTTTCGCCCCTGGATCTTTCGGAAGCTTTTCTGGACGTTTCCTCTTGCTTCTACCTGCACAGATGTTGTGTGAACATCTGTCTGTCGTTTCCAGTCAGTTTAAAAGGACTTTGACTCATCGGATAAAAATGGGCTGCAGACTCTTCCATAGACGGTGTAGGTACCAGGTCGACTCGGGCGCTTCCCGATGACGTCATCATATGGCAACTCCACTCAAACAAACTTCATTACGCCCGCGGTCTCCATTTGTTACTAATCAATTTTATTTTGTTAATTTACGGTTATTTTCCAGTAACTTAATCGAGGCATGAAAACTTTTAACATCTTTTATAGAATACTTCTGTGGTTGTCTGACAATTGAATCGGTAATTTAGCAGGATCAAAGTTACATCTTAAGAGAAATTTCCTTCCTACAATTTTTTTAAAACATTGTGAGGGGAAAATAAACCATAAACTCTTTTAATTTCTAATAAAAGTCTGCAGTCATTTTAAATTTATCACGGCATTCTTCACTTTAAAATCAATAATGTTTATTCCTCCTTTTTCTACTGATATTACTATGTCGTTCTTTCTGATCACATGTTTTTTATTATTCCAGATAAAATTGTGATGAATTTGATTAATTTTTTGGACTTCCGGTTCCGCTATTGAGGGGATGGCAGCCTAACACGTCTAGCTCCCGAAAGGTTTTATAATTTAACCCCCAAAAAACCTTGATTTTGTCAATCCTGGTGGGTACTTTTAAAAACAATGAAAAAGGGGGTTACTACTAGAAGAGGACTAAGCATGGCTCTGGCAGAAGAAAACCCAAACGGGAGCCACAGCAGAAGTAGCTCTCCAGAACATGCAAACCCAAGTGAGGAACAGCGCGCCGAAGCTAGCTTGAGTAGCATTCTCAGCGAAATCCGTGCATTTAGGAGAGACAACGGGGCGCAACTCCACGACATAAAACAGGAATTAAAGAGGGCAAACGACAGACTGGAAGAAGTGGAGGGAAGAATAAATGAAACGGAGACCGTGCTTCAAGCAACATCGACGTTGGTCAAACGGCTAACCCTGCGCCAGGCAAGTTTGGAAGCGAGGCTGATTGACCAGGAGGCTCGAGCACGGAGAAACAACTTGCGGATATACGGAATACCCGAAAACAAAGAAGGCTCTGATATGGCTGCCTTCTTTTTTTTTTTTTTTTTTTTTTTTTCCCAGTGTCCTGTCTAGCACTATGGCAATAGGAATTGATATCTCAATGCCAGATGGAGCTCGACAGATTTTGCTTTTACAAGTGGAGCAAACAGCTTTCGCCATAGTGCTCCACTTGATTTATGCTTGTAAATAGCTTTATTATGATTCCTGCAAGGAGAATTTCAAATTATATGGACATGACAATGGGAGAGTAAAGGAAGAACAAAAAGTGAAAGAAAAGAAAAAAAAAGAGTAGAGGTGAAAGAAAGAGGAGATAAAAGGAAGAGAATGATAAAATGTCCTCTGTCTGCTCCATCACCTGGAAAGAGACACAAAAAGAACAGCACAACCAACAGACATAAAGCAACAGATACACTCTAATAACACCTAGATGCCATTACTAAATCATATATATTATTATGTAAGCTGACATGTGTAATGTGATATTTGAAAAAAGAAAGTGACACAACATAAATAAATAAATAAATAAATAAATTATAAGATTACTGTATATAAGTGAACACTTAATACCTGGGACCCAGCACCAGTGGGAGATGTGAAAGTGCTGCCTTCTTGGAGGAGATGCTAAAAACTTCGCTCAATCTACCGCATGATTATGACCTAAAAATTGAACGTGCTCACCGAGCTCTGGCCCCGAAACCCACCGGTTCACAGGCAAGACCTCGCTCTATAGTGGCCCGGTTTGGCAGCTGGCGGATCAAAGAGGATGTAATAAAGAGAGCATGGCAGAAAAAGGAAGTGTTCTGCGACAACATTCGTTTCTACGTCGACCATGATTTCCCCCCTGAAGTGCTGAAGAAGCGCGGCGAATACACCGAGGCCAAAAAAGTGTTGAAAGCAAAACGAATAAAGTTCCAGACGCCGTACCCTGCGAAGATGCGGATCTTTTATGATGACGGGACCCGGTTATTCGAGAATGCTGCGGAAGCTACGAGAGATATGTCGGCGCGGGGGCTCCCAGTTACGGTGGTAAAGACCCCCCCCCACGCCGGACCAAGAGGAGATCCAGCTCCTGTCCACTTGGCAGACGGCGGGGAGGCGGAGAGACCAGCTCGGCAGTCAGGATCACGCCGCTGAGGAAGGCAGTGCGCAACGTAAACATCAAAACTCCCACTTTAAAGACAGACTCAAGGAGTTCAGAAGACAGCCCCCCCAAGACTCTAACTGATGGATCACATCCTCGCATATACCAGATAAGCCTTATTTGCAACATTTAGCTTACACCTCATATACCCATTTCACAGCAAAAGCCCGCCATAACAAATCTGCCTCACCTGGTCCAGATTTATGTCTCAACTCTGTCTAAACTTCTATTTCTCATTTACTGCTTAATTAGATGAGCGGGACTTGTTGGGCCAGTCATCCTCGATTTCACTCACTTATTTTCTTTATTATTTACTTTATTTGGACTCTGGCTGAAGTCCGGCCACATTTTAGGGCCCCACCATCACAACGTGGGATGTTCCCTTTTGAGGACCTTGACTTTTCAGGGTCCCGCAGGGCTTCTTGGAGGCGAGCCCCTGCACCGGAAGCAGTGGTTCTGAACTGCTCCGGTGATGTTCTGTTTCAGACTGTTCTACATTGTTCTCTGTTCGTGTTTGTCGGGAAGGATAGGTTTAGTATTCTGTGTCCAGGTTTACTAGGAGAGATTTGTGGGTGTGTAATGATAAGTCATTACAGTAATAGACAATGAACAGGCAAACCCTTAAAGTGATTTCTTTTAATGTAAATGGGGTTTTAAATCCAGTTAAGAGGAGACAGATATTAACAAAAATGAAAAGGGAGAATGCACAGATTGTGCTACTACAAGAGACACATCTCACTCCTCTGGAGCATGAAAAACTTAAAAGTATGGGCTTTTCAAGAGTATATTATTCATCTTATAAATCAGGCCACAGGAGAGGTGTAGCAACCTTGATTTGTAAAGTGCCTTGAGATGACATGTTTCATGATTTGGCGCTATATAAATAAAATTGAATTGAATTGAATTGAATTTCACAACGCATACCATTTGAACAGGTCTCAGAGATCTCTGATAAAGAAGGGAGATATGTAATAGTCTCAGGGAAAATACATGATAAAGTTATAACAATTTGTAATGTTTATGCCCCCCCTGGAAGTAATTTTGCTTTCTATAGAAACATATTTGACTTGGTTATAAAGGACACTGGGGTTGTCATATGTGGGGGTGACTTTAATATCCGTCTCAATCCAAAACAAGATTCGTCCAAAAACCTAGCAACTACGCTGTTGCATAAGAAAATTAATGCCTTAATGACAGAACTTGGTATTTTAGATTTGTGGAGAGATTTTTATCCGACCGGCCGGGACTATACCTTTTATTCACATCCACATGATGTTTATTCCAGGATAGATTATTTTTTTATACTGAAGAGAGATCGTCATCGAATTCGCGATTGTGATATTGGAAGCATTGACCTATCGGACCACGCTCCCCTCTCCTGCACTGTAGACATTATCGATAACCCGGGTAGAACTTTATGGAGGTTGAATACAGGTATCTTAAATAATCCAAGATTTAAAACGCAAGTAAAAGAGGAAATAAAAAGGTTTCTTGAAGAAAATGATAATGGCGAGGTTGATTCAGCAACAGTATGGGATACTTTAAAAGCTGTTATGCGAGGGAGAATAATATAATTCTGTGCCTATGAAAAGAAACAAAAACAATTACGATTAATAGATCTTAATAAAACACTGAAAAATCTTGAGACACAACATAAAAGAGATCAAAAACCTGAAACACTAAGTAAAATAAAAACAGTTAGAGAAGAAATAAATCTAATATACACACAGGAAATTGATAAAAAGATGATATTCACAAGACAAACTTATTATGAGTCTGGAGCTAAATCACTTAAAATCCTGTCAAGAAAATTACAAAAACAACGAACAGACAGCACAATTTACAAAATAAGGGATATGGACTCTAAAACTGTACAATATAAACAAGAGGATATACAAAAAACTTTCAGGAAATACTACAAGCGGTTGTATACACAACCCCAATTAGCAGGCGAACAGCAAATTGATGACTTTTTAAAATCTCTCAAATTACCATCTATAACGCAAGAGCAAAACAAATTATTAACAGCCCCTATTACTGAGATGGAGTTAACTAAGGCCATCTCCAACCTAAAAACAAACAAATCACCTGGCCCAGATGGCTACTGTTCAGAGTGGTATAAGGCATTTAAAGCTGAACTAATGCCAACCCTTCTCCAAGCTTGTAACACGACATTAACAGATGCTAAAATGCCTCGCTCTTGGAGTGAGGCGGTGATTTCCATTATCCCTAAGGAGGGAAAAAATAAATTAGAGTGTAGTTCTTACAGGCCAATCTCAGTGCTGAACGTGGACTACAAACTTTACGCAACTATCCTCGCCAGGAGACTGGACAAAGTTCTTCCTCATCTTATACACAACGATCAGACTGGATTTATTTCACAAAGACAGACTCGTGACAACATTAGGCGATCTTTACACATATTACATCATATCCAAAACAATAATATTGAAGCCTGTTTAGTTAGTGTGGATGCCGAGAAGGCCTTTGATTCGGTAAGCTGGCCTTTCTTATATAAAGTCTTGGAAAGATTTGGCCTGGATAACATTTTTATTAAAGGGATCGGTACATTATATAACAAACCATCGGCTCGGATAAAAATAAATGGATACCTCTCTGACAGCATAACACTGGAACGGGGTTCGAGACAGGGATGTCCAATTTCACCCCTGTTATTTGCACTTTACATAGAGCCCCTAGCCTTATGGATAAGACAGACTCAGAATATTAAAGGCATCTGCATTAATGGAGAAGACCATAAGGTGGCGCTATATGCAGACGATGTACTGGTTTATTTAAGTAATCCTCAAGATTCGCTCCCCAAATTAATGTCAGTCCTAGAAAACTTTGGTAACTACTCAGGATATAAATTAAATGTACAAAAGACACAAATTTTGACTATTAACTATAAACCCACAAAGCAACTTAGAGAGAAATACCATTTTAATTGGGACCAAAAGTCATTGAAATATCTTGGAATAAACTTGCCAAAAATAATTCGAACATTAGCAGAGATAAATTATGGCCCCCTTTTGGTGAAAATTAAAGACGACATACACAGATGGAACTCAATTTCTTTTCTTAGTCTTAGTCACAGAATTGATTCTGTACGAATGAATATTCTCCCGCGATATCTCTACTTATTTCAGGCACTCCCTGTGGAAATTCCCCCAAAACAATTCTCTGAACTACATAAGATTATCTCTAGATTTATTTGGCAGGGTAAAAAACCCAGGGTTAGACTTAAGACCTTGCAACTTCCAAAAGAGCAAGGGGGATTGTCACTACCTAATTTTAAAGATTACTTTTATGCAGCTCAGATTCGCCCCCTAGTTAACCTGTGTAATCCATCCTTTCAAGCTAGATGGAAAAATATAGAACTCTTAAGTCAAACTGACCCCCCAATACAAGCAGTACTAGCTCATAAACACCTTGGAGGACTAATAGATAATGTACAGAATCCATGGATTAAAGTGCAGTTAAAGATTTGGAAGATGATAAAGGATGAGTATAAGCTAAATGACAGGTTACAAGTAATTCAATGGTGTGCCTATGATCCGGAATTCAGGGCTAATGCAATAGATAAAGGATTCAAATCGTGGATTTCGAAAGGGATAACGACATACTATTCTCTTACAGAAAAGGGACAATTTAAAAGTTTTGATAGATTGAGGGAAGATCATAATCTGGACCGAACTGAATTTTTTAGGCTCCTCCAGGTGCGTAGTCGCTTTGAACATATCAGAAAAGAAACAGACCTCAATGACCCCATATTAAAATTTTTTATTGATGCTTATCAAGGAAAATCAAACAAGGGCGTCATCTCCAGAATTTATAAAGGTCTATTGTCCAAAAAACCTCACAATACAGATTATGTTAGGAGAAAGTGGGAGAGGGAGGGTAACCTGACAATATCTAAGGAGGATTGGCTTGACGTCTGCCAATCCCAGTGGAAATGCACCAGCTCTCATTCATGGCGCGAGTTTGGTTGGAAGTGTATGATCCGATTCTTTCTTACACCAAAACAAAAGACACATTTCACTGGAGGGGAAGCTGTGTGTTGGAGGCAATGCGGACACCTGGAAGGCAATCACTGGCATATCTTTTGGGAATGCCCAGTGATCAAACCCTTTTGGACAGAGCTTCATAAAGTATTAAGTGGTATATTTAACACCAATCTACCTATGCAATTTTCTACATTATTTTTAGGAAATTTAGATTTACAGGTCAGGAAAGCTGATGAATACTTATTTGATATTTTGATAACGGCTGGTAAAAAAACACTCACAAGACGTTGGTCCACCCCCAACCCACCCACAATACAGGAGTGGATAAGTATTGTAAATGACATTTACCTTATGGAAAGGATCACCTGCTCCCTTCGACTTCAAAAAACCATATTCACTAAGAGGTGGGCCAAATGGGTTAAATATGCTGGTCTTGAACAGACAGAAGCACGGAATAGGTGAACATGTAAGGCCGTTATTTATTTTATCTTACTTGAATGCTTAGTTGTATTTAAGGCATACTGTATCTTACACACTTTATTTCAAAACTGCTTTGTAGACATTTTATTTATTTACTTTTTTCTGCTTTTTCATGTAGACCTAACCTTCCCAGTGTGTTCAGTTGGTTGTAATTTATTCAACTTGGTATATTCTTGTAAAAAAAAAAAAAAAAAAAAAAAAAAAAAAAAAAAATTGTGAGTGCCAGTAGTAACATTGTACATCCCATCAAAGAATCTACCCTGTATTGAAATGCTCACTTAATAAAAATAAAAAATGTAAAAAAAAAAAAAAAAGAATTTGATTAATTTTTTTATTGTAGTATTTAGTATATTTAAGATAAATGCTGCATAAATTATTCTGGCTATCCCTTTCATTTTTGTTAACAATATTCTTTTCAGAAATTGAGCCAACTGTCAAATATTTGTTGATTTTTTTTGTAAAATGGCTTGAATATTTCTTCCATCATTTCCAGTGTGGTCCTTGTTAATCATTATACCTAAATATTTTACCTCATTTTTATCAATTAAAGTCGGTTGATTATTTTGAATTGCTAAGATTTCACATTTTTCTATGTTAATCTTTAAGCCTGAAGCTTTTGAGAAAAAAGAAACCGCTAAATTAACTTAATAAAATTGATTCGTTACAAATGCAGACCGCGGGCTCAATGTAGTTTGTTTGAGTGGCGTTGCCATAATGTGACGTCATCAGGAGGCGCAGGGACCATGGAGAATTTCTTCGTAAAATTGTCCGTTTACAAACCGCAATCCCGCTCTCAAATAAAACCTACACCCCGCTATAATTACTTTAGTAAGTTGTCCAGACCAATTACAATGTTTTGCGTAATTGTGCAAACGATAAACCAACCATGTATAGTGACGTCATCAGAAGGCGCCGGCCCCCGAGTCGATCTGGCACCTACACCGGTCTAGTTTTGAATCCAACAGAAAGGCAGGAACTTTGATGCTAACATTTCTCAGCTCATCGTTTATTTCAACTGCAGCAGCACATTTACTTGAGTAACCTTTAGGGCAAAATGCTTTTACAGCACTGTACTTTTACTTGAGTCATATTAGTACTCAAGTATCGCTGCTCTTACTTTAATAAACGTTCTGTCTACTCTACCCGCTGTGAGTAACTTCATGAACAAAGAACAAACTTGTTTTTACCAAAAAAATGCACCAGGGAGACAAAAAACCCAGAGTTTATGTTGAAGTGAGACTTCTTATTTATGCACAAGCTTTGATATTTTAATGTTATTTTCTTTTCTGCTGAGCTCATTGAGCCACTTGGAGGTCAGATGAACGTACAGTAAATAGTACATATTGTGATTGGAAGTACTTTGCACTGTTCTAACATACTGTATATACATTAAAATCTAATTATTTAGAAGTGTTTCTTTTGTCTTTTAAAATACCAGAATTTGCACATAACCTTATATTTCTGTCTGTCCAACTACATACCTTTTAAAAATTAAATCAACACTTGTTCTGGTTAGTTACTCAGTACATGAGTGGACTTCTTGCTGAACACTTTATTGCTCTTATTGAGTAAATTTATGTTGAAGTAGTGCTGCTCTGGCTGCTCTGCCTCTGGTCTCTGGTTGTTTCCCATGAACTGTTGAGCCATTTCTAGCCTCTGCTAGGGTTAAACAATATTTATCTGTTCAGGAGGTGGAGGTGAACTCTTTTTAGAGAGCGAAGCTGCAGCAAGATGCATCAGGAGAGGCAGCAGCCGCTTCAACGACCCGCTCAAGGCCGCAGGAGAGGCTGATAACAGTCAGGAGAGAGCAAAGGGGGAATCTAACCAGGTACTCAGGAGCTGCTGACATTCCTCCTCTCAGGGTTTCCTCCATGTCTGCGTGGTCCAGTTCATCCACTGATGGCTGGAAGGAGAACCAGAACCAGGGTCTGCCTCCAGGTTCTGGTCAGCACTCTGCAGAGCAGCTGTATTGCGGAGGGAAACAACTCTCCTGTGCCTCCTGATAATAATAATAATAATAATAATAATAATAATAATAATAATAATGTCTGTTCTCCTACAGGCTGGCTGTCAGCATGTTTTTACACCAGGGAGGCGTGGCAGCTCTCAGACTCCTTGTTTGTTCCCAGAACTTGTCTAATAAAGTTGATCCTGGTGTATGTGGAGACAGCATAAAGGCCCCTCCAGAATCCCCGCTTAATGTGCATCAACCCTGACTCCATGTAATGATCATCTCCAGGCCACCACTGACCTGTTCTGGGCAGCTTGACCTGAGGCTGCAGGAGCTCCAGCTGCCTCCTCTGCCGCTCGATCTCCCGCCTGAAGCCCGAAGCCTCCTCCTCGTAGTCGGCTACGGTCCTCTCCACCACCGCTAAGATCTCCCGGGCGGCTGTGCTCAGCTTCTCGGTGATGATTCCTCTCAGGATGCCGCTTTTGGACATGATGGGTTTTTCTTCGTCCATGTAAGTCTCCGCCGTAAACATCATGGCACCGCCGTGACGCACTGGCGCCATTGCGTTTTGGGTCTTCTTCTTCTTCTCCTCCTCCTTCTTCTTCTTCTTCTCTTTTTTTTAATGGCGGTTGGCAAACAACTTAAAGGTGCATTACCGCCACCTTCCAGAATGGAGTGTGGGTCAGACAACCTATTATATCCTCTCTAAAATACCCGTTCTTCTTAGAAAATTAAAAATACTCCCAAAAACTACATCCCCAGACGATCTCTGAAACAATTCCCTTATGTCTAATTTATTTTTATTTCTGCCTAACTCTCTACGCAACATCTCTCTTTCTTGAGTATATTTATTATTCTAAAAAAATATGTTGGACTGTTTCTAATTTGCCACAATCACAACACCCTGTATTATGCTTATTAATTATTTTAAGAGTACTATTTAATCCTGTATGTCCGAATCTTATCCTAGATATAATATCTTCTTCTTTTTTAATTCTATTACATTTTCTTAATTCTCCAACCTTTTTTTTGAATACTATAATAAAACCTAGCATTCCCTCCTTTATCACACTGTACTTGCCATTTCTTCTTGAAATACATTTTAATAATATTCTTTACCTCATTTTTACTTATTTTAATATTTAACTCAACAAGATCCTTTTTTACAGCACTCTTTGCAAAACTATCAGCTAACTCATTACCTATAATACCAATGTGAGCAGGAATCCAAACTAATTTAACATTAGAACCACCATTTCTAATCCTACTTCTTCTTCTTCTTCTTGAGAAGCAAACAGCTATATGGTGCATTACTGCCACCAAACTGTAAGGAGTGTGGATCAGGACAGACATGCTAAAAAAAATATATTCTTTTCACTAAATCTGTTGCCAATAAATAACGAAATATAATCTTAAAACTTGAATCATAAGTACTGTTTCTTTAAATGTTTATAATATTATACTGCTCTTTTTCCTTTTCAAGACTCCTTATTGTCTTCCTTTCCTTTGATATTTCCTACAGAACATTACATGCTCTATTGTTTCAGTTTCCCCACAGATGTCCCATCTTTATGTTTTCTCATTAAATGAAACTTTGAATTAATTCCTGTATGTCCAAACCATAAACTAGTTATTGTACTTTTCCTTTTTTCTGTTCCTTCGTATTTTTCCTCCAACAACCCTAACCTTCCTTTGTATTCTGTACAGCCATCTTCCTTTTATATCTTCTTCCCCCTGTTTTTGCCATTTTGCTTGGATCTTTCTTCTAATAACACTTTTAACCTCTGATTTACTCATGTTAATTCTTATATCACTCTCGTTCAGGTTTATCGACTCTTTAGCTTTCTTATCAGCCATTTCATTACCTTTCACTCCTATATGTGCAGGAACCCAAAGAAACACTACTGTTAACGCCATCGTCTGAATATGATATAATATTTGTTGAATTTCTAATAAAATATCTGAATGGCTTTCAGAATGATTTCTTTGTAAACTGATCACTGATGAACTTGAATCCGAACATATAACAGCTCTTAATGGTCTCACTTCTTTGATCCGTTCTACAGCAACCAGCAATGCAATCATTTCTACCATATAAACAGATAATCCTTTATTTAATTTCCTCCCTATATGCAGTTTAAACTCTAAGATAATTACAGTTACTCCTGTTTGTCCTAATTGATTTTTTGATGTATCTGTATAAATTTTAACATAATTATAAAACTGTTTTACATATTCCTGCACTGTTATGGAATTACATATATACATTTTACCTCTATTTTTCCTTTCTAAAATTGTTAAATATACTGTTGCAACAGGTAAAATCCATGGTGATGTTATTGATAATGGCACTGTTGGACTGATGTTTAAATGATTTAATCCTAATTCTGTTGCTTTCTGAATAATTGTCCAACCAAATGAGTTATTATCAGCTCTTTCTTTCTCACTGCAGGGATGTACCTGTGTAGGATGGCTTTGATTGTGTCCATGCAAATGAGCCCAGTAATTAAATTACACTTGAATCCTTCTCAGTGCTAATGGCATTTCACCCACCTCCACCTGTTAAACTGATGTTGAAGTTGTCCTAATTGCTCCCATTATCAAACGCAAAGGTTGATATTGGATGGTATCCAGTTTTTTGATTATAATATATATATATATTATTTATTTATTTATTTTTTAAGTTATATATTTAAGTGAGTCCATCACACTAAAAAACTAACACACTAAACAAAACATACATTTCTTCCGAGGATATTACTTTCTAGACAAGTCAATAATTTCATTATTATGGCCACATGGTCATAACTTCACCCGTCGGTCCAGGAACACCTGCTTTCGCTGAGTTCTGCCATGCTTCTGTGATCAATGATGTTGACTGTTCCTGATCTGCTGCTGTCTGATGCTTTTCCTCATCTCTGTCCTCTTCTAATGCTGGCTCTGTGTCCTCATCATGCTGCTCTATCTGTTCCTCTCCTCCATCCACCTCCTCTTCCTCTTCCTCCTCACTCGTTCTCTGTTGCTCCCGTCATCTCTTTGGGTGTGTCTCATTCCGCCTACTTCTACACTTCGAACACTTAGTTTTAAGTAGGTAGTGTAGATAACACAAAAAGTCAGTGTACTGAAAGTACCCGGATGACCCCCTAAAAACGGGCACAAAATGCAGTGTGTAACAATGGACCCTGCTCGCACTAAACGGACGCCATCTTGACTACAAAGCGGAAAGGGAGGGGCTAAGGACGTCGGGAAGATGTTCCCGATTTGAAAATAATGGCGGACAATTCAGCCGAGACAGTCGGAGCTGCGACACCGCAATCATATAAATGTAAGTAATGGTGGTAATACGAGGCATTGTACTCGATAGGTGTTTTTAAAATACACAAATATACCTCATGTTCAGCCAATATTTGGAGGATCCTGCGTTGACGTCGGAGGCGATGTATTTTCAACATGCTGTGAATGTAAACGATTGTTGTTTTTAATTAAAAAAAACGCCGGCATATATTTTTTGGTGGTCTGAAAAATTTGCGGTCACGTGTGTTGCGTTCGTCACGTCATCCCGTCATTTCCGGTAAGCGTTTTAACTTAAGTCATAGCTCTCAACTGTCACGCATTGACCGTGTGACACACGCATTTCATCAAATGCACACGCTCACACGCATTACTTTGAAAATCTCAATCTTACAATGAAAATCTCACTCTTGAAACGCACGCGTACGGACGCCTCGCGTCATGGCGGAACCAATTTGCGGTACAATGGTTTCCGCACGTCCAGTAGTAGAGGTAACACAGCTGCAAGGACCGCCGCCGCGCAAACAAGTTTCCGTCATCCAAAGTGAAACACTTCTACGGTCCGTGTTGCGTGCGAATTAAATGGTAAGTCGGCATGTGTTATTACAAACTGTAACATGAAAGCAAAGTCCGTGTAAAATAGTGACAGTCTTGAATCGACCAACAGCACCCCCCCCCCCCCCCCCCCCCCCCCGTCAACAATCTCACTCTCAACAGTCGTCAAAAGTTGAGAGGTATGCTTAAGTGTTCCTTTTGGAACACTACTAACGGTCGAAATTGGGCACTACGGCAGTAAGTCGTCAGTACACATCAGCAGTGCACTGACGGAAGTAGGCGGAATGAGACACAGCCTTTATCTCCTTCTGCTGTTATTTTCTTCCAAAAATAAGAAGACATGTCTGTGGACTTTCTCTACATTGTCTGGGAATTGACAAACCATAAAGAAGCACCAGCTAACAACGGTAGCTACGTAACTCTTTGAAAACATGTCAAAAAGACACCTAAAGCAGCTGTAACAGTAACTGATCCCGTTCATATATCCCCCTCTTCTTTTACAAAAGAAGAGGGGGATATATGGTGGCGCCACTGCGTACGTACTCGAGACTTCTCTGTGTGTCACACTATGAACTTCTCAGCGGCAAGAAGTTGTCACATCAAACTGTTTTACATGTGACATTGAGCTCGATACACTGAGCTGCTCCAAGCAGGTGGTCTCCAGGCGCATCATCACAGTCCCTCTCTGTTCTCACTGACAGGTGGAGCCTGCTGGAAAAGAAACGGCTCTAGGTGCTCAGCTAGCTAATCACACATTTTACCATCCGTTCCACCGCTTTGTCCCTCTGGCAGAAAGTCTGGGAATTGTAGGAATTTACCACAAGAAATGTAGGCAACAATACGTTGGACTATGAAGAGTAAAACGTCCGCAGAGAGTCAGCGTGGAATCCACCAAGCTAGCAGTATGCACACAGTACGCCTGAGTATGTGGGAGCTTTTATGCATCTGGAGTACGCGCTAGCAACAATAAACCTTGTAAGTTAATTCAATATAAAAGTTACGTTTATTTTGGCCTTATGTTAGAAACAGGGCAGTGTAGTTCACCTACTCTGTCCTCCTGAGAGAGACGGATAGAGAGTTGTGGACGTGAAGCAGTGATATTACACGCTTGGGAAGAATATTTAATGTGTCTTACAATGTACCGCACCTTATGGTCCAGAAAATACGGTAGCAGCTGGTTAATTCATGAAGCTGTCACACTAAAAACATTTTTTTTGTTAGCAATTCTCACTTGTTTCTGCTGCCAACACCCTCTTGTTCTCCTTCTGTATATCACACACCTATTCCTGTCTTTCAGTGGTTAACTCTGTTTCTCTCGCCACAGCTCTGTGTCCACTCTTTCATCTTCTAGACCTGAAAACCGGCTCACAGCCCATCTGTTTAGCTGTGTTTCTCTACTAGATAAAGTCACTGCCTCATCCTCATAAAACAAAGCCTCACTTTTTCCTTAAAGAGCTGATTTGCATAAAAAAAACATTTTTCCATTATTTTTTGTGTGTTTTCACATACCTGGTCAATGGATCTGATTGTGATTTTATCTGCAAGATTTGTTCTATAAAAGTAACCATGAATTGAAAAGTATATGTGATAAGAGAGTTTAAATAATTACAGACATGATGCTATGATTTTTGTTTTCGGTTTATGGTGCCTATTATAGAAATTAATTTTCTTCATCCAATTATCCTAATTAAAATATATAGGGAAGAACTTATCCACCTCATTTTTTACATGTATTACTATATTAATCTAACTTTATTTTCCATTTCTTGAAGCACAACAGCACAGCTTAAAGGCAAGAATTCTTCACAACATGAATGAAAATTAAAACACAAGCTCAGAATGAAGTAAATTGCATAGAACAAAGACCACATCATATTTTTCCCCAGGAAAACTCAGTGCTGTGAAAAGTGGTCAGAATTTCTATTTTTATTTCCCTCTTTAGGAAAAAGGTTTTTGAGATGTGGAGGCAGAAAGAGCTCCTCCTCACTGCAGACTGGTTGACCACACCAAACCATGATCCCCCAGCAGACCCTGAGGGATCATGGTAGGCTGCTAAAGCTGCAGAGGCGTGGTAGGATGAGGTAGATGGGTCTACCTCATCTACCTCATCTACTACAGGGGCACATCAACACCTACCGGGTCAAGCAGGGTTATGTCAGTGGCTGGAGTTTAATATCCCCGAAAGAGAACCGTTGTGCACAGCTTTTTGCTTGTGCTGACACTCCAGGGTACTTCATTTGGCAGTGATTCAGCCTTAGTTTGTCAACTACAGAGACAACAAATTAATAAGCATTAAAGTATGGTTTATCGATTGGGTTTCCGCAATGTTATCAGCATGTAAGGCTTCTTGCTGCAATACTGAGACAGTGGTGCAACATGGGCAACGACAGTGGGACCTGGAGGGACGTGGTTGGGAGGAATGGCCCACCTGATTTGAACTCGAGTGGTGTTTTGTTGTTGGACTTCTGTGCTCGTCATGGATTGTCCATCACAAACACCATGTTCAAGCATAAGGGTGTCCATATGTGCTCTTGGCACCAGGACACCCTAGGTCGCAGTTCAATGATCGACTTTGTTGTCGTTTCATCTGATCTGCAGCCGTATGTCTTGGACACTCTGGTGAAGAGAGGGGCGGAGCTCTCCACCGACCACTACCTGGTGGTGAGTTGGCTCCGATGGCGGGGGAGGAAGCCAGTCCGACCGGGCAGGCCCAAACGTATTGTGAGGGTTTGCTGGGAACATCTGGCAGAGTCCCCTGTGAGGCGGAGCTTTAACTCCCACCTCCGGGAGAACTTTAAACACGTCCCGAGGGAGGCGGGGGACATTGAGTCTGAATGGACCATGTTCCACGCCTCTATTGCTGAGGCGGCTAGTCGGAGCTGTGGCCGCAAGGTTGTCGGTGCATGTCACGGCGGCAACCCTCGAACACGCTGGTGGACACCAGCGGTGAGGGAAGCCATCAAGCTGAATAAGGAGTCCTACCGGGCTTTATTGGCCTGGTGGACTCCGGAAGCAGCTGATGTGTACCGGCAGTCGAAGCGGCAGGCGGCTCGGCTGGTCGCCGAGGCAAAAACTCGGGCGTGGGAAGAGTTCGGAGAGGCCATGGAGAAAGACTTCCATACGGCTTCGAAGCGATTCTGGTCCACCATCCGGCGTCTCAGGAGGGGGAAGCAGTGCAGTACCAACACTGTTTACAGTGGGGGTGGTGTGCTGCTGACCTCGACTCGGGACGTTGTGTTTCGGTGGGCGGAATACTTCGAAGACCTCCTTAATCCCACCAACACGTCTTCCATTGAGGAAGCAGAGTCTGAGGACTCTGGGTCGGGTTCTCCCATCTCTGGTGCTGAGGTTGCCGAGGTTGTTAAAAAGCTCCTCGGTGGCAAGGCCCCGGGGGTGGATGAGATTCGCCCTGAGTACCTTAAGGCTCTGGATGTTGTGGGGCTGTGTTGGTTAACTTGGCTCTGCAGCATTGCGTGGACATCGGGGGCAGTTCCTCTGGATTGGCAGACTGGGGTGGTGGTCCCCCTATTTAAAAAGGGGGACCGGAGGGTGTGTTCCAACTACAGGGGAATCACACTCTTAAGCCTCCCTGGTAAGGTCTATTCAGGGGTTCTGGAAAGGAGGGTCCGTCGGATAGTCGAATCTCAGATTCAGGAAGAGCAGTGTGGTCAATCATATGAAAGTTCCCAGGGTTCTCAAAACAGAGCGCAGCATTTGGTATTTTATGTTGGCAAAGAGCAGCAGCCTGCTAACGTGGAAGTGAGTAAGAAAAGAGCACCAGAAATACACTGCAAAAGTGGAACTATAACTAAATAAAATTTTCTTGAAATGAGTGTATTTGTCCTTGATTTGAGCAGGTAAATAAGCTTATCTACCAATTGAATGAGTATTTTAACCCCTAAAATAAAGATAATTAGATATGCTGCACTTGAAATAAGTTGAGTTGATGAGTTGTTCCAATTTTGTTCCCATTTAAAGTGTTAAAATCTTATTCCATTGGCGGATAATTTTATTTGCCTGCTGAAATTAAGGACAAATACATTAATTTCGAGAAAATTTTACTTATTTTTAGTTCAAATTTTGCAGTGTAGAACACAATCCAACATCACTTATCCCGTGTAAGTAAAGATTCAGTGTGGTTTCACAGCAGCAGGACCATTGAGGACACGGCTGCCGGTAGAAGGATGTTGAAAAAGGCAGTGAGCTGACCAGAACAGGCGATGAGGATCGGGGAACCACCAGAACGGGCAGAGCGAGCAGCTGGAACTCAGGGAAACAGGCCGACTTGTGCAGTATGCAGACATAAGAAACTTTCAACAGAACAATCCAGCTGGTTGAGCACACAGGAACTGATAGAGGCAGAAAACATCACAAATGACGAGGCGCTCTGACAGAGCTGAGTTGGATGAGTATATATATAGACGGGGGAACAGGTGAGGAGAGTGGGCAGCGATTGATGGCAGCAGGTGGAGCAGATCTGGGCTAATTGGTGACTGAGGAGACTGAGCTAATTGGATAGTGGCTGGTGGCGGAGAGGTGATAGGCTGAAACTTAGAAAAAGTCCAAATCAAACAAACAAAAACCTAAATCAAGACAAAAACAAAGTACAATATTAACAGACTAAGAATAAATGAGGAATTATTTCTTTGTTCAGACCAGGAAAAAAAAACTCCAACATAATTTCTTATTCTGGTTAAACCATTTAAGAAAATGCCAACCAAAATGGATTTTAAATGAAACTTATTTTATTTGAGCTGGTTATGGAGTATTTGTTTTTAATCCACCCAGGTTTGTGCTGTCTAGGTTATTATAAACAGTAGATCAGCACATCTGTGCCAGAGTGTAAGAGAATTATGAGTTTCTTTATTGGTACATGTTGTTAATAATATAAGAATAACTAATAAAGATAGTTCTTCTCAAGTCGAATTTAGCTCATTTGTATATTTAATTTTTTAAATATAGTGGCCGTAAGGCACCTACTGGAATGACATTAAATACAGATCCATACTAATTTAGTATGGTCAGATTTTATTTATCTATTATACCTGTGGGAATCAGGTATGTGATGTCATCGCCAAAAGTCATCCTATTGGCTTACAGACGTATGAGTGACACAAAAACCCTAATTTGTGTTTGTTGGAGCTCCAACATTACATCCTCAAGTCAATCCAAGCATTAGTCAGGTACATAGAGAGGTCCACAGCGAAGAGAAGGCCTACAAGTGCAGCATCTGTGAGAAAAGACAGAGGAACTGCATGAAGTCACACCTGCAGAGAGACCAACCTGAGCAGAACCATGCTCCACCCAGGTTCCTCAGGGACAACTTTATCATCCTGAATCAGCACTTGAAGGCCTCTAGTCTGACATGTTTGTATCCTCAGACACTTCAGGAGTGTTTGTTCAAATGTACAAAGACTGTTACACTTTTGGATTAAAAAAGATCTTTTGTACATATATGTACTAACGGGACATTTGTGGCTCTGTGCACAGAGCATTGCAATGAAAATACAAAACTTTATCAGAATGGGAATAATGCTGTTTAGTGGTTGGTGACAATACTTTTCTTGTCTTTATGACATTAGCCACACTGACTTTTTGAGGCGGTATCTTTTATTTTGGTAACAAAATTTGCTAAAGAAGCACCAAACAAACACTTTTTATCAGTGTCCGCCCCTTTTTGGAGCTACAAAACTCAGCCATACTCTGTAGTATAAAAACCAGTTCTTGGATCCAAGTTGCTGTTAGTTTCCTCTGCTTTTTCCCCGCTTGGTCTCCACTGTCAAAGGACTCTGCTGTTTGTTCAGGGCAGCTCCAACATGTTGTACTCCTCTAGGATTCGCTGAGTTCGTGTGTGCACCACCGACAGGGCATGGATGATGATGCGCAGCACGGGCGCGGCCTCCTCCTGCTTCTGCACACACACCAGCTGCAGGAAGTACTCCCTGTCAGGAAGAAGGGGGAAGACGATCTCTGCGGCCTGACGGAGAACCCAGGGATGATGGGGGGCCAACGCTACCCGATAGGCGTCTCTGGGCAATCAAGATGGGTAAATGTGAGATAACTCCGACCTCAGTGAACACAAAAACAAAACGTACCACATTCAACGTGACATATAACAGCATCCTATTACTTATTCAACAAATACTAATAACAAAGAAAAACTCCATAGTCGTTCATCTCAGCATGGGTTGCTGTCTCAATCTTCTTTCCAAAGATCCCTCAAAGTAAGCAGATACTTGTTTCTTCTCAATCCTCTTAAGCATTTCAAGCAAGTTAATGTCTGGACTTTGACTCGACCATTGCACAATCTTGATTCTCTTCCGTTTCAGCCATGATGTTTTAGGTTTGCTGCTACTTTTACACTGAACTACGTTGGTATACAGGGGAGTTTATGACTTCAAGGTGCTCAGGTCTTGTGGCTTCAGAACAAGTCAAACCCTTCAAGGTGCTCTGCATTGTTGCCAAGTATCTCTGGTTTGGTCTCATCTGTCCATAGGACATTGTCCCTGAGGTGTTCTGGTTTAAATAAAGCCATGTTCACTGTAGACTTTGTCCTCCATCCCTTCTAGTACTGTCATAACTAAATAATCCTCACTGCTGAACATCTGGACTCAGATTGTGAAGAAATGACTATAACTGTGTAAAATATTGTTCCCTGTTTTTATTGAAAATTGATCTGAACAGCTGTGTTACCTGCTGAGCTCTCCAGGAGTTTTGTATCGTCCCCCAGAGTCTGGTCCTTCGGACAAACCCTCTAGCATCATCTTCAGCCAGAGCAGGGACCGATGCAGCCTTAGCAGCGTTCTGCAGCCGGAGTCTGTACGGTACGAGAAGTTGACCCGGCCCTCTTTCAGCTCCACCTCCACCATGGAGCGAACCGATCGATACGCCTTTGAAGGAAATGTGTTAAAAAACGTTTAAGGAGAGGTAGTTTGATCTGGTCTCGACATGTTGAAGACAAGGACATCAGGTCTCACCCCAGTGTTTAACCCAAATGCTGCTGGGTTTTGTAGTCCAGAGGAACCGGCTGATTTCCCATTAAACTCTGAACTGTGCTTCAGGGACAGCTCTCGGATCAGTTCTGTCTTCTCTCTCACTTTCTGAGAAAAAAAACTGACCATCGTTCCTAGAGACTCCATGAAACTGAGGATGAAAAAGTAAATTATTCAATGTTTAGACTAAACCGCTTATTAACCGAAGCTCACAACTACGAACTGCAGTGACAAGCTAGCTAGCCACTGCCAAAGCTACGCAATTTCTGTCTGTGCTGTTTTAAGTAATCACAAAGAAATTTGTGTGGCCGTTTATCATCCATATATAAAAGGAAACAAGGAGGATTTGCTTTGTGTGTCTCAATAACAACCTGCACATCTTCTCCATACACTGCAGGCCTCCCAAGATACATCGGAAACTTGGAACTTGCCAGATACATTTTCCTGGAGTTACCAAGAATTTTATTGAGATACTTTTCAGACCTCTAAACAAAGGGAGCTTATTTACTTGAGTAGCTGGTCCCAGCTGAGGAGGTACGGCTCCAGCAGGATGTCCTCGCCGTCTTTAGCCAGACTGGACCTGAGGTAATGTAGCAGCTTCCGGGCCTGGAACGACTGTCCAGGGCATTCTTTTATAAAGGGCGCGTCTTCTTCTGACTCCGCCCATCCACCCACGATGAGTGGGTGCGGTGGCTAAAAAAACATTAACAGTTATTCAAAAGGCAATGTTTATTATGTTCTTTAAATTGCTACAGGACTCTGGTTCTATTTTTGCTTGTGTAGTACTTTATGATTTACAACAGTAGACAAAAAAGTAATGTAATGTGATCTTTTTGGTAGGCCTTAATAGAGAATGGTGAAACAAAGTTTGTCCTCTTTTTTCACTAAAATCTTTCAGATCACCAATCAATTTTTATTATCAGAGAATAAATCAATTGTTACTATCATGATTTATTGACAGGAAAAACTATCAAAACCTGCTCTGGAGTATGTGAAATAGCAACCGCTCCCTAAACCTAAGAACTAATTGTTCGGAACAATTAGTTCCATAATCTTAGGAGTATTTTACGTCACTGTGGAGGAAATTTGGTCCAGTTTCCCTGGAGAATAGTTTTTACTGGAGTTTATGAGCATGAACGGCCTAGTTAAAGCCTTGCCACAGCAGCGCAATCAGATTGAAGTCAAGACTTTGACGAGACCATGGAAGTAGGGGGCATACAAAGTTGCACTTTCTGGTGTGACTTGGATCATTGTCCTGATGGAGTAACTTAGGGGAACTTGAGCTGGAGGTCAGGAACCGATGGTTGAACATTATGATGACAATCAGAATCCATGGTTCCATCAGTTCTAACAATTTACTCCAGTTCCTAAGAAGCAAAGCAGTCTCAGGCAATCACGCTACAACTGCTGTGTTTGAATGTTGTTATGATGTTGTTTTTCTGAAACTTCCTGTTAGTTTTACACCAGACGGGGGACATCCTGGAGATGGACCACGTCCAAAAGTTTCCACTTTAGTCTCAACAGTCATCAGCACATCTTCCCCAAGTCGGTGAGGGGCATCAAGCTGTTTCTTGGTAAATGTGAGATGAGCCTTTATGTTCTATAGGATCAGCATGAGTTCTGGCTCGGGAGCTCTGCCATGGAGGACACTTTTTCATTTTTATAATCATGACATCAGACCTTAACTGAGGCAGTGAGGCCTGCAGAGCTTTAGATGTTCTGGGTTCTTCTTGGACCCTTAGATGAATAATTTGTGAGCTCTTAGTGTAATTTTGGTAGGTCGGCCACTGGCGGTTCTCCATGGTGTCAGGATTCTCTGCTTTCGTGTTCTCTAACTCTGCTTCACAGGTGGCTGCAGTTGACGGGTGGGCGTGGCCCGCACCTGCGGCTCATTATGGAACCCTCATCTCTGTCTTCAAAGTAGTGTGCAGACAGCTGGAAGACGCCAGAGTGTTACCCTGTCATGTTATGCCTAGGGCTAGGCCCATGATCTGACCTCCCGAGCTTCGTACCTCTGAGTTTTGGAAACCCGGTTGTTAGACTAATCCTGTCTTCTGTCTTCTCCAGTTTTGTCATGTTTTGGATTTACTCACCTGTGTTGGCTCTGTGCTCTGAGGACCAGTCATCCGAATCCCCGCCGCTCAGATTTTGCTCTGGCATCTCCCCTCATACTCCCTTGGTGGTACCAAGCCGGACGTGAGACCCCTTCCCTGGATTCACCCAGTTCTTCAGTCACATTCCGGTTCTTCCAGCTGCTCCTCCTGCCTGCCGTCGCATTGGTGCTGTTCGGGCCCCCGCCTGCATTACATATGCCAGCCCTCCTGTTACTCAGCCACAACCTTCCATCAGAGAGTTACGGTTACAGAGTTCCTTTGTCACTCATCCCCCCCGGACAGGTCTCCCCATCCAAACGGTAAGCGGCGCCGCTTCTGGAACATTTCCCCCTGGTTCAATCCTCTGTAACATATCCTCTTTATTCCCATAGTCGTTCCAGCTCTGACATTCAGACCTCGGCTGTTGCACACAGCGTGTGCTTCCCCCTTTGTTGAGCCTTTAATAAACATATTTAACTGTTTCTGCTGCTGTCTGTGTCTGCATATGGGCCAAACACTTAAAAAACATGACACGTGGTTCCATTATGGTCCTCTCTGTGGTTCTCTGGAATCTCAAAGTAATAAACGGTCTTCATAAGCACTTCCAGACTAATGGATGTCAGTGACTTTCTTAAGATTCTGCATGTTGCTCTTTCAGATCTTTCAACCCCTGGTGGGTTTCATTACTTTTACACATGGGCTTTTGCTGGTTTGGGCAACAGTTTTTCCTGTTATAAGTAAAATTCTCATTGGGGACTGCTTTTTGTATTCATGAGCGTTATTTGTTTACAACAATGAGATTTGATGATCTGAAACATCTTAAGGGCAGCAAAAACAAAAACCTGTAAAACTCTGTTAAGCAGGAAAGCCTTTGGTCACAGTTCTGTATCTGTTACTACTTTGGAGCGCATTCATTTGTTTGTGTGTTTCTTAGTCATACCGTGTGGCTGTAGTGAGTCCAACATGGCTGCCACACTGAGCCACAGTCTCTTTGTTCGCCCTGAGCTGAGAACAAACAAAAGGAAATCTGATGACTGGTTGCCTAAATCAAAATTAATGTCATTAACCAGTTATTTATGAACCTGGCTGGACATTTATAAAAATAACAATTTAACAAACCAAGTTTGCGCAACTGAACATGTTTGGATTCCTCAAGGATAAGTTGTGGTGATAAAGCAGAAAAAAGATTTGTTCTGTAAAACTGAGAAAGAGCAAATAGAGACTTCAAGCCTCTCAGCTCTTTCTAAATCTGAGGCTTAGAAAATAATTTGAAACTCCTCTTCATCACCTGAGGCTAAACGTTTCCAGGCTGAGATGTGTATTTGTATCACATTTTAAAAACCTGTTTACTGTAGAAATCAGGCTTAATGTTCTGATCTGCGAAGCTCAGCCGCCTAGGAGGAATTTGTTTTAAAGAGCTGATGGGTAGAGGTGGGCGATACCGGGCATTTTTAATCGATCCGATACCGATACTTTTAACATTTAAGCTTGATGTATCATGAAACTGTTGACTTTTCAGGTTTTGTGATTTTTATTTTATTATTACAATTAAATATTAATAATAATGTTATGTTGTGTTTTTTCCTAATCCAACTCTTATATCTTTCAATCGTTATGTAATTTTGTCTGTGTTGTGTGCACCTGCCTGTTGCTTTAATCCTATAATTTTCCCCGTCGTGGGACAAATAAAGGATTAGCTAATGTTATCTTAAATAACACTTTTTAATAGGATATATGTACTGGGTTCTTTCAAGGTCTTAATTACATTTTCTGTGTGGGCTCCAGTAGCATATGATAGATAATATCTACTTTGAAAATTAACATGAACTGCTGCTGAAGATGACCACTGATCTACCTGGATGTTCTCTGGAGGACTGAAACGCCTCAGTCAGTGACGTCAGTCTGTGGGTCTGGGTCTGTCGGGGCAATGAGAGAAGTTTCGTCTCCTCTCTCCGTTTGTCGCTCAACGTTTTCTTGCTCATGGTTTTTCACGTGCTTAGATAAATTTGTTGTGTTTTCACTGAATTTAACCGGCTTTTTACAAACCATGCAGCTTGATTTAATTTACGGTATTAAAATATAGCCAAACGGGGCTTATTTCTCTCTTCATGTTTTTCCGCTCTGGCGGTCTCTCTCTCCCTCTCTCCGTGTCTGAAAAGGAGCCGCGCGCGGCGGTTGTTTGTGTGTGTTGAGTGGAGAGAGCACAGTGGGCGGGCCACGCTGAGCCTGCATGCTGATTGGCTGGCGCCGCTGAGCCATGTACGAGAGGGGAGGGGGAGCGGGCGGCAGAAGGGGAGACTTTGGTGAATCTGCTGCAGTCAGCGCGCACGGGAGAGAATAAAAAGGATCGATCATGTTAAAAGAATACTGTTCAATATCAATACCCGCGTTGGTATCGATAGTATCTATCCTAGGATCGATCCGCCCACCTCTACTGATGGATATCCGCTCCCTCAAGGATTTTGTTTTGAGGGTAAAAGGAACTCATTCATTGCAAAGGTTAGCTCCTTTAAGACTCGATTCTCATTTCAAAAGACACCTGTTGAAGCTGTCATAAGGCGTCATAAGGCATTATTCCAGCTACGGCTTCTTGCTAAAGTAAAGCCTTATCTTGTTTCTAGGGAAAAGGTTGATTCAAGTTTCTTTATCAACTCTTCTAGATTATTGCAGTCCCCTTTATGTGGGTTGAGGTCAGTCATCCTTTTACCGCTAGCAGCTTCAACAAGATGCTGCTGCTAGCCTGTTAACAAGATGGAGACATGTAACTCCAGCTCTGGCTTCCCTCCACTGGCTTCCTGTTTGTTAGAGAACTGATTTGAACTTTTACTTCTGGTCTTTAAGGGTTTTAACACTAACAGCCCTAAAGCTGGGGCATAATCTACGGATCCGTATGACAGCTGCTCAAAGTGCTGCACTTTGGTGCAACTTGTTTGGTGTAAAGGGTTTTATATTAAAGTTGACATTGAGTGGTTCAGGTATCTGGGTCTCTGGTATGATGGTACGGTGAGGAGGGAGGTAGATGGAAGGATTGGGTCTTTGTTCCAATGAGGATGTTCCTCTGATCGGTGGTGAGAAGAAAGGAGCTGCGCAGAAAAACTACCGTCTATGTTCCTGTCCTGTGTGGCTCACGACCAACAGACAAATGCAGTTTGTGGGATATTTTATACTGCAAATAGTTTATTTTGAAAGAAAAAATACTATTCAGCCTACGTTTCACTTATTTATCCAGCGAGGCTGCTTTACACACGCCTGCAGTTGAGGTTCTATATGAGGTTCTATCGCCTCATTTTTGGCACAGCACAAACATGCACCATAACACCACCCTCCTCTCTCACCCTACCAAGACAAAAAGGAGCCTCTGCTACTCATCCACTGAGGTGTACTCATCAATATTAAAGCTTATTGTTCCTGATTAGGACAATTAAGCTAACCTTAAAGTCAGAGTGTAGCCTATCCCTCAAAGTTTTTTTCTATAAAGATTTGTAGTTAATCACACCTGTGTGAGAGCAAGTATTCAGACTGACCATCAGCATCAGAATTGCCCCACATGTTCCTGAGGACATTTTTTGTTGGTTCAGCTGTTTTTATTTTTCAAGTAATCAGTTACGGAATAAGAAAATCTGATATAAAAATAGCAATAAGTCTATGGTATGAAGCATTAAAAGCGTTCAGGTATTTTGTCATGCAGCTCTTTGGAATGCTGCTGGATTTTATTCCAGGTCTTGATACTGAACCTGTTGGCCATATCTACTGGATCAATGTGTGCTTCTGTGCTTTTTTGTCTCTCTTGTTGTGTCTCTGCTCGGTCGAGGCAGATGACCGTTCATACTGAGCCCGGTTCTGCTTGAGGTTTTCCTTCCCGTTAATGGGGAGTTTTTCTTCCCACTGTCGCTTCATGCTTGCTCAGTATGAGGGATTGCAGCAAAGCCATGTACATTGCAGACGACTCTTCCTGTAGCTCTACGCTTCTCCAGGAGTGAATGCTGCTTGTCGGGACTTTGATGCAATCAACTGGTTTCCTTATATAGGAAATTGTTTGACCAATCTGTATAATATGATTAATTCTGACTTTGTAAAGGGCCTCGATATGACATGTTTCATAAATTGGCACTATATAAATAAAATTGAATTGAATTGAATCTGGAGTAGAGCTGCCGTTTCTCTGTATCGGGTGGGTTGTGTTCCTGATCAGCGTGGCTCCTGAGCGCCTCTTATGTGAGGTATTCTGAGCTCTTCCTCCTTGAGCCAGACCTAGAGCTGAACCTGAAACTCGAGGGCCTCTACAGTATAACTCTTCAAACCAAACGTCATGGTTTCCCTTCTGGACCCGTTTCTTTAGCTTGCTAACATCAGATCAACATAAGATTTTATTGACGTAAAATAACCTTGGTTCCTGGTTTTACTTTTATTAAAAGGTCCGTTCAATGTTAGGGTTCACTTTTAAGTTCCCTTTTATTATGTGAAACAGGATATTTAAAAGGTTGTACAAATTTTTTTAGGATTATATCGTTTTTTACTATTATTTTTTGTCTAATTATTCACATTTTAAACGACTGAGGGTTTATTTGTGCTTAACACTATACAGCATTGGCCCAATAGAGCATTAAAGTCACATCCGATCAATAAAACCTTTGACTAAATCATAAACGTAATCTGCAGCAGAGTACCAGAGTAAATATTAAAAAGATTGCAGTAACCCTGGGTTTCCCCTCCTCTGCTGCGTCATCGTTATCAGTAAAACTACACGTAGGTGGAGCCAACATGGCAGACCGGCCCGAGTAGCAGAGGAAACTTACGGAGCCAAAAGGAGCTGATGAAGAGGAGAAGAGCCAGTGTGGTCGACAGCAGCAGGTAGCGAAGCAGCAGCGTCCGTCTGAGGAAAACCATCACATCTACTCAGCAACCCTCGTCCTCAGCGTCCTGCCTCTGGAGTTTTAGCCGGCGCCGCACCACATGCTTCCTGCCTTCTGCAGGTACAAACTCACACAAACACACCTCTGGGTGACCTTTGCACTTGACCTTTGTCCCCTCCGCTTACTTTATCTCACGCAAACACAAAGTCTTCCACTGTGGAATGTGGAAGATTTTTTTTATTTCTGACGTTCAGACCAGACAAACCAAACGAGGAGTGTTTAGATCAGGAGGTTTCAGAGAAGACTGCAGGTCCTGATCTCATTCAGCTTTTATAAAACTCACTATAAAGTTCAGCTTAATGTTAATAAAAATGTCCCTCAGTGTCCTTTAGTCACAAAAAGTAGTTCCTGATGTATGAATGTATGAATGGATCTTTATTTCACTTTAATCAGGAAATAAAATGATTCCAAATTTTTCCAGATGAAGCGAAACATCCCCTCCCCCGTTTACTTGCTATGCAACACTTCAAAGGTCTTTTATAAGTTTATTCTTAATACCAGGCAGGCTGAGCAGCTGGTGGGAATCTGAGGCCAAGGCAAACTCAACAAAAACATACAAAACAAGCAAGCGGAGAGCAGGATGCTTATTTTGCCAACAGGGATGCTATGAAAATGTTGCTTACTTCCTCTTATGATTGAAACAGAAGTAAAAATAAAACTGAATTTCCTCTTGTTTCTGTTTCAACATATAAACTAGTGTGAACACAGCGGCAGTATAGGTCATGCGGTAAAATGACTGCTGGCTATAAATAGACTATAGGTGCGTTCACGTTGGCTCCACAATGTCATCATTTTTGCGCGCTGCCACTCCAGCCTGTTCCTTCACTGCAGACTCCTGGTCTCTCCATACTGATTCTTTTGACTGAGCTTGTCTCCGTAAGAACTGGTTGAGTCGTACAACTCAGGCCGACCGCAGACCACCACTGTCAGTTTGTCTTCCATGTTGAATGAAAACTGCTTCGTCTACACCCCACGTCACAGCTACATTCAGTTCCTGGTTGTCTTTGCATCACTTGCAGGTTTCATGACGCTCTGGCATCGCTTTAATCGGGAAAACTGTGCTAGAATTGCCTCTGTGGCCTCGCTTAGTGACACGTCACTCCTGTGCGGCACCTGTGCATAGGGGTATCATGTAAATCTGTCGCTCGGCCTGACGCATTCGCGTTTCATGTGAATGCACCTTTGGACCAACCCAACCCACGGGTAAAACAGGATGGAACTAAATGCTGTGATCAAACACTCACATCTAAGGGGAATTTGGAGAGACCAAATAATCTAACAGTCTAAATCCTGTTTTTGGACTGTCGGAGGATGCCCGAATACCCAGAGAGAACATATGCATGTACATGGAGAACATGGAAACTCCATGGAGTAAGACACCAGGAAAAAAAGCGGCAGAGAGAACTATTTCATAACTCTCGTTATGATGCGTTGCCAAGGTAACCAGCGCAAACTGTCTCACCGTTACCAGCTAACGTTTGAGCCAGCACAATAATTTAGAGCAATTAGGATATTTGACCGGAACTTTTTTATAGGTGTCCTATAACACTTTTTAACAGACACCCTGCAGCCAATCAGAATGGAGGATTCACCCAGACCATATCAGAACGTCTGCTAATTGATTTTCAATGTTTAAAGCCTCAAAGATAACAGTTTACGTCACAAGCAATTTGTTGTCTAAGTGAGATTAGGAATAAGTGAATCTCACAGGAATATTTTCGTTTTGGGACTTGCATGAAGTTACCCCTCTAAGAAATGGTGCATTTGTGGTACGAATCTTTCCCTTCTTGATAAAGGCAAAATGTTCTGACCTTAATGTGGATGTGATGGTGTACATCATTAGCTGTTGTTCAACAAGGACCGTTAGGAGTCACTATTAAAGATAAAATTACACATTGGATTAACAAAGAATTATAGACATACAATTTATGTAAGGTTTATTTTTGCTCAAAGTGCCCCCTGCTGGTTCTGATTTGCAGCAAGAGAAATAGACGGAGAAAAAAATGCCACCAATAGTGATGAGAAAGAAATTTATTGATGGTAAAGTTTCACATAAAGTCATTTTAAAGACGTTTAAAGACGTATTTTCCATCAACTCACCCGTAGCTCTGACTGATTCATGCGTCATTCACCTTAGTGCATAATTCATCAAACCTCACTTTCTTGTGCAAAAGGTCTTTGTGCTTGCATGTTTTATGTGCTTATCTAATCCGGTAACTTTAAAGGTTTCATTTAAATTTTAGGGTAAAAAAAACAAAACGTTTTTCTTTTGCTCTAACTGGGATTATGGCTTTTAGGTATACCACAGATTTTAGCGACTTTAAGGTAAAAGTATAAATATAAGGATTGTTAAAGGAGAAGTTGTGCTTTCAGATTAATTATATAAAAATAGAGTAAAAACAAAACATTTACATGTGCATAAATATTAGGTACCGTTTAGTTGGAAGGTATTTAAGTTTGGATGTGCTACAAGGACTTCAGTGTGGAAGAAAAGGGGACATTTTAACTGATTGGTCCAATAACTACTATGACTACGACTACGTTCCTCGGTGGGTTTTTACCCATCATGCATCTCAAGAATGTGGAAAGTTGAAGCTTCAGGGTTGCAATCTCTTCATTCGAACAAAAAGCTGCAGGATTTAAGCATCTGGAAAGCAGTTTGCAGTCTTATTTTTGTCATAAATGCAAATGGTTTGTTCATCTTTTTTAAAACAGAAACATGGACATTTATAAAACCCTGTGTTCAGGAACTAATACTCAGAGGCAGTGTGGTGCATTCTCAGAAATGGTAATTTCTAAGGTTTACTGGGGATTTGTTGTGGCTGTATCTACATCATGTTCTTTTTACAAAAAAAAAAAAATCAGGAAGCAATGGGAGAAGAGAGACACTTTGTTTTTAGGGTTTTTACAACTCTTAGTAAAAAGTATATTTGTGCAAATTTGGGTAGATTTTATTAAAATTATGCAATTTAATCACCTATAAAGTTTTAGCAACACTACTGAACTGGTGTTGATCTCAGCGCATTACTGGCTTCATTATTATTATTTATTTTTTTTACATTTTATTGTTTTATATAAATTTTGAATACAATTTTGTGTATTTGGGAAAGCTTAGCTCAACAAAGTTTTCCTAATCTTCCAGCAGTTTTCCATACATTTCTGTAAGTAAACACAAATGATGTTGGTTTGATGTTTTCACCCAAGAATGGAAACATTTGTTCTTAAACAGATGTTTCAGTTTCCCAATAAATGTCGGAACCACTACTGAGCCTTACTGATCCAATTACTTGCAACTAGGTTTTGCAAACAAATGTTTTTTTTTTGTGGTTAAAAATCATAAAATGGGAAGAAAATATAATTTCATTCTTTTATCAAACACTATAAGAAGGAAGTTTGTGATGAAAAATGATTGACAATGAGATAAATGTGCCCTTTTCTGGATCTTTAGGCATAGACTTGGAGGAAAGGGCAGTTGGATAAGATCCTCGAGTTTTCCTGGAGGTATAAATGTGCTTCTGTTGAGGTCAGGAGAATCCTTTGGCTTTAACTTGAAGGACGTCACAAAGGCCAGGGCGGGTCTGAAGAACCTGAGAATACAGGACATAACAGATGAGACATTCAGAAGCTGTTGTGATTGATTTTAAAGTATTAAATGTAATGTTTTAAGTTGGTGCTCAGCTTGCCCTGTGCTCTGAGACCTCAGATAGAATAATATTCTGCTAAAAACAATGGATATGAGAGGGGAAATTAACTTAAATTGACTGAAAAGAAAAGGGCTCTGTACTCGGATAAATATATGGGTTCAGGTACTTTTTGACTATAGGAACATTAGTGTACCAAGATCTAAGGAAATGATTAACATGAAGTTTCACTTCTTTAGGTGGTGACTGTGGCTTGATGGGTTGATTAGTCGTCTGGCATTTAGAAGGTTGTGGGTTCGATTTCAGCTTCCCCTTGCCACATGTCGAAGTGCCCCTGGGCAAGGCACTTAACCCCAAATTGCCTACCAAGCTGCGTCTTGGTGTATGGGGATTGTTGGCCTAGTGGTTAGAGCAGCGCGCTTGCACTCAGAGAAAGATGCAAGTACCCGGTTCGATCCTCAGCGCCTGCACTCTGGGTCCCTGAGCAAGACCCTTAACCCCAGATTGCTCCCCGGGCGCCACACATGGCAGCCCACTGCTCCCCAAGGTGATGGGTTAAAAGCAGAGAACACATTTTGTTGTAATGTATGTTTCAATGACAATAAAGATGATATTACTATTACTATTAAAGTGTTCAGTTATCAATTATTGGTTCATTCATTAGTTTAGCCATATTCAGAAGTTAGGAGATCATTGATTATAGATTTAGGTAAGAAAAAAGTCACTGAGTAAGAACCAGAGACTCAGAACTGGCTGAGGTCACTGGTTGCTATGGTGATTCCTTCCTTGACCACCGATTTGAACCCAAAAATGTCAATCTGGGTACAAAATCTACAGGGTTTGACATCTTCACCTTACATGGTTTGTTGGCTGCTGCACTTTTTCCAAAGATAAAATACCAAATGTTGCACTCTGTGTTGGGAACCCTGGGAAATCTCATCTGATTGGCTCAGAAACCAGGAAGTAAACACGGGCTACACTCTAAATTGAAGTAGTTCGGGACCATACCTCTAGGTTAGAAAGGAGAAAAAGGTGAGACATTGTTGATGGAGAGGACTGATTGTTTATAGGGAATGTTGCTTCCATCCCAGGTGACAAATGAGAATGATTTTGAGTAATTTTGCAGTAAATTTCTTGCGTATCGTTCCTTTAAACTCCTATTTTCACCAAAATATATTGGAAAACATTTCATAGTTTTATTACATTTTTTAAACACTCTATGATTTGACTAATAAAGTCGTCTCTGGAGTAGAGGAGCCAAAGTTGTGACAGAAACAAAAAAAATTATAAAAAAATAACTCATTTCATAGATATAAGTGTTATTAACTACATCCAGATGAACTTTATCTGTCTTTTTAGAGATGAAACATTAATGTATCTGTGTAAAACTCACCTTCAGCGTACTGAGAATTTCTCCAAACAGGTGTATAGCTTCCTGAGTATCCGGCTCTTCAAAGTAATCGGACACAGAGATGTCCACCACAATGGACCTGATGTTACTGCACACGCCTGCACAAGTGGACAGAAAATGAGTCCCCTCTATGTGATAAGCACTGCGTCTGAACACAGGAAGCAGCAGAAAAAGACTCTTACTGTGGAAGTGCAGGATGGCCTGACCGCTGACTGGTGTGTGGGTCAGGATCAGCGTTTGCAGACTCTTCAGTCCAGCTTTACAGAGCTCTGTTGCCACCTGCAGGCTGAGGTCGGTAATACGCTCCAACTCCAGCACCTGCAGGTGAGCGCAGGTGCCCACTACACAAAAATTAAAAATTAAAAAGCACAAAGGGAGGACAATAAATGTTTTATTTCTGTTTTTCAGGCACTAATCTCTTTTTATTTCCAAACATGATGAATTCCATAAAACAGAAAATGAATAATTAATATAAATGAAATATAAATTTAATGTAAAATGTCAATATTTACAAGATAAGGCCCTGAAATGTATTTTCACTTACCAACAGCAACTAATCCCTGAGTGCTACAGCCAGCCCCGCCCACACTGAGACAGCAGAGGCGTGGCCAACATCTGCCAATCGTCTGCAAGCAGCGGTTCCCAAAACGAGTCGGCTGTTGGCTAACACCGCAAAATAAAGATAATGGTTAAATGATTTCATTAAAAAAGGCGTGCATTAAAATAACCTTTTACACCTTTTAATAGTCAAAGCTTATATCATTATTGTAAATAAAATAATTTTATTGTTAAAACAAAGTAATAATAAACAATGTGTTTGACTTCAGTAACACTGTTTATAAGTTTAAACAACATAAATTAGTTTCTATGCTATTTTTTAAGTATTTATTACCCAGGCTGCTTTGAAAGCTGACTTACTGACGCTCTATACTCACCTGGGGTGTGCTGGTGCAACTTGCAGTCTGCTAATGTTCCTGCAGCCAGCACCCAGGGCCCAGAGGACCTCCTGACCAACCGGATCAGAGGAACTCCTACAAGCAGACGAACCAGGTAAACAAACAGGTAAACACCTGGGCAGGCGGGTGAATCAACACATTAACAGCAAAGCAGGTAAACCCGGCCGGTCATCACGAGTCCCACCTGTATGACAGCGTTTGCAAGTTCCTGCAGTAGCAGCTGGCCATCCACAGTGTCCTGTCAGTGAGGATGTGGGGACACTGGGAGATGGAGAGGTGGAGCAGACTGCCCCCTGCTGACCGCAGCAGCGCCTCCACACCCGGCTCCACGCTGCCTCTGAGAGAAATCACCTGACTTCAACACTTCTGCAACAGATCTCATGTCACAACTCAAGAGCTTCAATCAGAAATGGTATCACCACTCAGACAGCAGCTGGACTCCTGCTAGGACTTAATGCTGTCTCCATGGCAACATGCATATTTTTCAGTTTTTAGTGAGAGACAAAGATGTCTTTACATTTTCGCTGAGCTTTGCAGAAAGTTAATCCCTCTGAGCTACCACTGTGTGCATGTGTGTGTGTGTGTGCGCTTGTATTAAAGACTTTGTGAGGTCCCTGATATATTCAGTGTTTCTTGGGGACCTGATATTCTTATGAGGACAAAAACCCTCTTCAGGATTTAAAGCCATCTTCAAAAGAGCAGTCGTCGTTGTTGCTTGCGTGGAAATTGAGTTGCGTTGAGGTGCAGGTGCATTACCAGCAAATGTGTGTGTATGTGTGTGTGTGTGTGTGTGTGTGTGTGTGTGTGTGTGTGCGCGCGCGCGCTTGCATTACAGACTTTGTGAGGTCCCTGATCTGTTCAGTGTTTCTTGGGGACCTGATATTCTTATGAGGAAAAAAAACCCTCTTCAGGATTTAAAGCCATCTTCAAAAGAACAGTCCTTGTTGCTAAAGTGGAAATTGAGTGGCATTGAGGTGCAGGTACATTAACAGCATGTGTGTGTGTTTGTGTGCGAATACCGTGTGTTTCTGTGGTAATCCTCTCGCGTCTCGTGAGCCCTGCGGCTTCGGGGCTTCAGGTTGTTGAGGTTCATAGACTGTGTTTGAGTACACCACTGAGACAAAGTCTGCAGGAACTAGAGACAAAAAATAAAGTTCTAATCCAGACAAAGATATGAAATATGTTGGCATTTAAAATTATCCTCCTTTGTGCTGCAGACTCTGCACAGTCCATAGATTCAGTCACAACCTGAATTCGCAGCATCATTTGGGAGCAGCATTAGCAGCAGAACAGAGCTAAAAAGCAGATCATGCATACGTTATTGTACTGCTACTTGACAAAAGTGGATGCAAAGATCTTTCTTCAGTAAACAATAATTCAGATCTACAGGGGATTGCACCAATATTTCATACACTTGTGTAAATTTATTCCTGTTACAACCATGAATAAATTGCTGCATACAGAGGTGTTTCCTGCCAGGATTGTCCTGATTTAGCTCCATTAGCTTCTTACTACCTGAACAGAGCACTCATTTATGTTTGCTGTGTTTCTTACATGGTTTATGACAACTTTTATTTTTACCACTACTATACAGAAGTTTGTTTTGTTAACTGCATGAATAAAAGTCCCTTTTTTCAAACCTAAACTAGATCTATGCAACAACTCCAGAATTACCCTGGGCCTCTGACCTGTGTGCTGTATTCCTGGGTCCTTGTGATCCCGTTTGGTCATGTTCTCCAACAAACCTCTAAGGCCTTCACATTTATACTGGGAATAAATAACACACTGGACCAGTTTTACTGACCAGGTGAATTCTGGAGGCACATAGTCACATTGGATTTAATTGTGGGGTTTCAGAGCAAAGGTGGGTAGATAATAGTGTCTGCCAGACTTTTGAGATTTTTATTTTTAAAAACTGTTGAAAACTGCATAATTTGAATTCTACATCCTAGTCATGTACTGCTTTGTGTTGATCTGTCGATTTAAATTCCAATAGAATACATCGACACATGTTTGCAGCATGAAAAAAGGGGGGAAAGTTTACGAGAGGTGAGTACTTTGGCAAGTCACTGTACATCATGTTAAACCATGTTACACACGTAATTTAAAAAAAGATAATTATGATTTCTAGGGTTGAACCATATTAGAAAAATGTGATAATAACAGTCGGTGAATGTTTACAATGTGACTTGATAAATTAGCTTCTTGTGGAGCCTTGCTGTTTCCCTGTTGAGCATCTTAGTTTTACTTTCTGAATGAATGTAACATTTTACCACCTTTTTACCTTCTAAAACCTTTTATTCTGCAATAAGCAAGACTCACCAAACAGCCTATATGGATGGCATCTAAGTAATTAGCTAACTGTAACTTAGACAGTTCTTTGCAAAATGCATATTGTGCATGTTAATATTATGATAATGTTAAACTAGTAGATTCCAATGCTGAGCTCCAAATCAAAACAGGTCTGAATAAAACATTTAAATCTATGATGACCACAGATGGGTTTACCAGGAAAAAGGAAAATTAAGCTCCGGTACCTCAGCTGACACTCGAGCGTTCTCCAGTTGCAGGTGTGTCCAAACTGCTGGGTGCCTGGCAACAAACCGCCAATCACGGCACACTTCGGCTGCACGCAGCAATGAGCGCACGTCCAGATATGGGAATACACAGAAAAGCCCCGCCCTCATCTTCAGGGTGTCTGCTCTGGGCTGCCTGATGGCATGATGGCGGGTTGGGGTGGAGCAAACGGAGGAGGGCGTGTCTAGTTGATAGAGGAGACCAGCAGGGGGAAAGGAGTAGATAAAAGGTCCCAAAATCTGTAACAATCAGTGAGAGGAAGAGGGGAGGCTCTTTACCTGTTCCAGGTGTGTATTTCCTGGCAAACATGAGCTGCCTCATATCAGCACTGCTCCACAGGTCTTCGTCATCCTCCTCCTCCTCTTCCTCCTCAGTGCTGTGGTGACGAATGTTTCTTTTGCTCCATGTTCTTCCCCATCCTTCCTCCCCGACCCTGAAAAACAAGGAAGGCTTTTGTGCAACCGACTTTCTTTAAGTAATTTCTCTACAGTGGATTGCAAAAGTCTACACCCCCCTGATAAAGTGACAGGTTTTCATAATGTAATTATAGTGTGCCATCTTCTTTGACAGGTGTCTGTCAACATCTCACATGTTGGCTAGACTATATGTGTTTCCCTCTTTCAAATGTTCCCCAAATATTGCAGATTGTTGGATCCTCTGTCCTCAGCCCTTTCCACTGACTTTCTGACTAATATAGTTCTGGACTCTACTTGGCAATCCTAAAACTCCTTCTTTAGCTTCCTATGGGAAATCTCAAAGATTTGAGTCAAAACTACTGGAATTTACCAACATTGCTTGCAAGAGGAATTGTTGCAGTATTTGTGCATTTGCAAAGACACGGAAATCCATATTGTACCGCTCCAACTTCAACTGTTTGTGTCGGCACCTAAAACGGTTCAGGCCAATCACGTTGCAGTATTGTGGTTGAAGGTGGGACATAACAGTGCGACGAAAGCAATTTTAGATGTTTTATCCCCAGTTCCATCAGAAAAAAATAAATCCCACAGCAGTAGGGTTGCTGTTGGCATCTTGGTAGCCAGTTTCTGTCTCGCCATCAGTTATTTTCATGTTAGGTATTTAATGCTGTGGACATTTATTGTACTCTTCTCCTGACTTCTACATTTCTGCAAAGATATAATTTTGGTTTTTTGAAACCTCTGCAAATGGAGAAATCCTACTAAGGCAGCTGGACTTACTTTCAGGTCAGTCGTATTCTTTATAATTGACAGCAGACTTGAAATCAAGGTCACGATTTGCTGGAACTGAATCAAAGAGTAAATTGTATACAATATATTTAAATCACATTATATGATATGAGATTTTTTAATTTAGTCTCAAATGTTTCAACAACTGGAAATTTTATGAGTGGTGTGTAGACTTTCAAGAGCCGTTGCTTGCAACGATATTGAGTCTTGTTTATTATAGTTCAATATTTTTTACAGTATATATGTTACATTAAAGATGAAAATGTTATGAATGGATTTATCATAATCCAAATTTTTAGCAGCACAGAAACCTGACATTTTTACAGTGGTGTAAATGTTTTTTTTTAGAATATTTGCTTAATGATGAACAATTAAACACAATAGGTTTAAAGTAAGAAAAAAGACCAATTCATTCAAAAGGACTCATTTGTGAAAGATCCCCAACTCCGACTAATGTTTTATGTGACACTGGTGGTTTTCCTTAATTTTCTAATTTGAATTCGTTGCAAAAGTGGTCTGGGTCAGGTTCTGTTCCTATTCTTCTGTGAAAACAGCTTTGAAGCTAATAACTATACATTTGGGCTAAAAGCCGACATTTCACAAACACTGTTTTTCTGGATGAACCTTTAAAATACTTCAGGTTAAAGCCTCAATAATACCGGACCTCATCAAGACCAGAAGTTTGTTGAAGATTGTAGAAATTCAAATGTAAATTTGTCAATCAGGAGTTGAACCTGTCGCCTTTTTGCTTTAATCCACATTTTTCAAACTGTATGATTTAATAATGTCTGAATTTAAATCCATTTTCATTTTCTCTTTTTCCTCCTGAAGATGCTTCTGCAAATCTTATAAACCTGCTCCACATACCAGACTCTCTCCCTCCGTCTCAACCTCTCTCTTTCGTGTGGAGTCCAGTGTGGAGCGTAGTAAGACGGGTTGGAGTGGATCAATCCTCCCTCACAATCCCAGCCCCCTGAGCCCAGGGATAAGGTCCGCATTTGTTCATTTAGACCGCTGAAAGAGAAAAGAACAAGCTTAGAAACTGTAGCAATAGGTAAGTCAGATTGATAACACTAGTCGTTACTTTAAAGACTCATTCCAGCTGACCATTTTCAGAAGTCTATCTATTCTTTTCTATAATTGAATAATTATAGATAATATGACTGCATTTGTGAGTTTGTGGCAGGATTTATTGAGCTACCTGTAATGATGGTGGCTGTGCATCTGCTCTCCCAGCCGGTAGGAACTTGAAACACTGTAGCTCCTCTAAAGTAAATAAAAAAAGGGACAAATAAATGAAAAAGAAGTTGATCTTTAAAGAATCAGTCCTTACATTTTGACACTCCTGACAATTTTCTTTTTGTTGAATCCCTCCATAACCAGAGCTTTTCGTCTCTGCAGAGTAAGACAGTTTCCTACCCTGTTGCCCATAGTTTCCTGCATCTTGTTGGTGATGATGTCATCAGCGCTGCCGTCCAGACTACGTCCAGCCCGTCCAGGTACAGGTGAGTACACCTCTGAGGGCGTGTACGGCTCTGAGTATTCAAACCTGTCGTTGTGCGTGAAGTGGTTGTGGCTGAGCAGCAGTAGCTGCCGCTCTGCTCGGTCAGCTCGCTCTAACAACGTCTCAATGAACACCTACAACCCGGACAAACACATTTCCTTTACAACAAGAACATGCTTGAATTAGCTCAGACATGTTTTTTATTCCATGCAAATGTTTGACTTTAAATTGACAGAGTATCTAAAAAATCATAAATTTATTCCTTTAATAATTGGAAGATTATCCTTTTTTCTTACAAATTTCCAACTTTCTGACATCGATGTTCAAGTTTTGTCTTGTAAGCAAGTAAAGTTGTTGTACAAATTTCAATGTTTTGTGGTGGAAATTTCTCCCTTTTAGGCCACATGTTTTTTTTTCTTTGATAGACAATGGTCCTAATACTCCATCATAAGGATCGGAAATTATTTAACCTCAAGTGTACAAAACCAAGTTCCTCCATGCTGCTCCTGGACATTTAAGCCGGGCGTACACTGTACGAGTTTTTCCCCTTTTCGGGCCGATTCTTCAGTCGTGCGAGCATTTTTTGAATCGGGCAGAATTTCAGCTTGATCGTAGAGGGGGGGAGGAGGGGGGACTGGCTTCTCACGACTACCTCCCAATCAGGAATCGGACGATCGTGAAAATCAAACAATTCAGTCGGCTGTCGTGAGGTTTTTGTGAGCGCATCCTGCTGTTCAAGCAGAGCTACGAGGGGGCGCCCTCCCCTCCTCTCCGTCCCCGCCAGCGGAGGGAGGGAAGCGGGCGTCCCTGAAGCAACCTCCGGCCGGTGTTGGGGAGGGCGAGCCGTCAGGTCCGCGCAACGCGCTGGCCGCCTGTTTCGGCACTCCTCCGCGGTCCGCGCGTTTGCGTCTCGTCCCTCCTCTCTCCCCTCCGTTCCCCCGACGCCCGGTGCCTCCTGCGGGCCTCGCCAGAGCTGGGCTCGAACCCCTGCTCTGGGTCCCTGTCACCCACCGTTGCTCGCCTGCCTCTGCCACCACAGCGAGCGGTCCCAGAGGGGGCACGACGTACAGTGTGAGCAGTCCGGTCTCGTCCGAGTGTTGCGCCGCACAGATCGTGAGCGGTGAACTTTTTAAACCCCGCGGTTCCGTCGCACAGTTTGAGATGTATATAAGTACCACGACTGAAAAACTCGTACAGTGTACGCCCGGCTTTAAACAAAGAAAAAAGCCAAAATGTTAAAGCTTGTGAAACAACTTGGCACATCCCCAAATTCTCGAATACATAAAAAAACAAGAAAATCAAAAATTTAAAAGTTTTAAAATTGAAACTATTAGTTTAACCTAAATGTGCACAACTGTGATGACATTTACAGTCTGTTTATTTATCCTATGAGTTCTCTACAAGTAAAATGTTGTAATGAAAACATGAATGAGGGATTGCAGCAAAGCCATGTACAATGCAGATGACTCTCCCTGTGGCTCTACGCTTCTCCAGGAGTGAATGCTGCTTGTCGGGACTTTGATGCAATCAACTGGTTTCCTTATATAGGACATTTTTGACCAATCTGTATAATATGATTGAATTTGACTTTGTAAAGTGCCTTGATATGACATGTTTCATGAATTGGCGCTATATAAAATAAAATTGAATTGAATCTAATCTATCTCTGCTTCAAAAACAACTATATTATCTGCCATGATTAAATTTTTTTTAGGTTAAAGGCTCAGTGTTTAACAATTGAAGCTTTTATTTATTAACTTGACTTATGTGGGGAAAACATTGTCATGTCTGGAGATGGTCAGACTCTGAACTCAGGATTTCAAAAGGTTTTCCAACCTGTCGGCTGTGAACTGATAATGAAACTTTACAAATAGAAAAAAATCTAACCGTTTTTAACTGGAAATAAGAATCCACCCCTTTCACCCTGCTTAATAACTAAATCTACACTATTTTACTAATGGAAAATGGTTATTTTCCATCTGCATTTCTTGTGTTCCTGTAAACGCTTCTGTCATTAGTTTAGCATCGTATTCAGGTTAATTGATGTTCATTAGGCTTAATTTGGGTAATATGTTGCATTTGATTTCTAATTATTTCATGTCTTTAGCTACAAGAATAAAAAAATTCTTCATGTTCTTTCTATCACAAGGCTAAAAACACAATATTCTTGGGTACTCTTATCTGTAATGTCAGCATAAATACTGCTGTAGCAGCCGAGAAAGCCTTAATCTGATCAGCGTGTGGTAGTTGATCTAATCTAATCTGTTTATCTCAACATCAGCGCCGAATGTGTTCAATTCTCCAGCTGCCCAGCGGTCCGGTAAACCGACTCAACGCCAGCAGTCACCTGCAGCCTGGATTTGGCCTCGGCTTCTTTCTCTGCTGTCTGCCTCAGAAAACGCTCGATGTCGGCCATCTCCCTGTAAGCACAGAATAAAGTAAGAAGCGTCGGTAATGCTGGAAACATTGGGAGATAAAATAACAACAAAATGGAGTAACAGGGCGAATCAGCGAGGGAGCATTAACACGGAGCGGAGCAGCTGATGTGTTAATTAAATAACCGGAGGTAATTGAAGCTGCCTGTCTGACCTCATCTGCAGCCACACCCTCGGGGCTGCTGAGCTTCCCTGTCGTCCTGCATTTCTCTGCACAGCAAACCGTAGAGCAGCGCGTGTCAGGGTGAGCTAAAGTAGACGTGACGTGTCCTCCATCCGAGAAACACATCTCCCCGAGCTCTCCACCTCGCTTTTCTCCGGGTATTTACTGATCTTCAGGCCAGCTGCTGAAAGCCAGCTGATATTTTCCAGCGAAATTCGCTGCTTTCCATCGTTTAAAGCTTCATATCTGAGCTGCTGCATTAACATAAATCTGACCACACTGACACAGCTGACACGGCTCAAACCTGAAGCATTAGGCCGGTTATTTTTAGCTCCTGTTATTTACATTTAGTCTGTTCTCAGGAAAAGCTGCAGAGTGAGGCATCAGCAGTTTGTGTGATTGTTGTGAGATGAGGCGCATAACTAGAAAAGAGAGGATACTGACTGCTGTCGCTCATTCAGCTCCGTCTCTTTCTCTGACAGATTTTTCTTGAGCCGCTCCATCATCTCCATGGCAGCTGACACCTGTGGGGAGGAAATTAAAAAGCTTATAAGCAATAAGTCAAATATCAACCAACAGGCTTCTGGGATATTAAGAAAAAAACAGCGTCTTAGGAACAGAACTGTGTCTTTTTAAAGCTGTGTTCAGTTAAATCTCTTAAGCCTGAATGATTTGTAAAGCAGAGCTAACTGGTGTCTCTAAATGAACTGGACCCACCTCTCTGGACAGGTAGGACGCCCTCTCCTCCACCTCCTTCTTCTCCCTCTTCAGCCGTTCCCTGTCTCGCCTCTTTCGCTCCAACTCCACTTCCCTCCTCTGTAGCTCCGCCTTCAGTCGCCCAACGCGCCGGTTCACCCTCTCCTCCACTTCTGCAAAGGTCCGGGCGATTTTATGGTCCAGCCCCAGTCCCAGTCGCTCCTCTAGCCCAATATCCACCGATAGTCGGAAGTCCAGCCCCAGGACCCCCACGTCCCCGATTCTCTTCCCAGGAAACAGGTCCCGAGGGGCAGGTAGGGCCAGAGCAGTGGAGGGGCCCTCTCCCCGGCATGGAGGGGCTGGCAGAGCTCGGTCTGGTGGGCTGAACATTTCCCTGAGCAGCTGGATGGAGGCAGATGACGAGGCAAGGTCCAAGCAGGCCAACGGCAGGGGGAAGCTGTGGGTGTCCACGCCCAGAGAAGACGTCTTACTCTGGGATACAGCTGCTTCAGGAGGTGGGAGGAGAGCAGGAGGTCCAGAACTTCTGACCCGAGCCTGAAACAGGAGATCAAATTATGGCACCATGGCTGAACTAGTTCAGGTCCATTTACAGATGTGTTTAAAGGAAGTCAAACATAGATTAATAAAATTTAAATGTTGGTTAATTGTGTTAATTAACCTTAGCCCATGAATGAAGATCTTCACATTAACAACATTTCAAACAAACAAACAAACCAAAATCCAGACAAAGAACCAGTAAGAAAAGAAAATGTTTCTTCAGATCAGACTTGTTGAACTGTCGTGTTAATAATTATCAGAGGTTTGATGGTAAGGCTAATAAAACTGATCTGTTTTTTTTTCATAGATTCCTGATCCAGTCTGATTCTCTACTGGAATCTAGCATCGGGTTGTTGAGAGACACAGTGATGTTTTGGTATATTTCTGTTTGTTTTACTGGGATTCTGTTGAAAATCAAAAAAATGGTTGGAGCAACAACAATTGACTCAGCTCAGGTTGTACCTTATTGTGAGTGCACAGCCTTCACAGCTTTAGGTTTAAATCTGTCTTGTTTCTGTTCAGTAAATATATGTAAATATATGCTCATACTAATTCTCTCATTATTTTAGATCTTAAATATAAAACATGTTATTTTTCTCTTTGATATAATTATTACAATACGACAATATTGGTTAAGTTTTAGTTAGTCCTTCCAGGCATTTCCACATGATTTTGAGATGTGTCTAACTCTTGGTTTACATAAAGATTTAACACTAACTCTTGTCCTAGTTGGGTCTATAAGCCTCAACATTTACCAGGGTCTACTAGGAGGATGATGCTGGGATCCAGATGCAGAATTCAGACCCTCTTCAATCTGCATCAGATGCAGCCAATAATGGGTGTTTACATAAATAAAGCTGATATAATGGGTAAACAGTGAATGGAAGTCTGTAACTCGGCTGTTTGGATAACTTAGAGGGTCCTGAGGAATAACATCAGCCGGTTAACTTCCACCCTTCATTCTGTATTGATATTTAAAAGCACTTGTCCAAGTGTGTTATGTGATGTATGACTACGCCTCTATGCTGATGACATACAAATATTTCATGGTCAGTGGGATCACCAGGCCACGCCACAGGAAAGTTAGTAATTCTCAGGCACCTTCATTTAATCTTTGTACAGCAACAATGACGCACTTTAGGTGAAATTTCAGTTTACTGATAGTTTGAAATAGAAACATACACATGTAGTTCACTTATGTATCTCTGTCAGCTTGGTTTTCAGCTTTAGTTTGGGATCATGACTAATTCTTGTTTCTCTTGCTGGTTTCATACCTTCTATGATCCAGTTTAAAAAATGTTTTAAACTGTTATAAAATAATAATAAATAAGACAATATTATTGCAAGATTATACCAACTAGTCTGGAATGATTCTCATTTTCGTTAGTTCAAGTAGCTTTTTGTATTTGACTAAAGACTTATTCAATTTTTATTATTTTAGATTTTCCTTCCATGGCTTTCAGTCTATCAGCAAACTGAACTGGGCTGTACAGTTTATATGTGGTTGAGTTTTGTTAGTTAACCTTGTAGTGTTTAATGGTTTGATCAGGTATGCTGTGTTATTTCTTTGTTAGGTCAGTTATGTTTTATTTGTGCAGTAAGTTGGTTTGTAAATGTCACTTTTTTGTTGAAGTTAAATGTTGTTTCTTTGACCTTTTTTATGAGTTCTGTATTTGTTTTTCTTGTAAGTCTAACTTTTTAGTTTTTCTAATAATTCCTGTGACTCAGTCCTTCAAGAAGCAAATACTTTTAGTTCTGATCCAGCATTTTCTACAGTCTGCTTTTATCCCAATTCTGTAGCATTTTATACATATAGTTAAGACTGAGAACAAGCAGTTTTCAGATCAAAATAAAGCCCCAACAGCTTGTATTACAGGTAGCATACAAAGAAAAGCACATTCATTTAATTTTTGTTCTCTAATAAATACCACAACTTAACTGATAAAAATAATTATTTTAAGTCTCATACGGAACATCTTGTAAGGTGAAATTAAGGTTTTCTTTAGGAACAAACCAGGTTCTCCTTCAACAATGATAAGTTCCTGTGGTCTAATGCTTGTTATTTTACACAAGCAGCTTTTACAATGATATCCTTTCTGTTAAAAGCCCAATTTAGATTTTTGGTCAATCTTCAGACAAACAGCAGCTATAGCTTGAGTACGATAGTACGCCAGGATCTGAAGCTCTCCAGATTTAATCCTCCATCACAGGAGAACCACTCTTTGTTGGTCTAGATTCTAAATTAATAAAAGATGTTTAAATGTTGGTCTTAACGTGGTGCATTGTGACAGAATTTCCACCTTAACTGAAGGGACTGAAGTCTTGCGTTTACCTGTGAAAGCAGCAGCAGGGTCTCGTAGGTGTGTCGGCTGACCAGGTGTGCGCGGAGCTCAGGTACAGATGCAAAGCGGTGCTGGTCGCCACAGCGGGGACAAAAGTAGGGCAGCTCCGAGGAAGACATGACTCTCCTGAGGAGGAGCAGCAGCAGGAACCCTGGAAGCTGGATGAAAACTGGGTCACAGAGTCTGAGCCTCTACATCACTGAGCCTAGAGAGATAACGAGGAGCAGGAGTCGATTCGCTCTCGTTGTTCAGATGAGGTCTGGGTGCTGGATGATCTGAGGTCGGCGCCTGATGTGTGGGAGCGTGTTTCTGCAGGCTAATCGCTCAGCGGAGCGGCAACTTCCTGGCCGACGGTCAGCCCATGCAGAGGAATTTCAGCACGCATGGATGAGCAGGAATAAAGAAGCGTCTGGGGCGTGGACACGGCCTCCCTGCTCTGAACCTCCACAGCTCTCCTCCGTCTCACCCTCTGGTTGCCTCATCTTCTCACAGGTCTTTGCAGAGTTTGACTTTTGGTGACGACTAGTGTGCATTTTTTTACACATTTTGGGTAATTTCAATGTTCTAAAAAGGTAAGATTCATGGTTTAAATTAACCGGTTCTGTTGACTCTAAAGACTTTATTTTTAACCCGTTAATAATTATGGTTACTGTTACTGAAATGATGTGTTTCAGATACTTGGTGCTTTCTCTTAATATTTTCTGTTTTAAGAGGATTTTACTTTGTTAGTGAAAACTTCCTCCTAACAACTGAAAAAAAAGGTGTCCAACTGCATCAACCACTCCTACTGGTGGCCTAAACACCATTCTTAAATTTAGGTTGCAGGCCAGAGAAAACCTTACATGGCCCATTGACCACACCGTCAGGCTTCTGGCCTACCAGGCTGCTTCAGCATCAAAATTAATATGAATATAAACACTGACCTTCTTTTATGCTATTATTAAGCTATGAAAAGGGTCAAAATGTACAGAAAAGGTTAAACCATGAGTTGGACTAAATGTTTGGAGTCAGCTGAATATCACCATCTACCTCGCCTTGAGATAACAGAATACCAACAAACTGAACTTAGTTTAAATCAGTGCCCGCTTATCCACTTCCTCTCGTTATCATACAACTGACCCTTATTCTGTCTAGTTCTAGCACCCAGCAAACATCTGGATGACACACACGCAGACCACAAATCTATTCATCTATTATCTATAGATTTGGATCCATTTATTCATGCTGGGTCACGAGGTGGCTGGTGCCTACTTCCAGTGATCGGGGCACATTCTGGAGAGTAAAAACAACCATGGACACCTGAGGGTAGTTCAGAGTGACCAGTTAACCTAGCAGATGTTTTTGGACCGAGGGAGGAAGTCAGAGTACCCTGAGAGAACCACATGACTCTCTGGACTGTTGGATGCTTAGGGTCCCCAGATTGAGAGAACGTAGATCCACTAGACATCACATGAGGAAAAACAAAAACAGAAAAAACCCAAAAAACATGGGGTGTAGAAATTTCCCGGTGGTCTGACCAGACCATGTGTTGTGGTGTCACCACTCGTGTCATCTGATGCCCGTTTTAGACACACCAGCTCCTTCTGCTGCTGCAGATCCGATCACGCCCACACCCATCACTGTTCTGCATGCGGAGCCAAAATACGTCCAAACTAAAACCCCTCCACCTGAGGGTCAGACCAGCTGCTTCATGCAACGCTGTGTGTTCCTCACACCGCTGCATGCATTCACCCAAAAACATTTAGGAAGAGCAATTAGACAAATTACACATTAAATTATAGGTTTAATTTCATTCCAGTAAAATAGCCGAACAGAATTGCAGAATAATACCAGGGCATGCTGTTATTTATTAATTATATAATTAATAAAAAAAATGCAATAATTATTTAAACGGTATATCATTAATTTAATCAACATAAAGCTTAAAATACTCAAAGTTTAGTCCAGTTTGATTGAAATTCTCTGTTGATTGATTGATCATTTGATCGATATATTTATTGATTAAACCTCTGCAGGGAACAAAGTTTTAATCCAGTGTGATTTTATCCCCCTGACAGCAGCAGCGGCTCCGCCGGTCAATACCTCTGATTATCGATCAGCTGGCGTCCTGCGAGCCGCGCCGTCGCTGCGTCACTCTCTCTCCGTCACCGTCTCCACCAAACCCGCTGCCATGGTTCCCGGCTCGGATCGATTCGGGCTCCTCGGACCGTCCGGTACCGGCAGCGGTTCTCCGAGCAGCGGCACGGATCGAAGCAGCACCGGATGCACCACCGCCCCGCGCGCGCCGTCAGAGCGAGCAGCAGCCTCCGCGTGCTGCTGCTGACGTAGGAGCCGTGTGACGTGTCGCTGCTGATAAATCACGTTTGATTTAGTGTGTTTATGGTTATTATTATTGTCAGTCAGGTCAAAGTTTACGGCTGGTTTCATTATTATTATTATTATTATTATTATTATTATTATTATTATTATTATTATTATTATTATTATTATTGCTGTTGTTGTTTGTGTTGTTTTTCGTAAACAAGCAATAAAATATATAATGAATAGTTGAACAGCTTGTTCTAATATATCTCATCGGTTAGATTTCTTTGACACAATTTTAATATTTCTCAGTTTAGAAAGACCTGAAACATTTTGACAGCAGAGAGGAGTTTTAATGACTCCTGTTTAATCACTACCTCATTTATTACTCTTTTTTAAAACATTTATTTCTAAGTACCACATTATGTAATCAAATTGAGACCTGTTAAAGACGTGCTTTTCACACTTTGCTTGTTTATATCTAATTTGGAATGGAAAGATAAGCTGTAGATTAGGTATGGTGTACCACAGGGTTCTGTTCTGGGCCCAAAAATGTGCATGTTCCGCATAAAGGACATTTGCTTTGTATCAAAAAAGTAAACCTAAAATTCTGTTTATTTGCAAACTATAACAGTTTCTGAGTGCAATGGAAAATGATCTACTGTTTTTTAAAGAAATTGTTTGCCATTTATAATTAGCAACAAACTATATAGTTTATCTAGTGTTTATTAATAGGAAAATAAAAAACAAGGTCAGTCTTATGATGTTCAAATTGAAAGATGTGATCATCATTCACAAAAATGTGATTTTTGTAAATGATGATTGGTACTGAAGTGAGTTGAAAGCTTTAAAATAAACAATGAAAGACATAAAATGTGTAAAACAATTGCAATGTTATAAAAAATAAATATCCAAAACTTTCTGGCACAACTTCACCAACTTCCATGAAGAGGGTCAATGAACTGGTAGATAAAAGTTTTGGCAACACTTGAAGTATAAGGAGCAGACTTGATTTGCAGACCAACGCGTTTTCAGCTTGTGACCTTCTTGTGTTGCTGAGGTTTTTATCTTTCCAATGTTATAAAAACAAAATAAAACTTAAAACAAAATAGGATTAGACATGCTAAAATGCCCACTTTATACCCACCCATCACTTGTGGATCTTAAGTGCCAGATAAAAAAACCTACATTAAACTGGTTTTCAAAATTATTAAATGTCGAGGTAGTTCCTAGTCCTGCCTTATGTTTGATTGGTTTCAGAGTTGCATAATAAAATAAAAGACATTAAAACATTTCCAATGTTTCTTTTAGAGCTCCATAAAGAATTATGATGAATTGGAATATAGACAAATGGTTGTGTGAATTTTCTGATCTGCTGACCATGGAACAAGTTGTTAATGGCAAAAATGGTACAAATACACATTTTGAGCAACTCTGGAACTGTGTAAATAAGTTATAATTTATGTCAATTTGAAATATACATTATATCAAAAGACCATGATCCAAGTCAAATCAAGATGAGTTGTCCAAACCAACACTGATCGGTAATATATGTTCTTAGTTTTGCCTAGCACACCTGTACTAGTCAGACCTTCTGACCACTACCCTTTATTTATGAGTAATTTGATCGACACTATAACATTCTCACCTGCCCTTATTATCCCTACCTGAACTCACTGTGTCTTTTAATTTGATTCTATATTGATCTATATTAAATGGGTTTTCTGTAATTTTGTTAATATATTTTTGTCGTGTTGAAGTATTGATGTAAGTATGAAAATTGTGAATTAAAAAAACAAAAACAAAACAAAATACATTTACGTCAAGGTTTTTCACAGGTAAAATATTTGTAATGAGACCACTGACAAAAGAAAATTCACACCACATGTTGACAACACAGTATTGAACATACTCACAGTAATGGATCAAATACTTCCTGAAAAAGCCTTTTTTCAGTAATGTAAAGATGAGTCCTGTACGGAGAGACTGGTCTCATGCTGTACTCTGGTATGAAGTCACCCAACCTTTCATTCAAACCGCCTTCAAATGGTGACGGCTCGAAAGGTCTTTACTATAAACTCAGATATTCAGTTCTTTTCAGAACTGAACATCTGAAAATATCTGATTTTCAGTAGGATATGAGTCAGACGATCGACTGGTCCACCCTAGCAGGGTTGCTTCATTGTGTGTGTAATATGGGAAAAAAATGTTTTTCTTCAATGCCACGTCCACTTGGAACAAACAAAAACGCTGTTAATAAACAAACAAAACAAACAAAATGGAGAGAAATCAAACTCTTTATAAGGACAATGGTGAAGACATTACTAGATGCTAGTTCCTGTATCTGGTGTTTCAGCATACATTGTGAGTTGACATATAAATAAACTTCATTAAACTTCATTAAACTGACATCCAGACATCCAGCTTTCACCTCATCACTGGCTCATCCAGATGTTCAGCAGCAAATATGAATCAAGCTTCAGCCTGCTGTTTGTTCAGGAGTGGAGTTTTGTGCACGGAGCGTCTCTTGAGGTGCATGACTTCACCTGTTATATCCAGATGTTTCTAAATATTACAAAGTTTTGACTTCATTCCTAGTGTATCTTAACCATGAAAAGTAACTCAGATTAGCCAGATCAAGCCTTTCTATTTAAAGATGAACCTCAACAGATGAATAATTCCTAAATATGTATGTAAAAAAAACTCAAACGCAACCACTTGCCAGCTGTCCTATTCTGATGTAAATCATTCGCGTCAAAGGAAAGCAGAAGCAGCTAAAAACAGAGTTCATCCTGTGATTAAGAGAAGAGCTTCTGTCTCGCCTGTGAAGCTTCATCAACAGCCGTGCCTCATTAACAAAGTTTATTTTTAACTCGCCTGGTCATGTTGGGAGTCAGAACGACACGTTTTCTGTTTACAGAACCAACAAATGGGCTCTGGATGCCAACATGTTGACTGTCAAAGTGTTAGAGCTGCTCTGATAAATATGCACGCTATATTTATCACATGGGATGGTGGGGATGATGTTTATTGCTTTGATTCTTCAAAAAAGCTAGTTAGTTTTTCAAAATTCAAAGGAATTTACACAGATTAATTGTTAGCATTTGTTGAAGGAATAAATAATGGAGTTACCACAGATTTGCACAACCTTGATGACTGTCCTTTAATGACTATAACTAACAATGAACTCAAGACTTTTTTTTGTTATTTGGTTGTGCAGTTATGGTATAAATATTTGGTATAAATATCCCTATGGATCCAAACTAACTAATGTTTTTAATTTTCCTTGTCAAGTGCTACTACAATTACATAATACCATCACAAAACCTAAGGAATTATTGCTGACAACAGACTGGAGGCTTAATTTCCATGTATCCTGCATTTATTTCTCAACAAAGCTCTGAAGTACTGATCCGTCTGATCATGGTTCCGCTGTATAACGATCCGTATCAGATTCAATTCAGGTTTTATAATATAGAGCCAAATCACAGCACATGTCATCTCAAGGCATTTTGCAAAGTCAGACTCCATCAGATCCTCCAGGTTGGTCAGAAAGTTTCCTCTCTAAGGAAACCCAGCAGGTTGCATCAAGTCTCTCCAAGCAGCATTCACTCCTCCTGAAAGAGCGTAGAGCCACAGTGGACAGTCGTCTGCATTGCTGATGGCTTTGCAGCAATCCCTCATACTGAGCATGCATGAAGCGACAGTGGAAAGGAAAACTCCCCTTTAGATGCCTCTAAGCCCAGAGAAGGCTAACTTAAATCTTTTCTCTGCTCAGGAAAGTCTGAGGTAACATTTCTGAAGGAAAGTTTGTATCGTAGAGCTGAACAGAGATGGTAATATTACACAAATGTCATAAAAGGTGTCCCTCAAGGCTTTGTATTGGGGTATTTGCTTTTTGAATTATTAATATGGGTCAGAAAGTTCCTGATTCATCTCTCAATTTGTTTGTGTTGTTAATATTATACAACACGGCTGCTTGATTATTATGGTATGTTTTTATCTAGAAATTAATAGCTGGTTTCCCGTCTTCGTATTTAAATTCTCATGTGTTTTTCCAAAATACCGGAACTATAGCCTCAGGTCTGTGTGCTAGTTCCTATTTTTAGTGTCTGGTGTTTCAGGCTTTTATTCTGTGTTTTCAGTTTGTTTGATTGTTGTACTACATCAGCTTTGAACATGTTCGTTTTGAAAATGATCAAGGTTCAGTATCACCAAGTAAATGTACTCATGTTGATAAAAGTCAAATGAAAGTTTCCCAAAGTCATTCCTTATCCATGTGGTTCTATCAGGGGTTGATGAATAATGGTTAAGGATGCATGAAGGAGGAGAAATATCCCACTTTCTCTATACAGTGCAGAATATTGAAATAAGTCAATATTCTGCACTGTAGACAGAGAAAGATCCAAATCCCTCCCAGAGTTCCTTTAAGGAAATTTTTTTTGAATCAGTTTTATAATTTTCTCACATACTTGTGGGCTATGCTGGAGATCTTCCTTAATGTTCTCACAAAGGTTCTTCTGAACTGCTTTTAGGCCTAATCATGTAAAGAATGGCCCATTTTAGATAGTGGAAGTAAAAACCTCTTTATAAAACGAAGAGTTGTGGGATTTTCTAAACTTTTACGACTTTTTTTTTAACTTGGATGGCAGTCGTATGATGAAATGTGTAAATGTAAGTCAGGCCTCATGTAGCCATGTTTAACGGCAGTGCCTGATGTTAACTAGACCCAGAGACATGACTCTCTGTGAAAGTTCAGTTGTTTTTTTCTTCTCTCTCAGTCGTGTTTTAAAACTGCGGAGGAGTTGGAGTTCCGGTAGGTGGCCACAAGAGGGCATGAGACGTCCATGGACAGGAAGCCAGTCCATTCTGACCAGAGATTCCTGTGCAGCCTCTCATCATCATCATCATCATCATCATCATCATCATCATCATCATCATCATCATCATCATCATCATCATCATCATCATCATCAGAGCTGCGGAGATGCAGCCTTTCTGTGAGTAGGCTTCTTAGTGCGTCGCCTTCAGAGATGCCGACTCTGGCAAACAGCAGAATAATTCAAACAACAGGGACAACGTGGGTGAAATTGTCGCTGCCATGGAAACCCAGCCTTCACAGTTCAAACCGCCTGACAAACTGTTAATGGAGCTGGTTGTTGCCAGGCAACAGCAGCCTGTAGACGGCCGGATGGAGACTGTTTTGATGAAGATGACTGCGGCTGATGGAGGAGTTGCTTTTAAAAGGGAGATTCTCAGCATCAGAGGTTTCTCTGCATCATTTCCACGTTAAATCCAGAGACATGTTCAGCTCAACGCCCCTGGAGTCCAGGGAAAATCACAAATCAGTGGAAATCAGACGTGGCAGAGCCCAGGTTCCAGTCATTAAAAGTATTTGCCCCCTTACACATTTCTGAGTGTGAAATGTTTCAGATCATCAAACCAATTCATCCAACATGCAAAGATAACGTAAGTAAACGCAATTGGCTGTTTTTAAATGGTAGTTTTATTTATTAGGGGGAAATAAAGATATACAAACCACCTCAGCCTCGAGGTATAAGTAATTCCCCCCTAAATCTTTTGGCTGCCATCAAGCATTTGAGAAGTGCCAGCGAGTCCTTTGCTGTAGAGGATTTTTTGTCCTACTCTGCTCTGCAGAATTGTCTAATTTCAGCCTTAAAAAGTGTGCAGATGTCGCAGGACATCTGCATCTCTTTTAAATCACCACTCTCACATGAATTATCTCTACCTGGTAATAATAGCTCTGCTGATATAGACTCTCATTTCTCCCAGTTATTGCTTTTTCTTTTCTTGGTTGCTTTCTCTTTCCTCTCGCTGGGCAAAGAGTGTGGATGGTCCTGCATCTCAACAGAAAACAGCAAATAGAATGATCTACAGTCGTCTTTGCTTGTTTTCTACTCCACCTCCACTGACAGCACGTCTTCGTACAGAAGACAGAGAGGGGAAAACGTGTGTGACTGACAGGTTTGTCCATTTACGGCTACTGAAGTCAGAAATAGTGACGCAACATGGTGTCTCCTAGTGGGTGCACTGACACCTGATTTATAAACTACTAATTCTAAGTTATGAGAAGAGTTTAATTTTTGATGTGATGTTATTAGACTTTGGCAGAATATGTGTTTATAAAAGCAATACATGATTTTTGGTCATTAAAAGCCAAATAAGTTACACACTGTCAGTTTAAAGGAAGATATTCAAGCTTGAAGGGCCTGTTTTAAGCAGCATCTCAATCAGATTTGATTTCAGACTTTAACTAGGCCACTCCAAAAGCTTTCTTCTTTTATAAAATAATTCAAAGGTGGACTGGCTAATGTGCTTCTGATCACCGTTCTGCTACTTAACCCAAGTGTTTTTGAGCTTGAGGTCACAAACCGATAGCCAGAGCTTCTCCTTCAGGAGGTTCTGGTAAAGGTCCACATCGTCCAGGTCCGACAGCAGCAGACGTTCTGTACGACGTTGTGTTACAACAGATGTAATAGAACCCAAACCTAGAAAATGTCCCACTTTGTGGTATAAATCTTAAACTTATTTTCCATAAAAATCACTGGGATCATCAAGATGTTTGCTGGTAGATTCTATTTTTAGAATCTGCCGGCCTACTTCAAGCCGTTAGAGAGGTCCTGTTCAGGAGAATATTTGGTTACACTTTATTTAAAGGGGTGTACATTAGACTGACATTACACTGTCATAAACATGACATACCACCTGTTATGAACATAAATGACTCTTTATGAATGTTTAGGACTGTTGTCATTAATTGTCATTCGGTAAATTATGACACTATTAAAGTCTTTGTTATGACAACTTGACATTAACAGAGACAAGGTTAAATTTAGGGCTTGATTTGGGATTAGGTTAAATTTAGGGCTTGATTTGGGATTAGGTTAAATTTAGGGCTTGATTTGGGATTAAGTTAAATTTAGGGCTTGATTTGGGATTAGGTTAAATTTAGGGCTTGATTTGGGATTAGGTTAAATTTAAGGCTTGATTTGGGATTAGGTTAAATTTAAGGCTTGATTTGGGATTAGGTTAAATTAAGGGCTTGATTTGGGATTAGGTTAAATTTAGGGCTTGATTTGGGATTAGGTTAAAGTAAGGGCTTGATTTGGGATTAGGTTAAATTAAGGGCCTGATTTGGGATTAGGTTAAATTTAGGGCTTAATTTGGGATTAGGTTAAATTAAGGGCTTGATTTGGGATTGGGTTAAATTTAAGGCTTGATTTGGGATTAGGTTAAATTAAGGGCTTGATTTTGGATTAGGTTAAATTAAGGGCTTGATTTGGTTTTTTTTTAAGTTAAGGGCTTGTCATAACAAAGACATTTTAAACAATGTCAACTTTGCTTTAATAGTGTCATAATTTACCGAATGACAATTAATGACAACAGTCCTAAACATTCATAAAGAGTCATTTATGTTCATAACAGGTGTTATGTCATGTTTATGACAGTGTAATGTCAGTCTTACACCCCTTCAAATAAAGTGTAACTGAATCTTTCAGGTCTGCCAGTGGTTTGGATGTCGTTAACTTCTAGTTGATGAAATAATTTGAAAACTGCTTTTTAAAGTTTACTCAGATAATTGTTGTTTGATGTCAAGAATGATTTGTAATCATTTTTCACATGTTAACAGGACAAAATGTGTTCTGAATACTTTAGGTGACACTTTATGTTGAGTTTTTTTGGGCACTGAAGCCCTTAAAGTTGATTGGGTTTTCAGGTTGTGAGTGTTGCAGTGGAGATGATGTGATGGGTGCAGTGGAAACTCGGAGGAAGCAGCCAGACTCAGCAGATCTGTTGTTTTGTTGGTTTATTAACAGCAAAAACAGCCTCCATGCAGAATGAGGGAACGGTAAACCTGCACAGCCATGTGTGCTACTCGGAGCTCAGCTCTCACTGAGCCGGTGTGCTTCAGATCTCACACCACAGAACACAGGACAACATATCCCACAAAGCATCGGTGCCGCTTCAAGCTGCACACACGGGTCAGCCCAGAGTTCGTTTTTTTTTTTTTTTTTTTTTTTACAGTCGTTTCATAGAAAAAGAAAAGTGACATCGTGTTTCGTCATCCCGCCAGAACAAAAGCATCTGGACTCTTCTTGTAAAATATACACACTCTGGTTGTAAAACAGTGACACTGAGAGGTAGACAGTCCGGCTAGAAAAATAGAGATATGTTGCAAACAGATAGAAAGCTGTTTACGGGAGTAAAAGATCACCAACAGAGGCACCACATTCTGACGTCGACATTCACAGAGTGTCTTCACGGCTTCATGCAGAAAGATGTTCTATGTTACAGCAGAAACCTCCTCCAGGCAGGCAGGCCGCCCGCCGCTGCCGCCGCCGCCGCTGCTGCGTCACAGGCGGCAGGGTCACAGTTCAGAGGCCGGCTCAGCTGCGGGGCCAGGAGCCACGCCGGGGCCCCTCGGGGCACTGCAACACGCATGCGCCTCTCAGCACCTGCACACCGGTGTGACTTCACATGTCTGTCCGGTTGTCGGTTCAAATCCGGAAAAAGCTTTCAAAAAAACTCCAGCCAAGCAGGAGCGCGCGCGTGCGCACGCCTCTTAATGTTTACACGCCGGGCGCGTTCAGGGCCAGAGAGTAGGCGGCCATCATCTGAGCGCGCAGCTGCTGCTTCACGTGCACGCGCCCGTGCCTCTTCCTCTCGTCGCTGCGCGCGAACCTCTTGCCGCACACGTCGCAGGAGAAGGGCTTCTCCCCGGTGTGCGTGCGCGTGTGCGTGGTCAGGTGGTCGCTGCGGCTGAAGCTGCGCGCGCAGATCGTGCACTGGAAGGGCTTCTGGCCGGTGTGGATGCGCACGTGCCTGTTGAGCTCGTCGGAGCGCGAGAAGCGGCGCTCGCAGCCCTGCACGGAGCACGGGAACGGCTTGGGTTTCACGCCGCCGCGCGCATGCGCCCTGCGCCCGGCGCGCGGCTGCTTGGGCGCGCTGGCCGCCTGCACGCCGCTGATGTTGACCATCGGGAACGCGCCCTGCAGCAGGGAGGACAGCAGGTGCGCGTCCAGGGTGGAGGGGGCGCCGCCGATGACGTAGTTACCGGAGTCCCCGCAGGTTCCCGGTACCGGCAAACCCTTCAGCCAGTCCTCCAGCTCCAGCGGCTCCTGCTTCACTTCGCAGCCGGGCTTCAGCTCGCCCTGGCCGGCCTCGGAGCTCAACAGAGACTCGAGGAATTCCGCCACATCCACCTGTTGCTCCAGCGCCACCAGCGGGAGGAGAGAGTCCGCAGAGGCCGGGGACAGCGCGTCGTTCCCGGGCGTGGAGGACTGGGAGCAGCCGCTGGCGCAGCTGGAGGTCCCGAACTCAGTTTTGATCAGCAGCGGTGCTGGAGCGGGGGCCGCGGGCAGGTGCTGCGCCGCAGCCGGGGGAGGGATGCTGAAGGCGGGGGCGGGCTGCTGCTGCTGCTGCTGCTGCTCCATCTCCGTGCAGATGCCCACGATCTCCGTGATCATGTTCAGGATGGCGTCCGCGGTGCTGCTCAGCCCCGACGCCGCCGGCTCCGGCTCGGCGAAGAAGCTGCCGGTGTAGCCGAGCGACGGCGAGAGCGCGTCCGAGGAGCAGTCGCTGAAGTCGGAGAAGAAGTCCGAGTCAGAGGCGTCGGTTCCCGGAGAGAAAACTGCAGAAGCAGAAGAGGGAGGGAGGGGGTTATTATTGCATAATGTCAGCCTGATAATGAGCACCAGGAGGATGCAGCTGCAGCATGCATGCACCGATGGATGGATGAGACCCTTACCTTGGCTGAAAGGTGATCCCACGTCAGAGTCCACGCCTTCGCTGGGGCTTGAGCCCACGCTGTCCACCCAGGCGCTGCAGGCGTCCTCAAACTCGGACATGAAGCTGTCGTCGCGCTCCAGAAGCATCTTGACGGGTTTTATTAATGAAAGCGGGAATCCCCCTGAAAAGTCCGGCGTTATAATCCGTGAGCGGCGCTGAAAGCTGCTTCCAGGAGGAGATGCTGAGGATGCTGAGCTCTCTCCGCTCGCCGCTCGCCTTTTTATACTCTCCGTCTCCAAGGTAACTCCAGTCCGGCCCTCATTGGTCGGCGCCGGCGCGAGGGATTCCCCCCGCCGCGCGGCCTTCGTAGCTGCCCAAACATGGGCTGCTTCCGGCCGTGACGGCGGGTATCCCCCATGCCTTAAAAGGACAGGCGGCAGAGCGACGCACAGGAGCGGAGAGAGGGGTTTCCTTCACTGCGGCAGCGGAGAGGCAGAGAGAGGTTACACAACAGGGATGGAGGGATGAGGGAGGACAGCAAACAGGGGCGCCTTCACAAAACCTGCGCTTTGACGCATTTTAGGGGACACCTCCAACCCGCCTGCACCCCTAACCCCAGGGTTTGGGTTCTGCTAGGCTGCAGATTTCCATGCATCATCATTAGTTCTAAAGCTGATCAGCATCAGAGGAGCAGACCTCAGAGGACTGAGGCGTCACTTATAAGCAGGGGTTTCGCTCCCCCTCCATGTTCCCAGGCTGCGGCGCTCTGGTGCAGCACTGCAGACACACATTGGTGCTGCTCGGTATACCGGCCCACATGCTGCATTCCTGCACAGCCACATGCAGCCGGGAAGGTGTCACCATGGAGACAGATGGAGGATCCAGGCCAGGCGTTACGTAAAAAGGAGCTGCAGCCTCTAAGCTGGATCACAGCTGGGCGCCGTGTGTGGACAGACCCGGATCCTGATCCAGACCATGATCCAGACCCAGACCAGGCCCAGATGTGAGCCGGATCCAGACCCGGATCCTGATCCAGATCCTGATCCTGATCCAGACCATGATCCAGACCCAGACCAGGCCCAGATGTGAGCCGGATCCAGACCCGGATCCTGATCCAGATCCTGATCCAGATCCAGATCATGATCCAGACCCAGACCAGGCCCAGATCTGAGCCGGATCCTGAGCCAGACCAGGACTCAGACCTGGATCCAGACCCGGATCCTGACCCAGATCCTGACCCAGATCCAGATTCAGATCCTGACCCAGATCCTGCAGGTTCTGGATGAGTCACAGGTCCAGGAGCATAACTCGTGCTTCATCTCTTTTTCAATCTTCCCTGTGAACCAAAAGGCAGCAGAACTCTTACGTAACACAAAGCTGGTGTTTGCCTGGATGCAGCGATGAACCTCCTCAGAATCTCGGTCCTATTTTATCTGTTCTCTTTAAAACAGGAGAAAGTCTCAATAAAATACATTTTAGAACCCTGCAATAGCTCAGATGTAACATGTGCATCCCTTAATATAATAAAACTAGTTTCCCCCTGATTGGATCCCTTTCAGCCCCCCCCCCCCCCCCCCCCCCCCCCCCCCCCTCCTCTCCTCTCTGAGTTCCCGTCAGAGGATGAGGCTCCTCTCATCTCTGAGGGCAACCCCGGCCTCCTTATAGATCTCTCTGATGTCTCAGACTCCAGGCCTGCCGCATAAATATACAGACTCTTATTTGCACGCTGAACTTTAGCTGATCTACAGCACTGTGCAGAAGTTTTCATACTGCTAGAACTTTATCAGAAGTTCACTGGACTTTTTTTTTACATGATAGACCAGGAGGCTGCTACCTTTTTAACCCTCAGTCCTCGTTTAGAGCTGCAAATGTGGGCTGACACGATGAAAAAAGACAATTCATGACTGATGAGTATCTACAAAAGGAAATTGTTTTATTTTCTGTTATTTTAAAAGAACTACCGTTCTCAGGTCTCAAAATAAAAATGAATTATATTTTTAAATGGAATGATTAAACTTTTTTCTGTGGGTTTCATCTGCCATGGAAATTCACTGCAATTATTCCAAGAAAACAAATAGAATAGCTAAAACCTGTATTTAATATATATATATATATATATATATATATATATATATATATATATATATATATATATATATATATATATACATACACGCACAGGGGTTGGACAATGAAACTGAAACTGGTTTTAGACCACAATAATTTATTAGTATGGTGTAGGGGCTCTTTTTGCGGCCAATACAGCGTCAGTTGATCTTGGGAATGACATATACAAGTCCTCCACAGTGGTCAGAGGGATTTTAAGCCATTCTTCTTGCAGGATAGTTGCCACGACGTGATGCTGGTGGAGGAAAATGTTTCCTGACTCGCTCCTCCAAAACACCCCAAAGTGGCTCAATAATATTTAGATCTGGTGACTGTGCAGGCCATGGGAGATGTTCAACTTTACTTTCATGTTCATCAAACCAATCTTTCACCAGTCTTGCTGTGTGTATTGGTGCATTGTCATCCTGATACACGGCACCTCCTTCAGGATACAATGTTTGAACCATTGGATGCACATGGTCCTCCAGAATGGTTCGGTAGTCCTTGGCAGTGACGCGCCCATCTAGCACAAGTATAGAGCCAAGGGAATGCCATGATATGGCAGCCCAAACCATCACTGATCCACCCCCATGCTTCACTCTGGGCATGCAACAGTCTGGGTGGTACGCTTCTTTGGGGCTTCTCCACACCGTAACTCTCCCGGATGTGAGGAAAACAGTAAAGGTGGACTCATCAGAGAACATTACATGTTTCACATTGTCCACAGCGCTCTTTGCACCATTGAAACAGACGTTTGGCATTGGCACGAGTGACCAAAGGTTTGGCTATAGCAGCCCGACCGTGGATATTGACCCTGTGGCCACATGCAGCCGGGAACCAGTAACCAAACAGACAGTAATCAGAGCCCAGCTGTGGGTAATTTAGCTGAGTGATAAATCCAGCTCTTCTCTGGACGCCATGGTATCTCTGGAGGAGCTCTGCAGCTCAGGTGGGAGAGTATGTCCACAGGGAGACTATTAGCAGTGCGCTCTACAAATCAGACCTTTATTGAACAGCAAGAAGAAAGTCGTTGTGGAAAGAAATCTATAAGAAAGTCCTATTCACAGTTTGATACAAGCCATGTAGTCGACACGGTGAACTGGAGGAAAACTCAGGGTTGGTCACCCTCAGCATCCTTCCTGTGAAGTAGGGAAGTGGCAGAATCATGCTGAGGGAATGCTTCTCTTCAGCAGAGGTGGAGAAACTGGTCAGAGGTGGAGTGAAGACGGGTGGAGCTGAATCCAGGAAGGTCCGTAAATATCCGGCCAAACGGTTTAGATCAACGTGTCCCTAAAATCAGTTCTTGCAGCCAGGGATTACATGCAAAGGTCCAACTTTCCCTCCACCCAGCCTGTAATGCACCTGATCCCGCTGTTCCTCTCTGCAGGTGGTGGGCCCACATAGACGGACTTCCTGTAGCTTCTTTGGGCTCCACCCCAGGAGCCAAGGCTTAACGACAACGTGCTCACTAGCGAGTCTGCAGAAATGTGGAGCGGTTGCCTCCGTGATGCGATGTCAGATACGCAAAAGACAATGGATGGATATTAATGTGTTAAAATGGCCTAGTCAAAGTCCAGGCAGAGCTCAAACTGAGAATCTGCAGCCAAACGTTGTGCTCACAGGTGCTCCACATCCGATCTGACTGAATTTGAGAAACTCTCCAAAGATGAATTGGGTAAAAAGTTTTGCTCTGGTTGTGTGAGGCTGTCAGAGGACTCAGCAGAGTGTCGACTCAGCAGGGCTGAATGCAAATGCACATCACTCTTTTCAGATGTTCATTGTTAAATGTGTGATAATCACTTATCTTTTCCGTTCTACTGTAATTTTGTGGTAATTTGTTGCATGGAATGTAGATGAGATTTTATAATGCGAATTAATGCAAAATCTTGCGGAAAGCTCTGTAGATATTTAAGCTTTGAAGGTAAAACTTTGCATCGGCTCTTCATTTAGACCTTCATAGCAAACAGGAATGAACCCACCTTTAGGTATTTCTTTCACTAATTTATCAACCTGCTTTACATTTCCCAGAATAATACGGATTTACATCACAGATTGCACTGCAACACAAGCGCTAAAACATCAAGCGAGGCCGATGCTTTCTCTTCTTTCGGGGCTTTTTGTGATGGAGGCGTTGCATGTCGTTCTTCAGGGATTCTGCCGCTCTTTAGCTGAAACATTAAACCGACACCTGTTCCCACCGTTTTCCCTCCCTCGGCTCCCACCTTCAGCTGCTGCTGACGTTTGCTCAGAGCAACAGAAAAGATCCAGGCCGTGTGACAGCAGCACACGACCGAGCGGGCGTCTGGGCCGTCGAGATGAACAGTCTGTTGACGATGCCGAGGAGAGAGAAGCCCTGCTCGCAGGAACGTGTGAAGAGACGACATGGAGACAGATGATGGGGAAATGTGTGTGTGGGCGAAGCCAAAGAGACTGTTGCCATGGCGGTGTGCCACCTCCTTCTCCCTCCACCTGTTACAAATAGGCGAACCGCGATGGAGACGTCGATGTGTTTGGATTCTCGTGGCGTCAGAAGCTCTCTGGTCTCATCTGGTGCCGCTGAATCACACGTTTTTATTTTAAAGTTAATGGAACAGTTTAGATGTGAAGATATTTAATTTTGTTTTACAAAAACACCACCGGGGTATGGCTCATTGGTGCCAGATTTATCCTGCAGCAGGTCAGTGAGATGAAACATGCAGCCAGAATCATGCAGGACTATCTTTAGCACTGACACAAAAGAGCAATCCTGTAGAATAATCTCACCGCAGCCAGAAAACCCAAAATATCAGCTTAATAAAGGATTCAACAGGAATTCTGTCTTAACACAAGTATGTAAAACCCAAAGTGGTTCTAAATAATAATAATAATTGAACTTTATTGATCTCACAATGGAAAAATTCACTTCTGCATCTTAACCCATCCCCTTGGGGAGCAGTGGGCTGCCATGTGTGGCGCCCGGGGAGCAATCTAGGGTTAAGGGTCTTGCTCAGGGACCCAGATTGCAGGCAGTGGGGATCGAACCGGGTACTTGCATCCTTCTCAGAGCGCAAGCGCACTGCTCTAACCACTCGACCAGCACTAAAACGGACTCTGCACATATAAACCAGTACAAAATGGGTCCAAAAGGAGGCAAATTCTAAACCCAATTACAATTCAAGGCTAAAACTAACTTTGAAAGCTTAATATAAATAGTTAATGGCCATTAAAACAGTGGGAAAACAAAGGAAAGCAAGATGAAACTTTTATAAACCAAGTGAAAGAACACCAACACCAGTTTAGACCAGAATAAGTCCGGAACATGTCTTAAATAAGCCTAAACAAAAGGCCAACTCTATTCCTGCCTGTTTCAAACGGCTGAATTAATGACAAAACTCAAGTTCAAACCCACCGTTTTCTTGGACCACAGACTGTCTAAAACCAAGTCCAACTCCACCTTGACTGCAGAGAACCACTCAGAAAAACCTTCAAAATCAGTCATAAATCAGTGTAAAAAATTATAAAAGAATAAACAAAGCTGATTTCTATTGGACGAACAAACATACCCGAACAACTAGTAACAAATTCTTAGAGCGAGTCCGAAAACCATAGAAAATCAACTCCTACATAGTATAAGATAAGACGCTTTTATTTGTCATTATACATACAAAGTACATGCTGTGTCCGATGCGCCTGCAACCCGGTTCTGTATAAGTGGAAGATGACGAGTACAAGTATCCCAACAGTTCTGAAGAATTATATTCAAGAAAGTCCACAACCAACCGACAGATAATGACTCTGACATAAAACAAGTCAAAAATATTCCTCAAGCACTCTACCAGAAACATGTGCACTTTATAAAATTTTCTAAAAGCAATTTAAACTCAATCCAGGACCCAGTCTAAAAGTCCAAAGCCTATCGTATCACCTTATAGAGTCCAAAACCAGCTCTTCACCCAATGGGTCTAAAATCAGACTGAACAGATGCTTTCAGGCTAACCCAGTTCTGAAGGTCTAAAACCTGAATTTATACACTATGCTAGACCGAGATGAAAACAGAGCAAAATCCTGCCTAACACCAGAACCAAACCACAGAACAGTGACCCATGTAACACATGTTGAACTGATATAACCTGCCCAGTTCATTTCTGAGGCAAACTGCTCTAAATCAGCCCATCAGCAGCTCTAAGCAGTTTTAAATCTAATACACCAGAGACTAAAAACAGACCAAAAACAGTCGTGAATGAATTGATAAACAGGTCCAGAACAAAATGGGACGGACTGTGTTTGGTTTAGAACTTTTTCAGGCTCTAGAAACATAAAATGTTGCAGATTTCAGAATGTTTTACTTCCCCATAAAGAGTAAAAATGGTGAGAGGTGACAGATCTGAGAGAAACAGGTGGTTGTTCTCCTTTAAGGTTTCCACGGTAACCCGTGGCATTTGGCCTGATAACAGCAAGGCCGCCTGATGAAGATAAACACACTCAGTCATGGTCGTACATCTGTAATAACAGCACACACACACGTGACCTCTGACCTCTCCAAGGTTCCTCCCCGACTGACTCAGATTAAAGCCAGGGTTCCTCGCCATCCCCTCATTCCCCTCCGACGCGCCACGCCGCAGCCATGTTCGCCGGGCTCCTCGCCTCCATCTGCGCCTCCTTCCCTCCACCCGTCCTCCTGCTCTTCGTCGTTCTCGTGGTGGTCGTCTGGTCTCTGGCCTGTCGGCGCTTCGTTCATGAACCCAAACCTCTGAGCTCCGCCGGCCCGCCGCGGGGCTCCATCCCCTGCTTGCCTCACCTCCCCGTCCTGGGGAGCCTGCCCTGGCTGGGAGGAGGCCTCCCCCCGCACCTCCTCTTCACCCAGCTGGCCCACAGGTGAGACCGCCGAGCCTCCTCTGTGTCTGTGATGCTCCTCTTTCTGATCCTGGGCTTATTTAAGAATATTAGATGGGACTGGTTAACAAGACTCGTCTTTGGAGAGGACTAGTTATGTGGGAGAAGGCAGGTTAACCAGAGGAATGACTCGCTGGCTGGTGGATTAGTTCATGTTTCAAGGGACTAGTTTGTGTTTTAGTTATATTTATCAAAACTCTTGATAATTATATCATGGAGGCACTAGTTAGTTTTTATAACAAGTTTAAATCTTGTTTGAATTAACTGGCATGAAAGGATGAATTAATGTGTTGAAAGACCGAGTCCAGAATTGTTACGTAACATCTGAGAACTAGTTGTTTTAGTCGGCTCTCTTTTAGTTAACCCCTTCATTTATGTGTGTATGGGTTAGTTAATGTGTGGAAGAACTAGTTAATATAACTAGGAAGTAATGAATGTTGAGAAGGATGAATAATATTTGTGATGTGATGTGTTTCTGGGATACAATGGAAAATAAGTTAAAAACTGGCTAATGTAGGTAGGTTAGAAGGACTAGTTAAGTGTAATCGTGATGACTACTTTTCTAAATGACATATGAATATGTTGAGCTCATTTATTATAACCTAATTAAAGTTTCATTTGAGGCCAGTACTATAAGTGATGGTAATAATTTGTACTTGGAGAAACTAGTTGTAGTTGAAGTGACTAATCAATTTTAGACTAAAGTCCTGGGTTATGGTTTGTTAGTTTATCTTAAATGCACTAGTTAATATTATAATATTTAATATTCTATATGCTAATAGAATGTACATATGTTTATCTGATAATATTTAGTTTTTTTATTCTTTAGAGTACTTGGTAATGTTATAAGAATGAAATACTTGGAAGGACTAGTAAAATCAAACCATGGTCAACTTTTGGTTGAACTGGTTAATGTGGAAAACAAATAATAAATATCTAAACATTTTTAAATGACTTGCTAAAGTTTTACCACGCTGGCTCAGTGATGAGGAAAATACCTAGTTTAGGGTTTCAGGCCACATTTATTGTTGGAAGACTATTTAACATTTTGGGAGAATAACCATAACATAACATGAATAACCAGGTAAATGGAAAACAAACTATACCGACTAGTTAGTTTTACGAGTCGTTTTTTTTGTCTTCTCAAGTAATTCATGCCAGCTGGTTGTCTCATAGAGTTTTGGTATGGGTTGGTTACTGGGCAAGAAAACTACTTCCTTTCTAAGCTATTTGGTTTCCTTTGATTTCTGGTCTTGCATAAAGAAGCTGATTGATCAGTAATTTATACCCAGACAAACTAGTTAACATTCAGAAGGAGTGGTAATTGTGCTAAAGCTTACAATTAGAATGACTAGTTAGTTACTAGTCACACCTGAACTGCTTTAGTCTGATTGCTACTAAAGTAATTTGGTTCCTTTATATATGTCACCATGACTCATTCATGCTGTGTTTTTACATTTAGAGTACCAGTTAATATGTATAAAGACAAGATAATGTTCAGGATGGACTTGTCATTGTATAAAAGAGGAAGTTAAGGCTAAAAAACGACCAAACACCTGTTCAGTTACCAACATAGTCAGCATTTAAACAATGGACAAGTTCGTCATTGGTTAACAAGATGTTGACCAAAAACCTAGTAAATCTGGATTCATTTCAGGAGATTTACTTTGTGGTTCTGATGTTCTGATGCTCATTTAGTAGTAAATATTTACCTCATTTAGTAGTAGATATGAAGTAGAAATCAGTCTTGTTTGTGCTGTTAATGAAAGCAAAGTGGAGTTCAAAAGGACTTGTTAATGTTTCAGACAACTTTAAGAACTAGTTTAAGTTTAAAAGGTCTTGTCAGAGAGTAGAACGACTGATAAAAAGTGCAAATAATCAGCAGTTTGTTTATGTTCCTATGAACTAAACTGCAGCAACAGCACTGGATAACATTTGAAAAGGACTAATTAATTAAGTGGTTTGATGTTCAGCTGAATCAAGTATCTTCGGTTCTCATTTTTTTCACGAGTGGAGGCAAATCCTTATTTTGAGGCAGATAAAGTTTGGAATGACTAGTTAATATCATGGTGTTGGGCAGATTTCTCGAACAAACAACATTTAAGACTAGTAGTTAATTTCTGACAAGGCTTGTTCAGATCCTGCAGATCTCAGTAGGTTTGTGTTTTCAAGCCAGTGACACTGAAATAAACTCCCTACTGTTTGTCATGTAGACTTTGACTCATCAGTCTCCACCGGACTAGAACTTAACCATGTTTTACGTCACGTGTGGAATGACTAGTTAGCTTTTTAACAAGGTAGTTTGTGTGGAGGATTGAGAAGCTGTGCATGGAAGGATGGGTTGGTGTTCAGGTAGATATGTAAGGCTTCTTACATATGCATGGATTTGTTGGCAGATCTTTACAGGAAGAAGCCTGAATGTTATCACCCTGGACAGTGAGCTGATTCTTGTAGAACCTGTTGTCTCTGAGAGGTACAGCAGGTGATCAACTGTAACACTCTGCTTGTCTCTGAGGTACGGACCTCTGTTTGCAATCTACCTGGGCCCTCACTACACCGTGGTGGTGAACAACCATCAGCACGCCAGAGAGGTGCTGCTGCAGAGGGGCAAGGACTTCGCTGGACGCCCCAACATGGTCAGACATGCTAACACAGCACCAAATACTCAATGTTTCCCTGCAGAACATCGCACAGAAACACTTTTCAGGCAAGACTAACCATCATCTGTGGAAAACAAGAACAGAAATCCTCCTTTCTCTAATAAAAGTTCTACTTCCTGAAAATTTTTTAAGTTTTTCTTCTTCTTTTCCTTTTCTATAACATTTTCCTACAGCACCCCCCGGTGGCTAAACAAAATAACAAAGGCTATTGACACAATATTTTAGGTTTTGAGTAGATTTATAGGTCTGCAATTGTTTTGTATTACATTTACAGACCTGACCTTCCACCTTTACCCATTTTTTCTCTCATTAGGTAACTGATTATGATTCTTAAAGAGAAACATTTGAAAACTGACTAAGCAAATCTCAAAGGAGTGTGAATCTGAGTTAATAAACGCTAAACTACAATGATAATTTAACATTTTTGGACTTTTTTGAGGAACACTTTGGAGCAGTGTATTAAAACTTGTTAAAATGACAAGAAGTTCTGCCTTTAAGGATAAATGTGTGAAACATAACATCCTGCTGCTCTGTGGCACTCGGCCGTATTTCCAGTCCTTTTCATCCAGGAGTTCTGCGGGTCTGCTCTTTCTTGCTCAGGTCACCACCAACCTGCTGACCCGAGGGGGCAAAGACATCGCCTTTTCAGACTACTCTCCTCTGTGGAGGTTTCATCGCCGCCTTGTCCACAACTCCTTCACTCTGTTTGGAGAGGGAACCAGCCGGCTGCAGGACATCGGTACCGCACAAAATCCGAACCCGGCCAACAGTTTCTGATCACATCTTAAACCAAAGTGAAACATGTTTCGGTCCAAAACCACAGGAGCAACATAAATAAGGCTCCAGATACCTGTTTCATGCTTTATCTGTGATGTGTTTCTAATTTCTGTTAGTGTGTAAAATATTTTAGGTGGAAAAGAATCTTCAACATAATTTGTGATCCAAATAATAAAAAATAAGCATGATTAAGAGACATCTGGGGAGGAAAATGAATCACTATGTTAACTAGAATAAGTCGAACACTGGCCAGAGTTTCATCTGTTAGAATCTAGATTTAAGGATAATTTTAATGCCAGCGAGGCATCGGGTGGCACCAACAAACCGTTCAGTCTTTAATCTCCTCTAAAGGAAGTGGATTATAAAAGAGGTTCAGAGGAAGATGAAAGTAATACCTTGAATATAAGTAAACCAGAAACTTTTGATAGTTTGTGCATTTAGTGAAATGCTTCTATTCAGATGGCAGCACAAAGTCCCGATCCAATCTTTATTGTTTTATTTGTCCAAACAGCCAGAACCTGATGTAAGATTTCTTGATTCATAGATATTCAGGGTTTGTGAAAGTCTTTTCAGAGTTTTTCTTTGGACCTTGACTTCTTTCCCCCTCAGTTTCAGTCCAGAAACATTTTTAGAAGAATATGTTTTCATCAGTTCATTCTGAACTCTGAAGCATTCCGGCACGAAAAGCATTTAATGTGAATGGATGAAGCAATGCTGTGATAAATTGTTACCAAAAACTTGACAAAGAGGCAATCTAAAATAGTATTTTCAAATTCTAAAAATAAATAAATAAATGAAAATTGATCAGAAAATCTGGAGCGCTGATCTTCAAAAATGATTTAAAAGTTTTCAAGGGACCAAGAATCCTCCCTGCTTGGAAGAAACTATTTTGAGAAGCAGCTTTTTATGAATTTGTGGAGGTTTTTTGATGTTTTATTCTTAGACGTTTAAACTTCAACAGTGATCAAAGCTACTGTAAGCAGCCTTCAGTTTGTCTTGTAAATGTAAACATGAAAGTGAGCTTTCCAACACATTCCCATATCTAATATCTCCTAAAATCATGTTTACCTTGATGCTTCTCTCTGCAGTTTTGGGCGCGGTGGACAGTCTTTGTGTGGAGCTGTTGTCCCACGGGACTCGGGGCTTCGACCCGTCTCCCGCCATAACCAGAGCCGTCACCAACGTGGTCTGCACGCTGGTGTTCAGCAGCACCTACGGCCACGGAGACGCCGAGCTGCAGGAGGTGATCCGCTACAACAACGGCATCGTGGAGACCATCGCCAGAGGAGGACTGGTGGACATCTACCCCTGGATGAAGGTACCATGGACATCTGGAGACTCTGGGCTTCATTGTTGAAACTAATCTAAAAATAGATAAAACCAGTTTTCCTTCCTGTAGAAACTCTTCTCCCTTCCAGCTTTAAACAGCTTTAAGAAAATTTTAGAAGAGTTGTTTTTAATAACATTAAAAAAGCTATTTTGGGAAATGACTCACATTTACACACATATCTTCCTAAAAATTCCTAATGATCCTAAAAGACCCTCAATCTCCTGATTCCCCCAGGAACATATTTTATATCTTAATAACGTAATTCTAATTACATTTTAATTGTCCCTAAGAGAAAACAAAATCTTACAAAATATAAATTTGTTTGCCAGTTTGTTAAATAACCTATAAGCAGATAATAAATAAACTGTTCATTAAGCCCACATTTCTTCATTTAAATGTTTTTTTAAAGGTTGGATGTAATATTCTAAACTTAAATGCTGTTTCCATGAGATGTAAACGGAAAATCCTCATAACTAACAGAAATAAAGGCTCGGAAACATCAGTGTGTGTAGCTAATCTATTTAATGCGTTTCACTTAGAGATGAGTTACAGAAAAATAACTTTTAAATGATATTCTAGTTTATTGAATGAGACTGTATATTCATTCTTTAACTAAATTCTGAGTAAATAATCAAGTAATATTCAGTGCAGCTGTGGTTTTCCAACATGAAGTGACTCGAAATTTACTAACACAAAATGAATGTTAAATTGGACCTGAAGAAACCTTTAGCTGAGTTTATAAACATTTCATAGGATTTTTTCCCCAATAATACAGTTAAACTATTCCTAAGAAAGCCCAAATACTCCTGGCTCACAGCGTCTGTCTGTCCCTCAGGTCTTCCCTAACAGGTCTCTCAGTAAACTGAAGGAGTGCATCACTGTCAGAGACCGACTCCTGAGCCGGAAACTGGAGGAGCACAAGGTAACTCCCACAAACCATGCAAACAGGAATACGTCCATAAAACAAGTATTCAAATACCATCAGAGACCAACAGCTCCTCCTAGAGGCTGCATGACTCTACAGTTCTGAAAGGAGGACAATTAGGAAGAGAAAAAATCTATACTGAAGAATTTCTAGAGGATGTGCTCTTATTGTTGTAAATAAACCAAATCTCCATCTTCTGCCGGGTGTGTCACAGGTGTCGCTGAGTGATGGTGATCCCCGTGACCTCCTGGAGGCCTTACTCAAGGGTCAGACAGGCAGTGGGCGGGGTCAGAAGTCACATGGGTCAAAGGAAGAGGGGATAACAGACGACCACGTCCTCATGACAGCAGCCGAGGCTTTTGGAGCTGGTGTGGAGACGACGTCCACCACTCTGCTGTGGATCCTGGCCTACCTGCTGCACCACCCCGATGTTAGAAAGCAACAGGGACACTGGTCCTGTTATAGTTCTTGATCTTTAGTTTGTTGGTCAGTAACAACAGTTCTGGGTCTCCATCGCAGGTCGAGGATCGTGTGCAGAAGGAGCTGGACGAGAACGTGGGCTGTGAGAGAGCAGTGAGCGTGTCGGACCGCGGTAGGCTGCCGTACCTGGACTGTGTCATCAACGAGGGGATGAGGATCCGACCAGTCAGCCCGGTTCTGATCCCCCATACTGCCATGACCGACAGCAGGTAGTTCTGTTTACACAAAGCAATGTTAAAAAAAAGTGTTTGCCAAAAAACATTTTCTCTCGCAGCATTGGAGGTCATGCTGTAAGTCGCGGGACTCGGGTCCTGGTCAACATGTGGTCGATTCATCATGACCCCCGACACTGGGACAAACCTGACTTGTTCAACCCAGGTGAGTCACAGGAAAACTCAACAGATCTCTGCATACAAGGCCAACAGAAACCAGCTTTCACGCCTTTTCTCCCTATCAAAAACAGATCGTTTCCTTGATGACCAAGGTCAAAGGGCCACACCCTCCTGTTTCCTGCCATTTGGGGCGGGACCTCGAGTGTGCGTCGGCGAATCACTCGCCAGATTGGAGCTCTTCCTCTTCCTCTCCTCTCTGCTCCAAAGAATGAGCTTCAGGCTGCCAGATGGGGATTCCCTGCCTAACTTGCAGGGGCGTCTGGGTGTGGTCTTGCAGCCGCTGCCTTATAAGGCTGTAGTCATTCCACGCCCAGGATGGGAGGGCGGGGCTAAATGAAAAGGGGAGGAGCTTAACATAAAGACAAAAATAGAGTTGCTCACAACTACTTTGAACTAATTTCTTTTTATTTAAATATGTGTGTTAAAAACAAATTTTAAATAGAAGGATTTTTTTTACTTTGTAAAATATTCTCTGCAAACATGTAGTTTTATCACACCTTTCATCAGGTTTCCAACCATCCAGTAAAACCAGTAACTTCCCTGCATTTTAATCTTAAAATTCTTAATTTTATTATTATTAAAGTGTTCATCTTATTTAAAAAAATGCTTTGTTCTGTATTTTTCAGGAAGTCACTTCAAGATATGTTCATTTTCACATCAACCCCGACTGAAAACTTATTTGTTTTATGTTGTAAGTCACAACTTGTGACACTGTGAGCCGCTTATTAAAAAAAATCTACATAGACAGATTTATGGCAATGGTACGTGTATCCTGCTTGATTGCACAATATAAAATGACAAATAATTTTGTTAATTCAACTCTATAAAAAAAAGTAAAAAAAATAGAAAAAGAGAGGAAAAAAAATCTACATTGAGGTATTTTACGTATGGCGGGATAAAGACTTGAAAGCAATATCTGTAAGGTATCCAAGACCTCTTGGTGTCACCAACTGGACCACTCTGCAGCCCCTAAAATACTCCCCCCACCATAACTTAATATCCACATATACGACTAATCTGATTTCTTTAATTCTATATATATTGGCCTGGATATAGTTTTATGTTTATTAATAATCTTCCTGCATAAAAGGGTTATGGTTCTCCAATGCAAGACCAAAGAGCTTGGATGTAGGGGTGGATGAAGGTTCCTTATGTCAACATGGCAACCAATCTCATCCTAATATTCAGTGCTGTTTAGTAAAGATGACAAAATAATGAGCTTCTATTATCTTATGTTATCAATAAAATAAACATTTTATGCATAAAGCATTGTTTTTTTAGTATGAACATGGTACTTTTTGGATTCATCAGCAGCAATGTGATTAAAGCTGTTCTACATTAAACACACAGACGGACAGACAACTTTTAGATTCAACAGTTTTATTCATTATATTTCCACACTTTTAGAACAGGCTGGTTTAGTTATGTCACACATACATACATTCATACATACATACACGCCAACTGTTACCTTTAATAATACTAATTAGTCTTCTTGTCATTTAAATAATACAGGATTTTAATGTTTTTAAAAACTTCTCCTCTTCCTCCGATTCTGATGACAGAAACCTCTGCGAGGACAAGTGAGAAGACAGTTAAAATCCTGTAAACGGGTGGGAACGACTCAAATAGTGTGGTTTTATTAGGGAATCAAATTGTTTTGTGAAACATCACAGGGGGACTTCAAATTTGAAATAACTTAAAGAGATGAAATCCAAATGAAGGTTTAACTGGCTTCACATTTCAAGGCCAAGAAACAGGAAAGATGATAAATTAAATATGACTGAATTTAAGCCCCCCGCCTCTCGCCCATTAAAAATGCTGGAGATAGGCACCAGCACCCCTCGCTACCCCATGAGGGATAAAGCAAGTAAGAAGATGGATGGATGGATGAATTTAAGTCTAGTCACACAAGCCAGTTTATAAAGCTATCATGACTAATATTTAATCCAAAAATATGAAATATGTTTGTTCTTAAAGTTCCAAATTTAAATTGGGCGCTGGCCAATTTAAATAAGAACCTTTTCAGTGTGAATCAATGTGAAGAGAGGGCTATGATTTGATAGAAATAAGTAATCAAGATCTTAACAAAGAAGACAAAGACAAGGTCTCTCAAAGGTAGGCCACCCTGTGAGCAGCTTAATCTGCATCCAGTTTTTACAACCGTTAAACAGTCACCTTAGTTTAAAAATGCCTCAGAGTGTTTGGTCAAAGCTGAGCTAGTACCAGGATCTAATTGTACCCCAGCCAGTGATCTTATAAATAAAACACCGTGATTGGTTGTTGGCTCTTTCTTTGATTACAAGGCTCTTAATCAGTTAAACTTTAGGGATATTTCCGCAGCAAGAGGCACATGCTTCCAGATGTTTCCATCCATTTGAGAAAACATCGACGCTCTTCTCTGAGGCATTTCTAATCAAATCACAATCATCTTATGCTGGTCTCAGGTCTGCACAACCTTTGAAAACCTGTATTACAGACGAAATTCAGACGGCTCCCAAATCATTCTGCTATAAAGCTCACAGTCACACAGAGCAAGAACAGCTCTAAATAATGCTAAGTAGTAACAGTAGTCAAGTAGAAATGGCACTCGGAAACCAATGAAATATATAACGTTATAAGTTCAGGTAAACAAAGGAACACCATCAACCACAACATCAACTACAACATCAACGGCTGGACGTCACCCTAGAACGTTTAGCCTCTAAGAACTTGATGTTCTCACTCCACAGGTGCCAAATTTAAACCAAAAGCATCATCATCATCAGTCTTTGAGCTCTCAGAAGTCCCAGGACCAGATATCTGGTTCATCTCTAGTCCTTAATGGCCGCTTTCTTCATTCCGTCTCTGTGGCAGGACTTCGTCTGTGCCTTAATGAAGTCCAGAGTAGCTTTATCGGTCATTTGCATCATGTATCGGTGGCTCTGTTGAGTTGTACATGAAGGTGTGGATCAATGCAGCATGAACACAGGGTATAAAGATCTGTCAACCAGACCCAGAGTCTCTCTCCTTTCAGTAAGATTGAACAGATGATTTAATGAAGTGGTGATAACCGTCCCCTACCTTGTAACACTAGCTTGTATGTCTTTACTGGCAGAAACAATGGTTGAACATTTTGTCTGTTGAAGTTGTTGAATCAATCTGACGAAATCACAGCTCTTTTAGACTTTTAAAATATGCTCCTATATCAATAGTCCATTTTTTAAAGCAGGAATGCACTGCGTAGAAGCAGGTGTATGGTGATATTGCACCTTTATGACACAAAATGTATTGTTCCTTTTGTAGAATCAGTGAGGTCAATGTTGACCCTGTGACGGACTGGCACCTTAAGGTGTTCCCCTACTGGTTCTCCAGTGAGTGCTAGAAATAGGCATCACGCCTTTGTAAGGACTAGGAGTGTGTAGTAGATAGATGGATTTATCATCTCTTTCGTTGGAGTTATATTAACATATTTCTTGACCCTGTGATGGACTGGGAATCAACACCGGGTGTCTCTTGTCTATTGACCGCAGATGATACAACAACCTTACCTGAACTGGAATAAGCCAGATGGAAAATGTATCTTTTCTTGGTTGAACAAAGCTAAGATATCAGTCTAAGCCTCATTGGTAAACTTTTTCACTTAAAGATGACCACGCTGAAGCTGTTTTAAGTTATCTCTGATTTTAACTTATTCTCTTAGATGGAAAATATTGCTCTTCATATCACTTCCAATTCCAAATTCAAAAGGTGAGCTGAAGCATGGCAGCATATACAAAACAACTACTCTGCATCTTTGATAAAATATACTCCATCTCTGTGTGTCACAAAATATGTACACTGACTTGTCTATCAAGCGCACAACGTACGAAACACCGATCTAAAAATAAATCAAACTCTTTTAATACGACTACTGTAACTTGTTCTTTTCAAGGCCTTGAAATGTCATTGCTTCGTCTGCATTAGTCTTATTGTTCAAATCTTTTATCTTTAAGGATGTAGGAAAGGTGTTTCTGAACGAAGAGAACCACAAAATGACGGAGATCGTGGCGTCTACGGCTTATTGTTTGATCTGACCTCACTTGAGAAAGAAACAAAGACTGGATGATGACATTGTCTGTCTCTGCTTTCTTTGGGGCTTTGTTTCCGTATAAAAGCATCCATTGTTTGTTTACATTCATGTAAGGGCTTTTATCTGCTGAGATGTCGACGCAATACAAGCCAATCGGAGCCGTCCGCCTTAAAAAATTTCCACTTAGACTCAAACTGCAAACGAGCCACCTAACTGCGCTTTGCTGACAGACCCAGCCATCAAACGTCCTCCTTCCCCAATGAATCAGTCTTCCCTCTGTCAATCAGGCGCCGTGAATCATCCACCTACACCGGTCTCTCTTCCTTTTTCAGAGCAAGCCAACTTGTTCCCGGCACATTTCCAAGCCTCCGTCGTCATCCAAGACGGCATGGAAGGTATCTCTGCCTAAATGCTCGCCTATTTAAAGATGCTCAATTATGGGCAAGGCGTCATTGCCTGAATGGGCGTGATTTCAACCTTTGAAAAACACGTTTGATGTTTTATGCCATATTTGCGTCACATGGGATAGAAGAGAGTCTTGGGATTTATCGCCCTTTATATGCAAATTTATAATGCTTGGATCAATACCGAACGTCAATATCAGTATCAGTACTTGACTGTTAAAGAGGATTTAATAAAATCTGTTGATAAGAGCCAAAAAAGATTGGGTTAAAGTGTGATTTAATAGATGTTAAAACTATGTGCATGACAGAGATCTGTCTGTGAAGAACTCTCCTTAGGCAAGGAAGAAATGGGCTTACACTTTTTCCATGACGGCTGCGTTTTAGCTAATGAAACATGGCACCACAGCTCATAAAACTAACATTACTTTCCTACCAAATCTTCCACCTACCACCGGTGCATTCCTCCTAAAGTGACAGGCATCTAGGTTCACAACCTTGGCTGCTGCGAGGCATCTCCAGTATCGTTTGATGGCTGACTGGCTTCCTCCAGGTCAGAGCGAGAAACTGTTCTACTTCCTGCTGGTTACACTTTCTCCATGACGATGATGACTTTGCCGTTCTCTTCAGGGGTCGTTGTGGTTACAGAGGTGGAGGGGTTGCACGGAGTAAGTTCGTCCCCTGTGCTCACCTGACTTCGTGCGGGACAATCAGCACTATCGTGCACATCAATGTTTCCATCTGTCTCTACTTCCTCATCTTCCTCGTCATCATCCTCCTCCTCTACTCGACACCTGCACACCTCAATTCCAGAGTCGCCGGTAAGACGCCGGTGTCTGTACTGGCTCTCGTCAGCTCCCATGTCATCGTCTTCGTCCTCCTCTTTGTCCCTATCGTCCTGCTCTTCTTCTCCGTCCTCCCAGCATGCAGGTCCAGGTTCAAAGACGTCAACGCATGGGGAGAAGACGGTCTGTTTTGGTGGAGACTGGGTAGCACGGGGCGATGGGGAGAGGGAGGAAGCATGGCCAGAAGAGCAACCAACTTTGTCGGGCTGCTGCAGAGCAGTGAGGGGGTCCAAGAGTAATGCTGGCGCTGTGGGACAGGGAGGGGACCGGGGTGAGGATGGAGAGACAACGGCAAGGGGTGACTGAGAGGAAACAAAAGTTTCAGACTCAATAGTGATTGCTGGGCAAGAGGATGAAATGTTTACAGGAACTGGACAAGAGAGAGTTGGAATGAAGGTCGGTGATCCTGATCCAGAGCCAGAACTAAAACTAGCCTGAACATCTGAAGGCAATGGTGAAAGAAGGTTTGACTCATGCAGCCCTGGACTCGGTCCAGAATTGTCTGCCGATAAAGCCAAAACTATGGAGGATACAACAGAGCCTGGCAGGCCTGACCCAGGACTTGAAGGAATCTGGACCAAAGGTGCTGGTGACCCAGACAACGGTTCTAAGTTTTGAGTCAATGGAGATGAAACTGGTGCTGTAATCAAACCAGGGGTAAGATTTAAATGTGTTGGTTTTGGAATTAGAGGGGGGGTAATAATGCAGTCTGGAACAATAATGGTTGGTGGGTTTGGTGGGACTGACGTAAGATCAGACAGCAGTGGTACTTGGTCCTTGGTAAGGTTTGTAGGTACCGTAGTTTGGGTAGGGGTTACAGATGCATCATCTTGCACAATGCTAAGATCCTGATCTGATGTTAGAAGGCTGGCAGAGTCTGCTTTGAAGGCCATAGTTCTGTGCACATTTGGAGATGGTACTGATGGACTAGAAGGAACACTGGGTGGATCAAAAGTTTGTGATAAATCACGAGTTTCGAGCCCTTCGACCTGCCCACAGCTTTCATAAGCGTTAACTGTAGGGGTAGAAGACCCTGACAGACTTCCAGTTCTCATGATTTTAATGGATGGGATATGGATGGTATCAAGTCTTGGACTAGGGAGTGTACTTGAGCTACCAGTGCTGAAGATCGTAGAAGATGGTGGCATGTCAAGCTGTACGTTTATAGGAGAAGAGGCTGCATCAGCGAGGGAAATCTCAGAGCCAGGTGAAGGCTGAGGCGAGGCTGCCCTGTTAACAACTGCGATGGTAACAGTCTGGATAGGAGTTGAGGAGTCCGTGGCGGGGGGTTCCTGAGCTCTAACGTGTTCGTCATCCTCGATGTCAACCGCTACCGTGGCAGCTGCTCTCTCAGGGGCAAATCGGGCCTCATTTGCCTCCAAGCAACTGGCTGCAGCTGCTATGGTCTCCATAGTTACATCAAGGGTGAGGGGCGTGGCCTCACTGGGCGTGGAGGCGTGACTTGTGTCAGTCTCATAGGTGATGGGTGCTGAGAGCGAGGAGCTACATGGAGAAGAAGGGCAGCAGGAGTCACAGGAACAGCTGGAGCTGCAGAGAGGAAATTTTTTTATATCCAAATGCCTGAAAACAATCTGTGACTAGAATGTCAGCAGAAACTTGCTCTTCATCAGATTAGCTGAACATTGACCAGTTTTAAAGTTCTTTTTTACCTGTTGTCAGAGCTGAAGGAGGAGGGTCCGTCACTTAGTGGTCGGTGCAGCAGCGGGCCATGCTGCGTGAGCAGATGTGGGTCGGTAGCGCGTGGGGGCTGCGGATACCGAGGGGTCGTAAAAACAGAGCTGTAGGGAGGAGGAGGAGTGGAGGGCTGAGCTGCAACCTCCTCATAGGACGGTAGCTTTAGCGATGCCAGGAAACCTATAGAGGGAAGGAGGGGAGACTCTGGCTTCAAATTGTGTGTCAGTATCAATCAAATACAAGGCAAGGATCCACAAAAGAACAACTGTAAGCATCCCATAAAAAATTAAGAAGCAAACTTCAACAGATAAAAAGCCCAGACATGATAGAAATGTACCAATAAAGCAACCGTTACCCTTTACAGCTATAGTTATACTGGGTGAAATGCTCCTTTCATCCTGCATTATGTATTCAGAAAAAGGAGGCAAAAAAATATAATCTCTGAGAAATCTGCAGACCATTAAAAACTCCAATCCCTGCTCTTCGCACCGAATGTAAGGGATTAGTCAAAGTTTAGCTCCTGCTTTTTTATTTTCCGTCCCTCAAGTTCTAGGGGTATCGCCTTATCTACTAATTGTCCCACATGCTGATCATTCTGACACGCTCACATGTGCTCGTTCCTCGTTAGTTTCCGCTTGCTGGCTGTGCATGTGCTCTTCTAGTGTTTTTGTATCCGGTTAGCTTAGCGATTAGCTTCAGTGTTAGCCATTCATTGTTGCTTCGCAGCTCTCACGTAGACTTTGAACATGGCTGACAGTCGCAAGAAGCGAACCACGTTCGTGTTTATGAGAAGAAGATGAAGGCCTCGGCAGTAAGGGATAAGACCATAGTGGATTTTGGAAATTTTTTTCACACGACCCCCTAACAAGCGGGTAAGATAGTCTTTCACCATGCACAGTTATTCAAACAGGGACTTGTGGAAACTTCCAGAAAAATTGGGGACTCTTGCTTTAAGTAAAAAAATAAATAATTCTGTAAATTTAAAGAAGCCAACAGTTTCTGCACATCTCAGATTTGTTTGTTCCAAGTCTGAAGAGTGCAGAGACTCCCTCCCATTCACCCCAGGTGCCTACAAGGTTCATTCTGGACCTGCAAGTGATGAAGTTAGTACAAAATCATTACATAAAACCAATCACTGCCTTATAGACAATCAGCAACATGTTAAATTTTATCAGACAAATATGGGGCCAGTACAGTTATTTAACGTCTGATGTGATCCATTGTCCCGGTGTTGGTTTGGACACTGGTAGCAGGATTTCTGATGGGCTGCAGCTGCATGATTGATTTTTTATTTTACCATACCATACCCCCTTTATTTATAAAGCACTTAAAAATAAAAATGGTCGTCAAAGTGCTGCACATACAACAGAAAATAACAGTAAAATTAGAGCAAGACAAGCTAAAATAAAAAAATAAATAAAAATAAGATGATTAAAAACTTTTAAAATAGTTACAATTAATTCAAATTAATTTAAAAAAATAGAGTCAACCTTCCAGGATGTGCAGAAAGCTTCTGCAAACAGGTGTGTTTTAAGAATAGTTGTGAACTCTGAAAGAGAGAGAGCAGATTATTCCACAACTGTGGAGCCGCAACAGTGAATGTACGGGGTCCTCTAAATTTCTATTTTGATTTAGCGATGGTAAAAAGTTACTGGTTGGCAGATGGGAGGGGAGCATTAAGAGATTTAAAACCTAGTAAAAAAGAACTTTAAAATGGATCCTAAAACATACAGGCAACCAATGAAGGGAGTTTAAGATGGGGGTAATGTCCTCAGACCTTTTTGTTCCAGTTAAAAGCTGTGCTGCAGCATTTTGCACAACCTGCAGGCGCCCGATGGATGCCTCACTAACCCCAAGATAGAGAGAGTTACAGTAATCCAGCCAGAATGTTACAAATGCATGAATCACTGTTTCAAAAAAGCTGCCTTGATATAAATGGCTTTACTTTAGCTGGCTGCCTTAGATGAAAAAAAAGCTTGATTTAACAACGGCCCTAATCTGTCTTTCAAGTTTAAGATCAGCATCCATCTTAAATCCCAGATTTGTGCTAACTGGCCTAAGATATTGTGCCAGACAACCGAGATCAATGTTGGAGATGATAGCTGCCCACCAAAAACCACCGCCTTTGTTTTTTTATTCATTCAAATGTATTTTAAGGTCAATCTGTATGGAAAAATTCTATAATCTATTTTACAACCTCATAAAAGTATGCAACATTTTTCTCTCTCCTGTTTTGGTAGGAAACCCTTTCTTCTAGCAATGTTTTTAAGATGGTTGTAAGCTGATTTAGTAAGACATGTCCCACTGGGAGACCCCAGGGACACCAAGAACTCACTAGAGCGGCCTATATATCCCGTCTGCACTGGGAACGCCTTGGGATTCCCGAGAATGAGCTGGAGGATGTCTCTGGGGAGAGGCAGGTCTGGGTTTGTCTCCTGGACCTGTTGCCTCCATGACCCATTCTCAGATAAGTACAAGACAATAGATTGGTGCTATGCAGTTGTTAAAACTGATTTCTGAACCCAAATTTACACCATGATTATATTTGCATGTTCTGTTGTATCTAGCCCCTCAAATGCAGACATGTTCTGATTTCTAACCTTGAAACTTTGGGCCTAAAATATTTTTTTCTGTCGTTTCTGCATTAAAGTGGAAGGAAATTCTCCCTCATACACTCATTGGTATTTTGGATAGTTACTCTGTGACTGTAGCGGACTATGGTCAAGTAATGACACAGACATATAAAGATCTTTCTCATCAGCATAGATATGACATATATGAGAGATGGTAGATGTCCAAAATGTTTTGTTTTCTATTGTCCACAATCTGAACCAGGGGCATCATGTAGATGTTGAGTAAAAGTGGGCAGAGAATAGAGCCTTAATGAACTCCACTTGTGATCTTTTTTTGTTTAGATTTATAATTACAGAATGACACAAAGTAGTCCTCGATTTTCAAATTAGATCAGACACACCTAAGCACAGTAAAGACTGATTGATTGATTTTAAAAGCTGCTGCTGGAAATGATGAAGAGATTTTTTGTCTGGAAAATCAACCCATAAGCCTTTGAGTTGTACATTTCCGCTCAGTCGTCACAGAAGCAGATTAGAAAAGCAGCACATCACTTGACAGCTGAGCGTCAGCCACGAACAAAGAGCTGGCTCCATTGTGTGGAGGAAAGAAAGGCCACAGAGATCCTTCATGTGCTGGAAACCTGGAAACTATTTCTAAAGTGATAATTTCTAATGAAATGATGTCAATGAATTGTGCGCTGTCAAATGCAGCATGAATCACGTCTTCCTGCTAAGAATAAAATGCTCTGCCACTCAAAGAAATGTACTCATTTTATAAATGGTATCACATGGACAGAGCTTTGCAAAAGTATTCATCACTCTTAATGTTCTGACATTGTAACAACAAACTTCAAATTGTTTTATTGGGATTTATGTGATAAACAAAATAGTGCATAACTGATGTGGAATGAAAATGGGACGTGGCTTTTTTTTTATACAAACAAAAATCTAAAAAGCATGAGATGAATTTAAATCATGCCCCTTCCATAACAAGAAACAATATTAGTTGCCTTAGCTACGCAAATGATACTCAGCTCTACATTATAATGTCACCAGGTGACTCTGATACCATCCATGCATTGAATGGATGCTTAGAACAAATCAGTTAATGGATGTGCCAAAACTTCCTGCAGCTGAACAGAAACAAAACTGAAGTTATTATCTTTGGACCAAAAGAGGAATGAACTAGCAACAGCTTCAGTTACTACAGCTACAAACTAGTGATCAGGTCTGAAATCTGGGGGTAGCGATGGACTCAGACCCGAACATTCAAGGACACATAAAGACAGTTACAAAGTAAGTCTTCTACCACCTGAAGAACATTGCCAGGATTAAAGAACTGATGTCCCAACGAGATCTAGAGAAAATCATCCATGTGTTTATCTTTAGTTGCATTGATTACTGCAACGGTATCTTCACAGGTCTGCCTAAATAACCAATCACACAACTGCAGCTGATCCAGAATGCTGCTGCTCGTGTTCTCACTAAAACCAGGAAGATTGAGCACATTACCCCATTTCTTTATGTTTTCATGATGTAAAGCACTTTTAATCGCCTTGTTGGTCAAATTTGCAAATACGATGTGCAAATACATACAAATAAACTTGAATTCTAATCTGATTTCCCTATATAAAATCCAGCACAGCCAATGGCTAATTAGTAAACTCAGTCCAAAAGTATGTCTTTTATACTCAGTATAAATACAACTGTTCTGTGAAAGCTTCAGAGGTTAGTTGGAGTAAAGAACAATTACAAAGCTGCCAAGAAAAGGCCTTCCACCTAAACTGGCAGGCCAGGGAAGGAGAGCTTTAATGAGAGAAGCAGCCAAGACATCCAGGGTTACTTTGAAGGAGCAGCAGATAAGAAGTCCAGGTAGCCACGATCCATGTAGAAGAAAAAGGCAACATGTAGAAGAAGGTGATCTGATTAGATTAGGTAAACATTGAAAATTCTTTCCAACATGCAAAATGCCATGTTTGGCAGTAAACTCACACCATCCCCATTGTCAAACATGGTTGAGGCAGTGTCATGCTGTGGGGGATGCTTTTCTTCAGCAGCAACAGAAATGCAGTTCAGAGTTTATGAGAAGATGCATGGAGCTAAATCCAGGGCAATCCTGGAAGAAAATTTGGTAAAGGCTGCAGAAGACCTGAGACTGGGGTGGAGGTTCCCCGTCCAGCAGGACAACCAACCTGAAGACACAACCAGAGGTACTATGGGAATGGGATGGTTTAGATCAGAGCAGATTCGTGAATTAGAATGGCCTCGTCAAAGCTCTGACTTCTAGCATTAATAAGAATGGTGGGGCAGAAATTATACTCTATAGATGTTTAAAGCAATTGCAGCTGTAACTGCAGAGAACATATTGACTTGATGAACGGAAGTGCATGGCACATTTCAGATTCTCATTAAACCCATGAATTATTTATGCAATATTCAACCTCACAGTTATGCAATACCTTCTGTTGGTCTAGCACTTAAAATCCCAATAAACTGCACTGAAGCTTGTGAATAAGTCTTAGGGTGTGAATAATTTTACAAGGTATCATTTACTTTGATGAAGCTTAAGCTTCTCCTCTGTGCTGAATAGTCTGGCTGTATTAACCAGTTATCCTGTACTGATGGATCAGCAGCAGCGCCCAGAACACCTGATGAACACCTGGTCTGACTTACTGAGGTCCAGCATGGAGGAGGGGAAAGAGTTGGCTCCGTGGTAGGCCAGCAGGCTGATCTCTCTCTGCCTCTGCTGCTGCTGGACACGGAGTTTGGCCCGACGGTGTCGGTATGCGCAGCAGCAGCTGAACAGGATGAGGACGGTCCAAAGCAGCCAGAACCCTGAACACACGCACACAGAGTCAAAGCACAGCTGTTCAGTGTGGTCTGCGTGGTCACTGGTTAGTTTGTGCTCATCAAAACTGAATAAGTGTGGGTTTACAAATGTTCAGAGTAAACTAACACCAAGAGTAGCAGAAGTGTTGCTTCTTTTTTTAAAAAAAATTAACTAATTGATAATGATATCAGAGTCAATGCCTATGGTTTATATTTTCATTGATTTAGGCAGGAAAAACACCAAAACAATAAAAACAAGAGAGCGGTTATCAAATAAAATCTTAGAGATAGCAATGCATTCAATGACAAAATGTTTTCAAATAACAGAGAAGCACAGATCCCCAGAAATCCTTCACTGCAATCCAGCACACAATAAAACTATTGTCCACATGCTTCATGCTGCACTTTATGCAGATATTTGCAGTTTCATTTTCTTCAGACTCCAAAATATTTATTCTAAACAAAACTTAGCTAAGAAATATAACAAAACACCAACGTTTATTTCTGCTTAATATGTTTAAAAGCCAAAACCCTCTATTGATCTCTTAGGCAGGAGGGAAAGTTGCAGGATTTGACCAAATAAGCTAAATAAACCTGAGTTTTTACTAGCTTTGATTACGCTACATTGGGACAGATCACATAGACTGAAAGTTTAAATTAGCATTTTTTGGGACTAAATGTAGACAAAGAACAGCTGTAAAAAGATTATTATAGATATCCACAGTTTGAAGGATAGCTTTTATTTGCTTGTTACAGGCTGCCACTGGGTTTTGTATAGACGGGCTGCTCATTGTGTAATTATCTACAATAACACTGGTAAAATGAAGCAGGACATATTGATTGATATGCAGTGGGGATGTCTACTTTCCAGTTGTTAGAATATTTGTGCAGGATATTTTCCTGGTTTTCTTGGGACTGCTGTGGCCTAATATTGATATCTGACCCCAGACTCTAGGTTCAAAAGACTGGCTTTAGTCGAAATCCTCAAAACGTGCTCTACACCAGTATAAAACCAGTATATAATCCATTCTATAGCTCCTGTTCAAGTTTTCAGCTTCTGAAAAGAGCCAAACTACTACATGTAGTTCATACCTGGCATTACAAGGCCTTACAAAGGTATTCAACCTTTTTTTTTAACTTTTCTCTACACGGTAATTAGAAACTTAAATGGATTTTATGAAGATTTTATGTGATAGATAACTGTTTGACATACATTTGCATCAACCCTCTTTTACTAAAAAATACCTAAACACAATACTCATATATGGCATTGTAGATTGCACAGAAACTCATAAATTAGACTAAGACCTTGAAGTTTTTGGCTTTTCTGCATAGTGGTGCGGTTGCTAGCACTGATGCCTGGCAGCAAGCAGGTCCTTGGTTTGAATTCTGACCTCCACCAACTTTGCAAGTTCTCCCTGTGCATCTCTTTGGGTACTCCAGATTTCTCCCAAAGACCAAAAACATGGTTTCCTACAACTTCAGGGTTTGCACGGTGGATTGTTCTGTGCATCTCAGACTGGTTTACTGCCCTTACCCCCTGACAACAGGGTACAGACAACGGATAGATGGATTGTTTCTAACATCCTGAGTTTAAACCCAGATTTGTTTATTGTGATAATTTAACCTTCTGGTAGAATTTCAATTAGATCAAAGAACAGACTTCCTTTGTAAATGACCTTACTGGTGTGCTTTAACTAATCCTCATCCTGTATAACCCAGGTGAGCTTGTGCTTTAGTACATGTGAGATGAGCCTTTATGTTCTATAGGGTTGGCAGTAGTTCTGGCCTTGGAATTCTCACTTGAAATCCATTTTTGCTTGGTTTCTCTCTCATTGATAAATCATGACCTCAGACCTTAAAGGCAGAGTGGACAATTTTTCTGGAAATGGAGGTGAGAAATGCCCAAATCACTTTTTGAATAACTGCGCATGCGCAAGATCATCATACCTGCTCTTCCGCTCTTCAGGGGGATCCCATGAAAAAATCTCCCAAATCCATTCGTCTTATTTCTTTCTACTGAGGCCTTGCTCTTCTTCTCATAAACATGAACTCGGTTTGCTTCTTGCGACTCTCTGCCATGTTTAAAGTATACAGTGAGAGCAGCAGAGCTACAATGAACTACTAACACTGAAGCTAAATGGATATGTAAACACTAGAGGTGCCCATGTGCAGCGAGCAAGTGGAAACTAACAAGGAAAGAGCATTCACACTGGCATTATATGAGTGTGTCACAATAATTAGGACAACCTATAGATAAGATGATCCCCCCGGAACGCAAAGTAAAAAAATGTCATCCACTACACCTTTAACTGAGTCACGTGAGGCCAGCAGTGCCTTAGATTATGTTCGGTGTTGATTTCTGATCTCCTAGATGAGTTTGTATAGTGGTCTTGCAGTAACTGGTAGGTTGACCACTTTTCCATGTTTTCTCAGGTTCTCTGCAGCCTTAGAAATGGGTTTGAAACACTTTCTAGATGGCTAGATGTCTGTAACTTCTTTTCTTGTCTGTTCTTGAATTTATTTAGATTGAGGCATTATGTGTTGCTTCTGTCTATTTTATGTTGTCAAACTGGTTTTATTTAATGCAAGGAAGCATTCACATCTAATAGAGATTCAACCCAATAGTAAGTTATATATAGCTAATTTAGGATTTAAGGGGGGCAATTATATTTTAACACATTGGGATGGTTTGAATAGCTAAATACATAAAATACATAAATACATAAAATCTTCACTTGAAATTTACATTTTATATTTACTCAGATTACCTTTGTTTTAAATTAGGATTGTAAAAAAAGTACAAAAATCTGTAAAGATTAAGTGCATTTTAACAACACTATGTCATAAAGAGCAAGTCAGTAATGAATACATGCTTAATTGAGGTAAAAGTTGTTAAGCAATTATTATGTTAAAACTATCCCTTAAGCAAAAAGTGTCCTTTCCTGCAGATAAAGTTGTTCTAAATCATCACAGTTTAATTAAAATATAAACTTACACCACAGCTCGTAGTAGTAGGTGCAGCAGCCAGTCTCTCCGCAGCAGTGTCCCGTCTCACACAAATATCCTCCATTAGCTTTGGCTCCGGGGCAGTACCGCGGTCTCCCCAGCAGGGGCAGGCTACCACCGGAGTGGTACTCCATCGCACCCCCGCTGATCCCCTCTGTTACGCCAGAGCCACCGCTACCTGTCTACCTCAAGCCGCTAACTCACCGTTAGCTGCTGAATATGTGGTGCTGGTCACAGTCCACCTACATTTTCCAGTAGTTTTGTTTCTTACTGAATTTCACCGTTGAAGACAAGTTTGTTGTTATCCTCTAGCTCTTCTTTAAAAAATAGATGGATCTACATTTTCAGGTGAAACGCTTGCTGGTTTGGAGCTGCAGGACAGCGAGGATCACAGTGAAGCCGCGGCTAGCATGGCAGTGTCAGAATCATTTTTAAGATGAATAACACTTGGAGGTTCCTGCAGCTAAACGCTATGGGTTCTGCTGCAGCAGGAGGAGCGGAGCGGCTGGTGGGGAGAGACGAGACCACAGCCAATAGGACGTCCTGGACTGTGGAGAGAGAGAAAACAATGCTTTATTGATAAACTACAACAGTGCGTGACACACAGCCACTACTACAGGCCTGTTTGATATTCATCACTGCACCGACTTAACCTCAAGAGACACAATGCTGCCACTCTGTCCAGGGCACACACACACACACACACACACACACACACACACATGTTCACACATACTTCTCGAGACCATCTTGGAAATCCTGAACATGTTCATGTTTTACTGATGTACCTTGATTACATCTGAAGTAAAAACAGAGCAAAAAAAGAGATGCTGCAACTGTGCAGCTTTGCTTCTATCCTGGAAAATCTACATCTTCACTTACTTCTGGAATATCCACCTCAAAAAATGTTCAGTATTTTATAACTTTACCTTCATTAGACGTGCAGCATTACAACACCGCATATGTTTCAAAATTTTTCAATGACCACAATAACTGGTGACAGGGGTTAGGGTGATATTGGTTATGAAATAAGCATCCATTAAGTCCTTTCTGTTACAAAGCAAAAAACGGCTGTGGCTCACAACAATAAAGAATCTCCAGTCAAATAAAGTCAAAAGTGCATATCTAATATTACAAATATATTGATATTTCAGTATCTGAAGCTTAGACATAGGTCACCTTCGGGTATTCAACAGTTTTTAAAAGTCCCAATCTTACAACCACACATTATTTAAACTATTGGAACTTGATTATTTATCTGTTTGGAGCTATTATATTTAGTCTCTGAGACACACTCATGTTGTTGCAGCTCAAAATTTGATAATTTACCATATACAGAATATTGGCTTTTGCTTTTTTGGACTCTGTGGTGGAATCAGTCCTGTTCTATGTTGTAGTTTGTTGGAACAGCAACTGGTCTACAGCTAACAGGAAGTTGCTAGATGACCTCATCATGAAGGCCAGCTCTGTTCTAGGATGCCCCCTGGACCCAGTGTGGGTGGTTGGAGACAGAAGGAGTATGGCAAAATCACTGTTGGATAATGTCTCCCATCCCATAAATTAACCTGTTGTAGAGCTGGAGAACCCCTTGAAGGACAGAAGGCTGCATCCTAGTTTTTCTTTTTCTTCCATCTATCTGGGATCGGGTGGTGGGGGTAGCAGCCTAAATAGGGAGGCCCAGACTTCCCTCTCCCCAACCACTTGGGCCAAGCTCCTCAGAGGGGATTCCAAGGCATTCCCAGCCCAGCCGAGAAACATTCCAAACATCCCTCCAGCGTGTCCTGAGTCTTCCTTTGGGTCTCTTCCCGGTGGGATGTGCCTGAAACCTCACCAGGGAGGCATCCAGGAGGCATCCTAAACATATGCCCGAGCTACTTCAACTGTGCATCCTAGTTGCACAACGTTACTGAGCATTATTGCAGATCCTTCCTCTCAGCAGATGTTCAACTTTAGAACCATCACTATTTCCAACAAACTCATTAAATATTTACACCCCTGCTGTTTTGTGTGCATCCTTTGATTTTTGTTAACAGGCTGTTGTTATTATTTATGAATAATTGCACATACAGGATTTCCACATTTCTTAAAAATCACCCTAGTTATTTGTGAACTTCTTTTATTTAGTATGCCATATTTAATAGCTAATACATGCTAATTTAGCCTAACTTCACATCTGTGGAGGTAACAAGATAATTTTAACATGTCAGTTTCTTATATCTTCCTTTTAATGTAGATTACATTTGTCCTGTAAGGGATACAAATCTGGAAATGTATCTAAAGGAGAAATTCACTCTTTAAATTGAATAAAGAAGGATATATTATAATAAGCATTCTACATATTTCCCATGACAAAGTTGTAGGTAAAATATCAATTTGGGTGCCCAAAACACATGCAAATGTAATCATGTGCTGCATCAAATATTCACAGGTTAACACCGTCCCCATAGATGCTACAACAGAGTCAGCATTTGTGTGAGCAGCAGCGCAACACTGTGCAGGATGCAGACATTTAAATCTCTCCTGAGCAGCAGTCACTGAAAGAAGCTTCAACGGGAATTAGATAATCAGACCCACAGGAGCAACAAGCTGTCTGCATGTGTCTGCATGGACGCAGCAACCTGTGCAAACAAGGGATCTTGTTTTTGCCTGGTCAGCTCATACAGCCTCTTTTGCAATTGTTTTATTAACACAGGTTTCATTTAAACAATTGTTGAGTCAGTCACCTTAACTTCCCACTTCAGTACATTTAAAGATTTCAAGCCACATATGACCCTGTATCTACCTTAGTGCTAGTACTGACAAGGGGAAAGACAGACTTAAAATTATGTTAGAGAGCAAAGATTATGCTCTTTCTCGTGCATATAATTTTTTAGTTTTCTGATGTGTGGCCTGCTAATTCCAATGATGACAGACTGATTTTTCCCTAACAGCTAAAATACACAAGATATGTGAAGCAGCTTCCTTATTTGGAGGTATTACTAAAAAATTGGGAGGACAATTCAGATTTGACATAAATTTAATTAGCTGGTCACAAAACAGCGGCAGAGGGACATTTTTGACAGGTCTTTGGCTGATCGAATGGTGTCTCTTAAAACAACATATGGAGGAATTACGTAGCGGGATCGGACATCGATCCGTGTTGAACATAAAGTTCAAAGTGAAACCAACAAACAAGTCTATGTATAAAACAGTTTGACTGGTATTTAATGCTATGGTGAGATTCCTGAAAGTTTCTGGTAAAAAAGCATTGATTAAATAAACTCTAAAACAAGTAATGAAATTACATTATCTCACCGCTGCAACTCTCTTCCCTTCCATGTGGAGGCAAACCCACTTTAAACATATTACTGATGCCTAAAGCATGTGTATTATCCATTAATTGTTACATAGCCAAAAACTGCAGACGTCTGCGACTTGGAATTCTGTTTTTTAAAAACTGTGATTAGATTGTAAATGCGATTAATTGTCCAGCCCTACTGTAGACCCCTCAGCAGCTTCACTGAAGTAGAATATTGTCTAGCTCAGTGGCCCCCAATCCTGGTCCTCGAGGGCCGGTGTCCCTGTAGGTTTTACATGTGTCCCTGATCCAACACACCTGACTTACTTCCGCAGTGTGCTGTCAAGTTCTCCAGAGTCCTCCTAATGACCTCATTATTTGACTCAGGTGTGTTGAAGCAGAGTAACAAATAAAAGTTGCAGGACACCGGCCCTCGAGGACAAGGATTGGGGACCACGGAGCTAGCTGAATCCAAAGCCATAGTAAACGCGCAGCTCATAACTAACAACAGGTTGGTTAGCCGGCCATGCCTATTTGAGTAACTGTTAATTCTATATATCTCCTGATTCCAACTAAACATAGCGCTGAATCTCTTTATCTTAGGGCAGACAACAACACTGGTCAACTTGTGCTTCACACCAAGTTAGTTTGTAGTTTGAACAGCTCTGCCTTCTGAAAACTAATAAGAATCAAGGGAATCCTCTCAAAACTGGAGAACAAAACATTGTGCATTCAAGTCATGTGACTTGCTCCTTCTGTCATCAATACCTAATCAACAGGGGTACCAACTTGTCACTGCATATCCATGAAAAAAGGGCAATCAACACTGATTCTGGCCACAAATAAAATGTAAAAAGGCCCTTCTTTTCAAATTGGTGCTCATGCACCCCCTTCTCATGATGCCCTGGGCAATTGCCCTTGTCTATTAATGAAGAAAACCCTGATAGTGGTGATAGTGAAACATCCTCAGCCTCCACAGAAGATGAAGGTTAAAGTAAACATCTTTTTTGCATTATATAATAAATATTTCAATTACAGTCACCAGATTTTATTCATGTAGTTGAAAGCAAACAACATTACACTCTGTGATATTCAACATAAGAGGCTAAGTTGTGTGAATGTTGTGTTAGTAAACTAATGTGTTGAGTTTAACCTAGGAGATGACTAAAACTTACCCTGGGAACATTAAACCAGAAAGAAAAAAAAAAACACTTACAAAGCTTATCTGGTTCCTGGAAAACGTTCATGTAGTGTGTGTTTTATAGGTGTAAAAAAATGACCAAAAAAAAAAAAAAGATAACATTAATATGTAGAAAACTGAGTAATACTACTATCTATACTGCAATAGCTAAAGCCTGAAATTGCACTTTAAGCATATGTTCAACACTTTTAAATAACACCATGAAGATATTCAACAATGTGATAAATATGGACAGAGTAATCTTACTACAAAAGGTTCATAACATTCCTTCCCTATCATCAGCACCACACAGGTTAAGGAATGTCTGGCTCCCAGGGAGAGAAATAATGAAGAAACTTGGCCCCGCTCAACACATTGCACAGAATTTTAACTCTCAAATGGCCCCCATGGATTCTAGGAGCAGCAACAGTCAGGACCAAAAATGTCCCCATTCTGCAGGAATGTCCCCAGCTCTGGTGCCTTTGCCCGCTGGTGGTCCTCACATCCTCCCACTTGCAGGTACGCACACACACACACACACACACACACACACACACACACACACACACACACACACACACACACACACACACAGCGCTGCAGGACACGGCGGTGGTCTGTGAGGAGTCCCTCACCGGGCCAGGTTCCGTCTGCATGCTGCAGTGCTGCACACACGCGCGCACACGCACACTTGCAAGCCTTTGCAGCCCGGTAAACATGACGGCTGACGGTCATTGAACGCAACACACGCACATAGGCCACATAAAGGCCAAAGACTGGCTCCGGTTACACGCATATGAGACAGAGTGCTTTAAAGCCCGAGCATAAAAATAACGGTATTGGTATCCAGGGTTACCCAGTCTGCAGACGCCCCCCCCAACCGCCGTCAGCTGCGGCTCAGCCCACCACCACCACCACCACCACCCCTCCGGGAGCTTTAAGACAAAAACAGCCGTACCCCTCCATCCAGCCAGCAGACTCAGTCAGCGGGCCTCCCTGCAGCTCGGCTCCGTGTGCTCACGGTTGGTGCGGCGGAGCGTCAGTGTTCGGTACCGCCGTGTGCCCCCCCTCTTCCTCGCGCTCCCTCTTCTGTGCGACCCTCCGCGAGCCCCGCCGCCATCAGCGCCAGCGGCACGTGAAGCTCGCGCAGACCCTCGCGGAACCCTTTCCGTCGTGTTGGTTGAGAGACCTTCAAAGTAAAAGCACCGCTCGTACGAGGCTTCACTGGTGGTGTAATTCAGAGAGCTCCACAGGCTGATCTGGAAAGAACCCAAATAAAAAAATCAATAATAATAATAAAAAAAAAAAAAAAAAAAAAAAAAAAAAAATATATATATATATATATATATATATATATATATATATATATATATATATATATATATATATATATATATATATATATATAAATCAAGAAAGAGAGTCCAAATATAAAATACAAATATACTAACACGGGGCCCCTATTATGCCCGCTGTACTAAAGCCATTATATTGAATAAATGTCTCATGATTATATATGCTGACAAAGATACTGTAACTCATTGGTTTCTTGGACCAACTGTATTTTCTTTTTACCTTTACAGTTTTACTCCAACAACAGCTTCACGTTTAGCTCCAGCCATATTGAGATATGATCAGGGGTCTGCAACCTGCAGTTCAAGAACCACAATTGGCTCTTTGGCTCACTTAATATATTAAACAATGAAATATTGACCCCATTTAATCCCCCCCCCCCCAATCTTTTGTTCTGTGCCCCCATGAAAAGCCCCCACCCCCAGTGAAAAAGTATTTATCTCCCCACAGATTTCTTCTGTTTTTACTTTTTCTGTCATACTTTACTTTTTTAGAGAAAGGAAGTGTTAGTAAATACAGTACAAAAAGTGTTTTTTTTTTATTATGATTTCTGCCATTCAAACCAAACCTATTTCAGAGTGTGTAAAGTATTTACCCCCTTAAACTATTTCCGGCTTAGACCACCCTTAAAGCTGCCATCAACTGTTGGGAACAACTAATTGTGAGTCTTTAACATCGCTGTGAAGGAATGTTGACTAACTTATTTCCAGAGTTGCTTTAATTTATCCACATTTGAGTTTTTTCCAGCATGAACTAACTTTTTGAGGTCCTATAACTGCATCTCAATCAGATTTCCGTCCTGACCTTGACTAGATAACTCCAGAATCTCCTTTTTTAGGCCGTTCAGAGGCCTGCTGGTGTGGTTTGGACCGGTGTCCTGGAGCATAAACCCAGGAACTAATGGCTGTACCTTTTTCCTGAGTGTATTCTGCTCGAGAACAGAATACAGCAAGGTCCTCCAGGTCCGGAAGTAGCAAAGCAGTGCCATACCATAATACTCCCGCAGCTTTTTCTCTGAAAAACTTTTACTTTATATGGAACATGACAAACAATTTCCAAAAAGGTCTCATCAGTCCAAAGCAAATTTTTCTGAAAGTCTGAGGAAACGAGCTAATGTTTGGGAAAATGTGAGACGGACCTTGGTTTATTTTGGGTCAGCTGTGGTTCTGGCCTTGGAACACTTTGTCATATGCCCAGTTTTTCTTTCTCATTGTTGAATCATAAAATCTGACCTTAACTGAGGCAGTGAGGCCTACAGAGCTCTAGATATTCCTCTTGGTTCTTCTGTGACCTCCTGCATTGATTGCTGATGAACCTTTGAGGTAATTTCGATTGGCTGACCTCTACTGTGAAGGTTCTTCATGGTTCCATGTTTGCTTCACGTGTGAATAATGGCTTCCTGGAGTCCCAAAGTATTAGAAATGGCTTTCTAACTCTTTCCAGACTTATAAATGTCGGTGACCTTGTTTTTTATTTGTTCTTCTTGGAGTCAAGGCTCGATGTGTTTCTTTTTATGACTTTGAAGCCTACTTCATGTTGTCATGCAGGTTCTGCATGATTTGTTAATAGTATGCATCTGTGAAGCCCTTATTGTGTTTTATTTTGACTGTGTAAAAAATTCTCCACACGTATGACTGACTGATTTAAACACCAGTAGTCTTGGTCACAACTTTCTGTTCCTTTGGGTTTTTGAAAGCAGAAGCTAAAAATTTAAACACTTTGAATACAAATGATCAGAACTGACTAAACATTTGAACGTTTCAGACTTTGATCCCACGTTATGTTTGATGCAGATATTTCGGTGGAAAGACTTTTATTTTGTAAAGCTTAAAGAGGCTGCAGGTAAACCGGAAGTTCTTATCGTGCGTCTTTGCGTTAACTGGACAGGCAGCAGCAGCAGAGCCTGCAGTACAGACCCTCATCTGTCTGTGAACAAACGCCACAGACTGGCCTGTTAAACCTGAAGTCTGTCCCGTTGGACCGAGAGTTAGAGGATCAACATCCGGGCTGCAAACAGACAATCAGCTGCAGTGATGAGGAGCTGATGGTGATAAGAAATAAAGAAAAGAAGAGAAAAAAACAGACGGATTATAGATTCTGGTGACGGGCGCTCTGGCTTCTGATTGGCCCGAGCTGTCGTGCTGCGGACCAATCAGAGGGAGCCCTGAGGGGAAGCTGCAGCTCCTAGCAACAAGGGAAAACTTCTTGGTTTCCGACAGAAAACTTTTTACAACATGTTGATTGCAGAAATAAAGCAGCTACAAAACAGCATAGATAAGTCCGAAAAGCTCTGACATTTTTGTCAGTAAAACAAAAATAAGTATTTTGCATTTTCACAATAACCTAATTTTTTTGCTTTTATTTCCATTTAAAAAACTAACAAGCAAACATAAATAAACTTGTATACTGTCATTACTGAAGCCAAAGTCACAATAATAATTGAACAATTGATCTGATCCCGACTGAAAATCCTGTTTTCACTCAGAATATTTAAATCCCAAAGCATTTCTAAAGACGTTTTGTCAATCTAACAAAGTAATGTAAAATGTTTTATTATATGATTCCCAGAAGCTTCTGAAGACTTTATGTTTTTAATATAAAAAATGACTGTTGCATTGATTCCTACTGTGGATAAAACTACAAAGCCGTCCTGGACAACATCACCAAACATTTAGTCTGTTTAACTCCTGAAGCAGTAGAGCAATATAGAGGGATGAAACTTTTTTAGCTGACAGCCTTTGCAAAACAATGTTCACCTCATATCAGATTTTAATAGTGGCATTAATAATTAATACAAATATTTGCATTTAAAACACTAAGCATGGACTCTAAAACAAATTTAAACGGGTTAATTTATCTGATATGCAATAGCATTACCTATTCACGAGAAAATACCCCAAATATGATAATATTCTTTCCATGAACAGTTTTTAAGTGACTGACGGGTTGTATAGCTTTTCCCCTTTCGGAGCCTGTGAGATTGCATTTGTGCACTTAAGGGGAAATGTGTATTTTTTCTGGAGGAGTCAGCAAAACAGCGCCCCCTAGAGTCACAGAATTTCATGGAAAATGGTATAACACCTGGGTTTATTGAAACACCATTGCTTTTTATCAGCCATATTTCTCACATGCAATAGTCTATTAAATTGCTTTCTGTCAAACTCAGAACAATGGTCTTTAAGAACACAGTTGAACTTTAAAGATGTGTTCACACCAAACACAAATGGTGCCACTTTTGCTTTGCTCTCTCTCTCTCCTGACATTATTATCGGCCATTCGCACATCAGGAGACAAGCCAGAAATACAGCTGTACAATGGCTCTATCTAGTGATGCTTTCACATAACTGCCACTTGACTGATTACCAACATGTATCAGTGGTATTTTAATGCAGGCTGATAAAGAAAAAAAAAACACAGAAAAGGAAACAGAATTACTGATAAACTCATTGCTTTCTGGTCAGTGTGACCACTGACTGAACAGCTAAGGCACCATCGTAACTGATGTGCTGCTGCTTTTAAGAAATAGAGTTCAGGCTTAATTCAGCCAGGATATCTGGAAAATCTCAGCCTAATCATCTATCTTGGGTCTGTTAAACAGCCCTCAGGAGGTCACTGAGAGGCAGCCGTTCAGTCACCTTAACGTCAGAGACGGATGTCCTGAACAGATCATGGATGGAGGAGAGGACCGTCAGGTTCTGGCTCCACGGTGACATGGATCCATGTTGCCAACACAGCAGCAGAGTGAAAGCTGTTACTGAGCAGCTTTACAAGGATGAGGAAGTTCAGGAGGTCAGAAAGTCTGTGGCTGAAAGGATCTGACATGAAACTGCCTTTAAATAGTAAAAAGCTGAAACTATATCATGAATTTATTGTTTTTCCACTTCAGTTAAGGTTAAGCTAAGATTTCCCCTAAATTGACACTGAGAGGAGAAAAACAGATGTTTGAGCGTCATTTCATGCTGATCAGTAAAGGTTTCAACAAGAGTAGCAGCTTTTTCTAAATTGTTTAGTTTCACTCGTTTATTTTGAGCTGAAAACTACAAACCAAAGCTGCACCAAGTTCAGCTGAATCAATGTTTCTGCAGCTGTTCAAAGATCAATTAGCATTAATTAGAAACCCAGAATAAACTGTGCAGGTGATTAATGGAGGGACCTGTTGAGTATAAACTTACAGGGACATATTTTTATACTTTTCAGCCAGAAGAGGGAGATTGTTGGGTTAAATTTACAAAATGGTTGCTACTTGAATATTTAACTATAGATAAAGACACCAATCAGAAATATATATATATATATATATATATATATATATATATATATATATATATATATATATATATATATATATATATATATATATATATATATATATATATATTTTAAGTATTTTATTTTATTTATTATTCTCTGTTTTTAGTGCTTTCAGCCTGAATGTGGTTTCTCTGCATGAGTCTGTGATTGGTTGACTTATTAACAATATTTGTAGCTTAAAGCAGCAACAGTTGGGGGTCAAAGTCTCCTCAACTTGTTATTTCAGAACAAAGAATTTCATTGGTGCTGGGTGCTGAAGTCGGCAGCACAGAAGATGAGGATTTATCATCTCAGTGTGAACGTCTCAGGGAAGCTCTGGGGCAGCAACCAGTCCTGGCTGATGATATGAGGACACTGCATTCAGGGGGATACTTGATGCTTGCTGATTATTGCAGTAGAAAATATTTATGGAGAGCATTAATATATCCTTGCAACGTTGTTTAACATTGTTGTTTTTACTCTGTTGGGGGACAGTTTAATTAATTGTGTGGGTTAAAACACCCAAACATTATCACTCATCCACTTATAGCTTCGGCATCCTTCAGCTTGGACTACAAAACTGCTCCCAGAGATAAAAATGGTGGCTTCATAGAAATAAAAGAGGGAAGTCCATGATCTTGCTCAGCAGCTCTGCAGCCAATGCTGTGACATGATTGTTCAAAAAATGTCAGTGACAACAGAGAAAACTTAACGGCTTGAAAAATATGACCCAAAATTAATATATAAAGATATCTATGCACCTCCTGGAGAGACTGCATTCAAGCTTTCTGCACTCCTGGAGCCTCAAAGAACACAACAAAATATATTTAAAGACTAAAAAATTGGATTTTGCTTGATATTATCAGTTTAAATTTGAATGATGACCTACAGAAAGGGCTGTTGGGTCAGAATACGGAAAACTTTTAAAAGATCACAATTAGCCATAGAAAAAGAAAAGCATACATATTTAACCCCTCTGTGTAATACTGTATATTAAGAAGAACAGTGATGTTGTGCAATTAACTTAGTGATGGTAGATATTTAGAACGTCTTTCTGTTCCCTCTGTAACAAACATAGAGAAATCCAAGATTCAGACATTTCTGTGGATACGTCTGTGTTTTTTTATATGGGGACTTACAGGCCCTGAGGTGAAAGTTAATGTGGGTGTCAAGGTGATGTGGTCGCTGTCCGTGGTGCTGAACCGCTTTCCATTTGTGTTATTTTATTAGTGACCATGTATCCTGATGTTGTTCAGATGTACAAGTGTTCTCCTAACAATCAAGTGGAAAGGATTATTTCAGGAAGCAAAAGAAACAGCACAAGGGTCCATATTTTGTAAATGTGAGGGGGTCCAATTAGATAGCTTTCAAAGGTGGAGGGGAAACGTCCTACTCACACATAATTGTTGTCCATAGCCCCATTTAAAGGTGGGTGATGACAGGTAAGCTTTACACATGTTCTGACCTTCCTTGGCTGTGCTTGGGGCCCGGCCCTCTAGATTCCTACCTCCCATCAGGGCCGCTCAGGATGCCGGGCTGAGGGTGTGCCCCCCTGAAACACCCCTGAAGCCCCAGTCTGGTACCGTTTATCTACAACCGGCACTGATCCTGGCTGATGAAGGTCTGTGGATTCCTCCAGACACACAGACCCGCCTTCGTCTGGTTCCTGCAGAGACTTGACTCAGTCCTCCCTGTCTGCTGGTCAGCAATAAGGCTGAGGAGGTCCATGATGTCTGTGTTGATGATTAAAACCTAATTGGTTCGGGAGTTCTCCGCTCCATTCAGAATATCAGTGCAGGGATCTCTTCAGTTTGCAGTCTGCATGGAAAGCTGCTCTCTAGACAGTCCCACTGTGTTTATACTTCAGTATAACTGTTTGATCAGATTAACATGGCGCCCTCAGGTGTGGTACCGTCAAATGAAAAGTCACATTGAAATGTATTTAGTTTTGTTTTGTAAATGAAGAAGGTTCTATCTCCATATGTTAATACACTGATTCCAGTTGTAACCTTAATTCATTAAGTTCACCAGCAGAAGGAGCTGCTCTCAATACATTGATGTGTCTGTTGCTAGGATAAGTTTATTCTTTTGTAGTAAAAGTTGTCAATTAAGCAGTAAAAAGGAGACGGGTGACAATGGCATGAAAGAGGCTGCATTTATATCGGTTGCTCAAAACTATGCTATAACAGGGTGAGAAGAAAGCTCTACATTAGCATGACAGTATACTGTAAGGAAAATATTTTGTTTCTGATACAACAATGGACTGAGAAATAAATAAGAATAAGCATTGTAAAACTGACAAAGAGATTTGTAATAATCTGATATTCTGTTGATAAATCAGATCAGACCCTGCCTGCTACCAGACAATTTATGTCTCTTCTTACTTTTTTCCCCCTGCAAAAATAAAGACCCAGCAAAGGCTTGACACACAGGCATTTAGAAATTACACCCAAGCATAAACCAGGCTTGAACAAATCCACATTTTTCTTCCTGATATCTAGGCTGATTTTTTTTTTTGATTTTTCCAATATGTTCTACAAAGAGTGTATGAGGTGCCTTTATAACATCCACAGGTGTCTCAGATCAACTCAGATGTTGTCAAAAATACTAATCAGAAGCTTCCAAAGACATGAAATCATCATCTGGGCGTTTCCAGATATTTTAAAGGCATAAGTGATCTTAGTGTATGTAAACATCTGAATATGAAGATAGTAATAAATTATTGTCAAAAATAATCCCTCTTTAATTATTTTAATGTTTAGCAAATAGTAATAATTTGAGTAATTCTAACAGACCTAAAATAGGAAATTTTTTATTCAGATTAATTCTCTGACAATGAAAAAATCTTTTATATAGTATATGTAAACTTTTGGTTTCAACAGTAAAATGCTGCGGCTACCAATCTGCTGACCTGGTAAAGATACCTGGCTGCTTGGTGGCATCTTGAGCCCAACTGGGTTTTTTGATAAAGAAACATTTCTGGCATTTAGATATCAAAACGTTCACAACTTACTGATGTTAGACTCACAGAATTAATAGATTATAGAATGTAAGAATAAGATTTATTTATCCTAGAGGTTACACTCTGCTGCCACCTAGTGGACAAATAAAGTTAGGGACCAGTCATCTTTGAAACTACAAAAAGAAAAGTCAACTTTGTTCATTTATTTCTTCAACAAATTCCTGTACAAATTCTCAAAGTTATAAATGAAACTGTAAAAGAAAATTACCACAAACTTTCAAGCACAGATTCACTTCTTTTAGTTTGTCTCAAATGTGTTATGGAGATCTGACTCTCCATTAGCTCACCTGCTCATTGATTTAACCAAAAAGCCGGTAAATGAATAATCTAAGGAACTAAACATCCTCCTGAATAGCGATAGCCTCCATGGCTGAACAGAAACAGGGAGGGGCAGCACCCAAACCAGCTCCAACATGAACAAAGCAGGATGACAAAGTGGCTTCATGAAGTCAGCTGATTTCAGAGCAGTGAAGAAATGTCAGAAGAAGCTCTCAGCAACAACAATGGAGTTGTTTTTAAATTAATATGAATTGATTTATTGGGAGGAATAGGAGCAGAAATCCAACTGAAAGCACATCTTCATAATGTTTACAGATTGTAAAAGGAAGTGGTTGGCTTCATAAATCTATAGATGAAAATTTGTGATTCTTCCTTCATTGGTGAAGCTAATTTTACCCACAACAACATTTTTCTCTCTGGCTCCAGGAGTAAACTTCTAAGTATTTTCTCCTTCTTTCATCACGGTGTACAGAACAGTAGTGAAACACTGATGCCTGGAAGCTGTGGACAAAAACAGAAGAAAGGATAAAGTTACTGAAGAGGAATAATTTTTTACTACAAATCCATAAAACTGGAGGTCCAAAGATACAAGAAACTCTTTGCTGCAGTGTTAATGTTAGTTTAGCTAATGCTAAGTTGTTGTCAAAAAATGACTTGTTGTAGACTATTTCACTGGAGATGTACTTATAGTATGATAATTAAACCAATTATCAATCTTAATCTATAATATTTCTCTTAGGAGTGTCCATATTCTCCCTGTGCATGAATGGATTCCCTCTGGGTACCCCAGCTTCTACCTACAGTCCAAAAGCATGGCTGATAGGTTAACTGGTCTCTTGGAAGTTTTCCTTCTTTCATGGTTGAATCCAGGAGTAAACATCAAAGTATTTTCTTCTTCTTTCATCTCGATGTACAGAACAATAGTGAAGCACAGCTGCCTGGAAGCTGTGGACAAAAACAGAAGAAAGGATAAAATTACCGATGGCAGAATAATTTTTACTGCAGCGCCATAAAACTGGCAAACCAGTGCCGTCTCTGACATGATAAGTTACATGGGGCACAAAAACTCAACACCAATTAGCAGCAACAAATATTTTGTGATGCATACAACCTGACTTTGATCAATGTTGAATTAAACACATACATTAGCATGAACCAACACTCTATAAAATCCATTTTATATAAGCTAAATGTAATTAATTTTTTATACATAAAATTACAAACAAAGGCTCACTTATAATGCTAATTTATTGAACAGAAAAGATTCACATCAATATTGCTCTGTCAAGAACGATCCTGTCTCACTAATTATTGCGAACATAGAGCTCCACAGCGACATCTGGTGGGGGTCAAAATTACATGAACAAATATGCAAATTAGGTGATTACATCATGGCATGGCATCATGGCGACAGACATAACCACTTATGTAAGATTTCTTTTTATCAGAAATTACAATAATGAACACATAACAAGACTATGTGTTATGTTTTATTACAGGTGAACCCGATATTTAGTTGGACACAGAGATACGTTTTAAAAGGTTTATTGGTTGAATGAATAATGGAGGATGAGGTAGGCAGGCAATGACAGTCTTGGCAGATGAGTCTTGTGTGAATAAGCAGGCAGGCAGACATGAGCAGGAGACCAGAACAGACAGTGTATGCCAGGAAAGCCACCAGAACAGGCAGAACAAACAGCTGGAGCTTAGAACAGGCAAACGCATAACATGCAATCCTCTAGCTAAGGAGTCCAGCTGGATGACAACAACACACAGGGCGAGAAACGAAGAAGAGAGTGGTGAGATCCCTGTTCCCAAGAAGCTGTTAGGATATCAACGAGGTCAAGTGGAACGAGCTGTTTATCCCAGAACTGCATGGCACACTTAGGTAAATGACAGAAGGATTGGGAGTCTTGATAAGAACACTAATTACACCTTGTTTCTGTTATTCAACAGTAAACAAGGCCTGGTGTCTGCCAACCATCTCAACAGAGCATTTTACTGGGGATAAAATGCTTATTGCCTGAAAAAGGACAGAACACTCATTACCATCCAACTAAATCGTTTTTGTCCATGCTGAGGAACAAGAAGAGGACTTAAGAAGTTTGGGAGTAACATGCCAGAGACCTATGATTTTTTTATGTTTTCTTCTTTCTGTTTGCCATGAAGGAGCGGTTGCCTGAGAACACTGAGCTGACCACTTATGCGCGAATAGATTCATGTCTGCCACGTGCTCAGACTGGCCTGACGTTTTTTTTACTTGCGTTGTTGACGTACAGACTCTTTTTATATCACAAAACTGATTTTTTCTCTTTTTTTTCTCCTTTCTCTTTTCGACTGACTTCCATGTTTGATTTTATGTGTTATGATGTTTATACTGTGATGTTGCCTTAAGATGATCGCTATGGTTTTATGATTAAGAATGAAAACTCTCTGTTACAGACACACACACCAAGACCTACAGTACTTGCAATCTTTTTGCTTTGTTATATAGAGAACCAGGATCTGATGGCTATCACAGATCCATAAATTACTTGGTAAGGCTAATTTTTAGATTCAATACAGGGTGTCTTCTCGCTCAGATTGGCCCAGAGTGGGATTCCCCTAGACTGGGCTCTATCGGGTTTTTTACCATTTCTTAGAGAGATGGGGTTTTTCTGCTGGAGGCTCAGCCTGCCCTCTGATGCCCCCTACTGGTACTCTTGGATTTGTAAGGTTTGAAAGTGATGGATGTTTGTCCATAGGAATGGAGAGTGGAGGACCAAGTAGGAGGTTTCTTGGGGTGGGGGTAGAGTAGACGAATTTGGCCTTGATTAAGGTACATCTTTAGCTTATCTAGTCTAAAGTAAACTTAAAATAATGTGCGCATAGGAACCTAAAACAGGCCTAGCTCAAATAGTTGAACCCTAAATTGTAGTTAAAATGCTTGGACTGTGGTGTTGAGTAAAAAATGCTGAATTATGAAGTATTCATGCTGATTGATGCTAAGATGTTTCCATTGTGGTTTGTCCGGCCCATTCCTTGGAACTGTTTTCGTTGTGATGTGCCTTTGGGGCACACCAACAGGGGGGGCTAACGGACAACTGGACTGGTTTTTACAAAGTGCCTTTCGGGCACACCAGCAGAGATTGTGTGACCCCAGAGACTGAGCCGCACTATCGACTGCCATGGAGATCACAGATGGATGGACTCTGGAAGCCGGAAGTTGACGTGCTTGGATTGCTTGGACTGGACGGAATGACCGACTGTTCTGGGAGAGGGACAGACTGAGAGCTGTCGTTCCACTGGTTGATCATCTTTGGTGATGTGCCATAATGACACATCATCAGGGGGTCTGTTAGGATATCAACGAGGTCAAGTGGAACGAGCTGTTTATCCCAGAACTGCATGGCACACTTAGATGGCACTGACCCAAAAGATTGGCACATATCTATCAGATACCACCCTGGAGGTGACACAGCTTCCCTGCTGATGTCACAGTTTGGATGTGTACCGCCCTTGTATGGGTGTGTCCCGAGATCCCTATATAATGTTTGTGTGATGAGCAATCGAGGCCTTCCTGCCGATCAGGGGCCCATCAGCGCTGGTGTGACTGTAACTATTTCTCTGTCTTTACGTAGATAAAATATAACTAAAAGCATACTTGTCTGTTTTATGCGTCCTACATTCAAGGTAATAAGTAAGTGGGGGTCGCCTGACTGGGTAAAACGAACTGGGTCCACCGAGGGTGCTTCACCGTAGACGGGACACGGTGAAACAATAACAAAGCCAAGGTCCACAGGACTTAATGACTTTAGACCCGTCGCTCTGACCTCTGTGGTTATGAAGTCCTTTGAGCGCCTTGTGCTTTCACACCTTAAAGAAATCACAGACCCCCTCCTGGACCCCCTACAGTTTGCCTACAGAGCCAACAGGTCTGCAGACGACGCTGTCAACCTGGCCCTTCACTACATCCTCCAGCACCTGGACTCTGCAGGAACCTACGCCAGGATCCTGTTTGTGGATTTCAGCTCTGCCTTCAACACAATCATCCCAGCTCTGCTTCAGGAGAAGCTCTCCCAGCTGAATGTGCCCGACTCCACCTGCAGGTGGATCACAGACTTTCTGTCTGACAGGAAGCAACACGTGAAGCTGGGAAAACATGTATCTGACCCACAGATTATCAGCACTGGTTCCCCCTAGGGTTGTGTTCTTTCTCCTCTGCTCTTCTCCCTGTACACCAACAGCTGCACCTCCAGTCATCAGTCTGTCAAGCTCCTGAAGTTCACGGACGACACCACTCTAATCGGACTTATCTCTGATGGTGACGAGTCCGCCTACAGGTGGGAGGCTGACAATCTGGTGACCTGGTGCAGGGAGAACAACCTGGAGCTCAACGCTGTAAAAACAGTGGAGATGGTTGTGGACTTCAGGAAGAACTCAGCCCCAGCTACCCCCATCACCCTCTGTGACTCCACCATTGACACTGTGGAGTCTTTCCACTTCCTGGGAACTATCATCTCCCAGGACCTAAAGTGGGAGCTGAACATCAACTCCCTCACCAAGAAAGCCCAGCAGAGGATGTACTTCCTGAAGAAGGCAGCTGAAGAAATTCAACCTGCTAAGGACAATGATGGTGCAGTTCTACTCCTCCATCATTGAGTCCATCCTCACCTCCTCCATCACCATCTGGTACGCTGGTGCCACCGCTAAGGACCAGGGCAGACTGCAGCGTGTCATCAGGTCTGCAGAGAAGGTGATTGGCTGCAATCTTCCATCTCTCCAGGACCTGTACGCCTGCAGGACTCTGAGGCGTGCAGGGAAGATTGTGTTGTTTTTTTTTTGTCTGCACTATCAACACCAAGTCAAATTCCTTGTAAGTGCAAACCTACTTGGCAATAAACTTGTTTCTGCCAAGTAGGTTAAACTTGTTTCTGCGCTTGTGTATGTGAGGTTTATCCATGAGCCCCCGGGAGCTGCAAGGACAAGCCTGTGGGCTCCGCCGGCAGCCAACTACGCTGGAGCGGATCCAGCCATGGACCCCAGGGACCCATGAGCTCCACACTTACTGTAGACCTGAGATGTCCCACGAGAGGGGGCAGTTCAAACCCAACCTGACAAACAGACAAAAAGAAAAAACAAGTACACAGTCACATTCCCACCCTAGTGCTCCCACATGCGAACACTGCTACTAAAAAAGGGGGACCCAGTACACACACTCGCTCTCACCACACACATCATATATTCCTAGGTCCAGGCACCAGATTCCCAGAGGGTATCCAGCCCCCGGACCCGGGAGAATAACCCCAACGTGAAGATGGGGGTTGTACCACCACAACCTGACCTACCAGTCCATGCTCCGGTCCTAACACCACACCCCGGGCCCAGAGAAGACAACCCACGGCCTGTCCACCCAGAGATGAGTCTAACATGAACCAAACGGGCTAACCAAGCAGAGCCTGCTCCACAAACCCAGAGCAAAAGCGTCAGCGGACCAAACGTCCACCCCTAGCAAAGACCCCTGACCAGGTGGCCCACTCCTCCTCCAGGCCCCGGCAGCTCAGAACTACATAGGAGGAGCTGGTCAATGACCTGAAGAGAACTGGCACCACTGTTTCCAAAGTTACTGTGGGTAATACACAAAGATGTCGAAGTTTAAAGTCCTGCACGGCATAGAAGGTTCCCCTGTTTAAATCAGCGCATGTCCAGGCCCGTCTTAAGTTCTGTGGTAAGATGAGACTAAAATAGAACTTTGTTGTCTTAATTCCATATGCCGTGTTTGGAGTAAGAGGAATGATGAGTACCTTCCCAAAAACACCATCCCTACTGTGAAGCATGGGAGTTGAAGCATCATGCTTTGGTGGTGTTTTTCTGCACATGGGACAGGAAGACTGCACTGTATTAAGGAGAGGATGACCGGGGCCATGTATTTCAAGATTTTTGGGGAACAACCTCCTTCCCACCGTTAGAGCATTAAAGATGGGTTAGGGCTGGATCTTCCAACATGACAATGATCCAAAGCTCACAGCCATGATAACCAAGGAGTGTCTCCGCAAGAAGCATATCATGGTTCTCGAGAGGCCAAGCCAGTCTCTAGACCTAAACCCTATAGACAACCTTTGTAGGGAGCTCAAACTCCATATTTCCCTGCAACGGCGCAGAAACCTGGCTGATCAGGGGAAGATCTGTGAGGAGGAATGGGCCAAAATCCCCGCTGCAGTTTGTGCAAACCTGGTGAAAAACTACTGGCAACATTTGACCTCTGTTCTGCAAACAGAGGCTACTTCACCAAATATTAACACTTATTGTCACAGGTGTTCAAATACTTATTGGCCGCAAAAACTCACATATCCATCCATCCATCCATCCATCCATCCATCCATCCATCCATCCATCCATCCATCCATCCATCCATCCATCCATCCATCCATCCATCCATCCATCCATCCATCCATCCATCCATCCATCCATCCACCCATCCATCATTTAGAGAAACCAGTTAACCTAACAGTCATGTTTTTTGACTGTGGTAGGAAGCCGCACTACCCGGAGAGAACCCACACATGCACAGGGAGAACATGCAAACTCTCACAAATACATAATTAAAAAAAATCATACATTGTGATTTCCGGATTTCTTTTTTAGATTAAGTCTCTCACAGTGGACATGCACCTAAGATGAACATTTCAGACCCCTCCATGATTTCTAAGTAGGAGAACTTGCAAAGTCGCAGGGTGTTCAAATACTTTTTTCTCTCACTGAAAGTCGTCCTCAGAAACAGTATAAACTTTACTAAATTTTGAAGCAGGTGAACACATTGAATGAAGTGACCCTTGACTCATGTCACAAGACTGGCACAATTTGTTTCCTAAAATGACTTGTTTGTTGATTATTATTGTTTTTTTTTATGGTTGTAGAGGTTGCAGCAGAACAAAAATGCAGACAGAAATTCAGAGATGACATATTAACAGGCTTTGATAAAATTAAAGAAAATAACAACAGAAGGTCAGGCCACAGAGGATTGATGAAGAGCTGAGGAACGTGCAGGAAGTAGCAGCAAAAGAGAGGGGATGACCAGGCAGCTTATGTACACAGGGAGAATGAGGAGAGAAGACATTGGCAACAACTGAGAGCAACAAAGGAAGAAAGCTGAGGGATTATAATAGGCAGAGGAGGATACAATGGACGAAATCTAACCAAATAAGACAAAATCAAGAACCTGTTCAATAACTAAAATTTACTAACTTATCCACAAAGACAAGAACTAATATAAACAAACACTAAAAAAACATAACTAAAGAAAGTAACTCAAAAGACAAACAGCCACAGGATCATGACATGGTTGTCTACACGTAGAGATAAATAGCATTTAAACAGCGCTTTGCAGCCCGGTGTTTAAAAACACAGCCCTCTTAAAATACAGGATCCAGTCCTTATGATTGAGGAACTGTACAACAAATGTGTCCCATGCAGAGGCTGATAAGCAGAGCTAAAATTACTTAGTAAAGATCTGTGTTAAACATCTTGGGTGAGACTAAGGGTGTCATTGCTGATTGGCTGGTGCCCTAGGAGACGAGGGATCTGGAGGCGTGGTGGTGTATGTGTGTGTGTGTGTGTGGTAGAGGGGTGGGGGCTGATTTAGCCCACAGCCAGCAGTAACAACCATCCTTCTTTATTTGTTATTTTAATTAAAAGTATTGAATCATGCTCATGTGTTTCTACTTTATTCTGATATTCTGATGCACGTTCTATGGCATATTTAATAATTTTGCAGCTTGGTGCATTATTTAATATAATCAATGCTTTTTAGTCTCTGATTTGGAAACATGATTCAACAAGTCCAGTTTTAGACACTTTCTAGAGAAATCTGCATTAGGTAAGGATTGTGAGCATTCTGTAAATTAAATTATTATAAACATTTAGAATTTATCTCTTTATTACTCTGCAACATCTGTGGTGCTGCGAGTAAAGAAAAACTGTGGCCTAAACAAAAGGTGTGAATTGCTCTAATCTGCTGGGTGTGACAGACATGTTGCTGCCACTCATGCTTGGTGCAAACAGCCTCATGGTGCAGAAATAAAGGAGGGGAGCAAAGTAGTTGTAAAAATTATCTTACATGTTTATCAGCTCTGATTTAACCTTTGGACGTTACAAATCCCTGAAGTGTAAGACATGGACATTTTCTTCTTTCACATTTAACACACTTAATGTGAATGGTTAGGAGGTCCACATTTAGCGTAAACACAAAAACAGGAACCATGACGAGCTCAGAGTCTATTAAAGTCGTTAGCAGAAAAAACACAAACTGCAGCACAGAGGAAACAACTTTACCTGAGATCTGCTGAAATATCACCAACTAAAGACTGTTGGAGATTAAATATTGAATAAATTCATTATCATTGGAAAAAATAGTCATTTACAGACAACATGGATTTGTAAAAAAAAACAATGTATTAATAGTTGATTATATGCTGATCAGAATTGTTGCAGAGAACAAGTTGTGCATTTAGATCCAGAAGCCTGTCTCACCTTCAGACTTTCTCTGAACACATCGTGTCACCATCAGAACCAGAACCAGCAGCAGAACCACAACGATGACAAATGGAAGTGACAGGAGCAGGTAGGGAGGAGATGGATGGGAGGAAGGTGAAGGAGAAAGAAATGTGGTCGGGGCAGTGGTTGATGGTTTCACTAAAATCAAGATATTTATTAAATTATCACCACAGTTCAGATATTTACTCTAGAGATGAAGCACTTCTGTTTTTACTTCCTGACCTGAGACAGAGATCCTGCTGGATGGAGACTCTCCATGACCAAGTGGTACCAGACCGATATATCTGGACTTACCTTCACTCTCTTATGTTGGAGTTTTCTCTGGTAAGAGTGTCGCCTCTTTGCAGCTACTTAAAAGTCCATCAGTGATTTTAGAAACAGAAAATAATCTCCATGAACCTCTGTAGTTTGTCTTTACTAGCGTTGCCTGGTCTAGTTTTACTCCATCAGACCTACTATTCTTCTCTGACCTTCTACATCAGCTCCACCTGAACTCTTATTTCCTTCTATCCAATTGAAATGTGAATGCTATACAAAAACATTTTTAATAAAAAATATCTGCTAAATGGTAAAACCTCAGATGAAAATATTTCTCATAAATGTATTAATGTATATAATCTTATTTGAAGAGGCATCATTACACAAACAGAACCAGTTGATCTGCAATTATTTACAGCGCAATACTGTCCAAACCCCTCTGGTCTGATTCAGACACAATTGCATCCAGTCCAGTTCAATCAGAGTCTTATAGAGTAAAGTCCAGTTCAGATGGTCACTTCTTCCCAGTCAGTAAATGTTGGTGATCTCAGGAAGTCGTTATTATGAGTTCAGATGTTTTCCAAACTGGGAGAAGAAGAAATCAGCCAGGAGGAGAAGAGTGATGAGATGATCAGTTCAGAAGTGATGCTCTGTAGTGACATAATCATAGTCCTCGTCCAATCCCTGATCAGCCTTGGTGGGTGGAGTCATCACCATGGCAACAGGTAGGTAATTTCCTGCAGTCAAAGAATTATTATTATTAAAATAAAGAAAAGGTGAAAATGGATCAACATGGGGAGATTTTATCCATACAGCACTTGATCTAACCACTGACCGACAGAAAGGTCAGAAAACATAGTTGAATCAGACTGTTACCTGTGATTCTGTGTTTATATAGAGACACCATGAGGAGAGTGGAGATGAAGAAGGGACAGAAGACCACCAGGTGGCAGACCAGCATGAAGACAAGGTGAGAAGCTGAGGCAGGAGGAGGAGATGTAATGAAGGAGGGGCTTGTAGTTGAAGGTTTAACTGGAGAGACAGTGAAATTTAATCAGGTTAATATTAGATTACACATTTTAGACAAATGAACACAAATTAATTAGATTATAACTCCTCTTCCATATCTCTGTTAACACAAGATCATCACCACATTCTCACTCACAAGTAAGAAGATCACTTGTAAGCATTAGAAGTAGGAACAACTCTGGCGTTAAACTAGACAACAATGTCTGAATTGTGCAGCAAACTATAATTCAGCACTAAGCCTGCTATGATATCAGGAGGAGGGTTTCTCTAAAATAAAGATATTTATTAAATTATCTCCACAGTTCAGATATTTACTCTAGAGATGAAGGACTTCTGTTTTTACTTCCTGACCTGAGACGGAGATCCTGCTGGATGGAGACTCTCCATGACCGCTGATGCTACACCTGTAGAGGCCTTCATCAGAGCTGGTCACATGGTGGAGGGTCATGTGACCTGCACGCTCAGACCTGATGAGGGAGCCATCTTTATAGAAAGCAGCTGGGAGGTTGGAGGGAGCGGTCTTTGTGTGACAGCTCAGAGTGACGTCATCTCCCTCCATCACAGGGAGGACAGGACTCTGCAGGATCACTGATCCACCTCAACACAGAGACAAACTACAGCATTTCATCCATTTCCACACAGCTTCATCAACACTAACTCCACAGTCTGATCTTACCAGTGACAGTGAGCTGGATGCTGCTGCTGGCTGCTCCCTCTCTGGACTCACACCAGTAAACTCCACTGTCTGATGGAAACAAGTAGGAGATGGTACAACGAACAGATTCTCCCCATCCTTTACACTCAGTCCTGGTTCCTCTGGTTGTGTTCCTCCTCACAGTCCATCCAGCGGAGCTGTTGTCCTCCTCACAGCTCAGAGACACAGAGTCTCCTTGAAAGAACTGAGATCTGCTGGGACTCACAGTCAGAGCAGCTGGGAGGACTGATATGGAAAGTGACATAGATTTTTATGGTTGTCAAAGATAATTGTATGGTTAAAAGTTAGAATCATATTTGTTTCTTTCTTTCCCCTTCCCAAATATGTATTGAAATAATACATTTATTAAGTTTTAATGTTAATAGAAATGAACCAACCTTCGTTTGTTTTGCAGCAAACCAGCAAACAAGGAACTGAAGAGAAATTAAACTTATTGGTTACAGTTTAACATATAAATGCTAAAAGAGAACTTCACAATTCCAGACATTTTATCATTATTACATGACACTGATCTTCATTACATCTGTATTTAACTGGGTTAAATGAGTTCTACACCCCGAAAAAAAGGTTTCATTACAGTAGATCTTTATTAGATAATGTTGTATCAAACTTTAATGAGTCTGTACCTCTTTTCATATCCTCAGTAAGACAGAAATGCCCTACAAATGGCAGCAGTGCTGTTTCTTCCAATTCACAAATAGACGTCTTTGTAAACAGTATGACTTCCTCATTGCGTTCTGCATTAGACAATGTAGCTCCCTTGAAAAAGAAGATGATAATTCCCAGGAAGCTGGATCCCTGGTTCAATTCAGAGCTGCGTTCTTTGAAGGCCAATGTTAGGAAATTGGAGAGAAAATGTTGCTCTACACATCAAAAGGAATCCTACCTAATCTGGAGGGACAGTCTATTGTTGTATAACAAGACCCTTCGCAGAGTTAGAGCAGCATATTTTTCATCATTAATTGAGGAGAATAAAAATAATCCTGGATTTCTCTTCAGTACAATTGCCAAACTTACACCGAGTCATAGCTTTGTTGATCCATCCATTCCCTTAGCTCTTAGTAGTAACGATTTTATGGGACTCTTCATAAATAAAATTGATTCCATAAAAAATAAAATAATTGGCATCCTCCCAAACATGATTACCTCGTCCTCAGTAAGTAAGGCAGCGTTGGAGGAATCTTTAGAACCTGCGCAGTGTCTGAACTGTTTAGAAGCAGTAGAGCTTTCTGAGCTATGTAAAATTTTAGCTTCATCTAAACCTTTTACTTGTATGTTAGACCCAATCCCAACCAAGTTGTTTAAGGAGGTATTTCTTAAATTAATGTCCCTATTTTAGACATGATTAATCTATCCTTAGTAAATGGATATGTAGCAAAGGCTTTTAAAGTAGCTGTTATTAAACCTTTACTTAAGAAACCATCTCTTGATCAAGATGAGTTAGTAAATTACAGACCTATATCTAATCTTCTTTTCTTATCTAAAATTCTTGAGAAAGTAGTTGCTAATCAACTTTGTAAACATTTACAAAGCAATGACCTACTTGAGGAGTTTCAGTCAGGCTTTAGAGCTCATCATAGCACTGAAACAGCTCTGGTGAAGGTCACTAATGATATTCTCATGGCCTCAGATAATGGACTTGTGTCTGTACTTGTCCTGTTAGATATCAGTGCTGCATTTGATACAGCTGATCACAATATTCTCCTACAAAGACTTGAGCATACTGTAGGGATTAAGGGGAAAGCATCAGGCTGGTTTAAATCTTATCTATCGGACAGATTCCAGTTTGTTCATGTTAATAATAAATGTTCTTCAAACTCTAGGGTCACCTGTGGAGTACCACAGGGTTCAGTCCTTGGACCAATTCTCTTTACTATATATATATATGCTTCCGATCGGCAAAATTATCACACAGCATGGGATCAATTTCCACTGATGACACTCAGCTATATTTATCCATAAATCCTGATAAATCCACAAATCATCCGCTATTACCATATAACGTAGCAACCATTCTTGGATCAATGTGTGCTTCTGTGCTTTTTTGTCTCTGTTTCTGTGTCTCTGCTCTGTCTTCTCTAACCCCCAGTCAGTCGTGGCAGATGACCGTTCACACTGAGCCTGGTTCTGGTTCTGCTGGAGGTTCTTCTCCCTGTTAAAGGGGAGTTTTCCTCTCCACTGTCGCTTCATGCATGCTCAGTATGAGGGATTGCTGCAAAGCCATCAACAATGCAGATGACTGTCTCCTGTGGGTCTACTTTCATGAGGAGTGAATGCTGCTGGTCAAGACTTAATGCAACCTGCTGGGTTTCCTTAGAGAGGAAACTTTTGACAAATCTGTATTTTCTGATTAAATTTGAGTTTTGAAAGTGCCTTGAGATGACATGTATCATAAATTGGCGCTATGTAAATTAAATTTTATTGAATTGAATTGTATTTATTCACGCAAATAAAATAATAACTTAATACTTAATAATCTAAATTAGTTTACATAGTTTATTCTCTTTACCATCCGCTTCTCCATCATTATCCTGTAATTTCATATCTCAGTCATGTTCAGTGTTTTCAGTTTATCTGAGGTGTGTCCATGAAAGCCAGCGCTGTGTTACTAAGAGCTACAAAGAGGCAGTAAAGTCACTTTTCTTCCTGCTTGATGTGTAGAAGCTCTTTCATCTGAATTCAGTCTGATGTTTTGGCCCAACTCTTTGACTCAGGTTAGAACAGAGCAGACAGTAAATTTACTTTGCCTGAACAACAACAGGTTTTGTACTTACAGAGCAGATATTGTAGAGATGTTTCCATCGTGGTGCCACTTCACGGTCTGACCTCTGTTGGTTTTCTGTTGGGGCCTCAGAATAAAGACCGCCTTCTTCCTGAAAATAGAAACCTGTGGTTGGTTCCTCCTTCTTTCTAACATACATTTGTTTTCTCTGTTTAAAGCTACAGATATAAATCTGTCCCAGAAACAGGACAGGAGAAATTACCCTGGCCCCTTTTTCTTGTTTAAATACATATTTAAAACATGTGCAGCTTTCTGGTTGGTTGATTTTCCTCAATAATAAATCTGCATTGACAGCTCTTTGGGTGGTCAGCACGACTGGAAAAGCGCTGTATAAGTTCAGTCCATTTACCATTTACCATTTGATCCTATTGATAGAAGCATGTTAGCTCACAGTTTTCAGAGAAATGATGATTGCCGCCAGTTTATAATCTGCAGGAACCTTTAGATGAGGGAGGAACAGCTGGTTGAACAATAAGATGCTGCTGGAGGTTACAGACACATAGGAGCAAACCAAGAAAATGTCCCAGTTACACAGGTGACCAGAACCATCATTGTAGTTCTATCTGTTCATAGGAGGAGTCAGAAACTACAAGAGAACCAGAACCAAAATGATCCAGAGGCTAAAAATGAAGGCAGACCTGGTAGGAAGCTTAGTTCCCATCATGGTCCAGACAAAACTGAGGCTGAACATCATTATCTGGTCATTAAGAGCAAATATATTTACTCTTTAGCAAATAAATTTCCCATGACACAAATTATGTGACAAAACCCAAGAGAGGAAGAATAAAAGTAAATCCTTATGAAAAAAGTATTTTGCAATATATTATATAATATAATGTAACTTTCACATAATCCTCTTGCTAAAGTTGCATTATTAGATCTGATTTATTCTTGGAAAGTTAAATGTTAAACATGTCATTTTGTAACATTTTGTATATGTTGAGTACGTTGTAAATCTCATTAACATTAAGTGACTTTAAGTGTGTTTTGGTGTAAAGTTGCTCTCTAGTGACCGTACTTGGAGATGATCTAAAAGGTGCTCTGTGACAGAATCAGGCAGAAAGTTGTTGTGAAGCAGTCAGTTTGTTGCCTGTTACCGAACCTGGACCTGTGCGCTGACTCTGCCTTGGATATTCCCCTGGATTTTCATTGGACCTCGGATCACACGGCTCTGACTTTGGAACTCATCCTGGACTATTGATTCTGTAAAACCCCTCTGTACCTCCTGCCTCTCTTTGTCTTCACGTTTCTGACCCTCTGCCTGTTCCCTGACCACCATACACCAGCCAGCGCCCATCTCAGGGTTTCCCTGATCAAAGTGAGCTTTATTATCGCACCGATCAACCTGCCAGAACTGGCACTCACGGTTCCCACCAGACTACGGACTGTGAGAAGGTTAGTGACCATATCTCCTGTAACTAATTCGTCCCATATAGATAGTGTGGTCACTAACCTGCGGTCTCCACTTCCAGAGGTTCCTGCCATAGATGCTGACGATAATCCCACAACCTGCTGCAGTTTACCCTTAAATAAACTGACTGAAATAGTACACTGTTTGATTTGTCTGAATTCTGGGTCCTCCGTTTCTGAGCGTTACAAAATGTTTTGTAAATTTACAGAGCTTTAACTAGTCCGACGACCCTAAAGTGCTTTACACTACAGTCATTCACCCAATCACACCCTGAAGGTGGTGAGCTATGTTAGTAGCCACAGCTGCCCTGGAGGAGACTGACAGAGGCGAGATTTTCATACATCGCCACCATCAGGCCCTCTGACCACCAGCAGCATGCAATGTGGGTGAAATGTCTTGCCCAAGGACACAGCGACTGAGACGGTCGGAGCGGGGGATCAGACTGGCAACTGACCGGTTACGCATATAAAATGTTTCCGGATAGATCAGCCCTGTGTGAGAAAGTTTGACTCCACCGAGGCTACACTTTCATATAGCTATAACTTTGCTCTGAACTACAAGAGTACTGGTGTGTTCAGGGTAACATGAGCCACTCTACCTATAAGCTTTGTCAAAAAGGAAAGTTTTAAGATTAGTCTTAAAAGTAGACAGGGTGTCTGCTTCACGAACCAAAACTGGGAGTTGGTTCCACAGGAGAGGAGCCTGATAGCTAAAGGATCTGCCTCCCATTCTACTTTTAGAGACTCTAGGAACCACCAGCAGACCTGCAGTCTGAGCGTGAAGTGTTCTGATAGGAACATACGGGGTAATCAGATCTCAGATATATGATAATGATGGAGCTTAAGCCCGGTCATACCCATACCAGTGTGGGCTGCTAGGGGCGGAGCTACGCCCATTCTTTGTCCAGCTTTAAAGTTAGGTCAAACACTGTCACTTTTTTCTAAATCCTTCTAGAAAAAGAGGCTTTAAGTTTCTTAAATAAGTCACTATTTTTTCATACATATTTCTTTTGGTTTCACAGCACTTTAAACACAGGACATGCCACTTAAATGTCAATCAGAAATTGCCTACTCTCAGAAAAATGCTTCATTGCACGGACATGTTCCGCCCCATCCCACCATGGCAAGCACTGTTGCAAGAGACTCTGGCCTTTCCAACAAGGTATAGCACATTTTTTTTCCCGATATGTCCCGATAAGTTTGTTCGGTTCCAGCTTCAGAGGTTTTCTAGAGCAGCAGCAAGTAAGGGTAGACTACATTCAAAGGCAAAGCTAGTTTGTTATGTAGCACTATTCAACAGTCCAGTTCTCCTCAGAACAGGTGAGATGCTTGTAGCTCATAATGTGTGAGTCCATCTATGCCTAGCAGCTCTAGATGCTCTGACTCCAGCCTCAGTCTCCTGGTGAAGCTTTGTAGGAAATGACTAATTGGTTTTAGCCTGACCATCCTCTCAAGGCTGTTGCAACTTTTCTATTCCACTCAACTTTGCTACTTAGATAAAGCTCTCTGTGAACAACCAGCTTCTTTAGTGATGACTTGTCTCCACGATTGTGTCTCTACTGATCCAGACTGGGACCATTTAGAGTCTGAGGGAACCTCTGCAGGTGTTTGGAGTTAATTAGCTGATTGGAAAGTGACACCATCAGTTTCCTGTGTTTACATTTTCCCAATATTCAAATTTTCTGAGACACGAAATGTTGGGTTTTCATTATGTGTTGTATATAATCAGCAATATAACATTAAATAAAGACTTCATATCATAGGTGGAAATCCCGAGGCTGGACACGTAGGATGTGCTCCTCCCTTCCAAAAAGATGCCCCACCCCCACCCCAAAGAAAATCATTGTAGACACAAATCATTTTTAAATTAGTCTTGAAGGTTTTTCCTTCATAGTCTTACATTAGGCTTCAACGTCTTCTAAAACTACTTTGATTGAGTGTAGTGGAAACTTCAGCAGGATGCAAATAAATGTAAGATGTAATCATAAAGGTGGACTATTGCTACTTTCCACCTAATATCATTGTTGACCTTACTGGTTGAACAGGTAGAAAACAGTCACCTGGATAAAGATAAAAATATGAACTAATAAATAATAATAATATAACTATTATTACTTTTAATAACATAATTTAACAGGCTGAGGGCTCAACTGCACAAGAAAAGTTGCAAAGGTGAAGGAAAGAGAGGAGAAAGCTTTTTCTATCATGTTCCCCCCAGAAATCTTGTAATTTTGCTGTTTATTGTCCCCCCCCAAAAAATTAAATGCAGTTTTTGCTCCTGCTTCAGATGATTCACTCTGTGTGTAAATAATCTTATGAGTTTCATTTTTTGAGATGAGGAGCAAAGATGAACTTTTTGTGTCCTCTGGACACATAAGAAGGCTGTAGTGGTTACCATGGCAATTAGCAACCGTTTAATTTGTTATTGACCTCCATCACCCCCCGTTTAGGCTGAGAGGAAACTTTCCTCACCTGTGGAGCATTCTGCTGTGAGACCCAGAAGTCCAACAGCCAGAAACAACACTGTCCCACTGTTATAAGAAATATTATTCTGAAGTCACTATGGCCTCACACCACTTGGACAGAGGAGGCCTGGAGACCTGATGTCTGTGTATGTAATCCACTGTTACTGAGTGCAAGGCTGAATGCTGCAGCTGCTGAGGAATACTGATTGTTTACGATAGACTGTCTTTGTTTTGTCTCATGGGAAGGCCACGGTGCAGTATTAGGGGAAGCCCGAAAAGCGACACAGACAGAGACAGGGCAGACGCAGACCGCAGCGGAACCGAGGGGTGCGATTACTTTCCAACTATGTGAATCTCTGCTCTGTTTCTTAATAAAAGTGCTGGAACGTCATTACCACCGTCTCGTCATTTAGTAAAGATGGGAACTCAGTTACTATTGTTTAATATTCCACCCAAAACTCCCATAACAGTTTCATGGAAATGCTGCTCAGAAATTATAGCTGTCAGGTAGAAAATGTTGGATTTACGAAATTAAGGAAATTAATAATTTCTGTATCAGAATAAAAGCAGAAAATTAATAAAGAATGCTTCTAATTTAAAAAAAACAACAACAAGCAAGTCATGTGACCTGGAGTCATGTGATCTGTAAACCACAGTTTCTCTCTCCTGCCTGGATCCAAAATAACAGATAAACGACGACTCTGGTCCCGTTATGAATGAAGGAAAGCTGAGTCAGACCTCCACCTTCAGTGCAGTTTTTTCTTGTTCCTCCAGTAAAACGGTCCACTACTCGTTAGTGGTCCACGACCCCACCCTTAAACCCTAACGGTGAGGGTGGAGTTTATCTCCTGAAAGGAGATAGGTCCTCCTACTAGCACCACTAGCAGAACAAATCAGAGCCGGGCCGGGGGCGGGGCAAACTACTAGGCCCTTTATACCATAATTTTACAACATACACGTGCGGACAGCAGCAGGGCTTGAAAGCTTTGGTACCACAGAGAGCGACTATGTCGTTTGAAGTCCATAAAACGGATATGAAGTATAAACCAAAAGAACATTAGAAGAACAAAAACATCAGGATACATGGTCACTAAGAAAATAACACTAATTGAAAGCAGTTCAGCACCACGGACAGCGACCGCATCACCTCGACACCCACGTTAACTTTCACATCAGAGTCTGTCAGTCCCCACTGTAAAACACAGACGTATCCAGAGAAATGTCTGAATCTTGGCTAAATGGTCACATAAACCACTACAAACACCATCAAATTTATAAGTACTTGATTAAAAAAAGCAAACAAAATACAGAAATGCCATCTAGGTCAATTCAATTAAATTCAGTTTTATTTAGAGAGCACCAATTCATGAAGCATGTCATCTGATTTCTTATCTGATTTGGTGTTAAATACTGATAAGGTTATTATAGTGGGTGATTTTAACATCCATGTTGACACTGAATGTGATAACCTTAGTGTAGCCTTTAAAACTATCCTAGATTCAATTGGTTTTGCTCAAAATGTGCATGAACCGACGCACTCTCGGCTCCATACTTTAGACCTTGTGCTGACATATGGCATTGATTGTGAAGAATTAACAGTATTCTCTCACAACCCTGTCCTGTCTGATCATTTTTTAATAACATTTGAGTTTAATCTAACTGAGTTCTCCACCCCCAAAAGAGGGTTCCATTATAGTAGATTTTTATCGGATAATGCTGTATCAAAACTTAAAGAGTCTGTCCCCTTTTTAATATCCTCAGGATTGCAGAAATGCCCTGTAGATGGCAGCATTGCTGTTTCTTCCCATTCACAAATCGATACCTTTGCTAACAATGTGACTTCCTCATTGCGTTCTGCATTAGACAATGTAGCTCCCTTGAAAAAGAAGGTGATTATTCACAGGAAGCTGGCTCCTTGGTTTAATTCAGAGCTGCGTTCCTTGAAGCACAATGTTAGGAAATTGGAGAGAAAATGGCGCTCTACACACCAAGAGGAATCCTACTTAATCTGGAGGGACAGACTATTGTTGTATAACAAGACCCTCCGCAGAGTTAGAGCAGCATATTTTTCATCATTAATTGAAGAGAATAAAAATAATCCTAGATTTCTCTTTAGTACAGTTGCCAAACTTACCCAGAGCCACAGCTCTGTTGATCCATCCATTCCCTTAGCTCTTAGTAGTAATGATTTTATGGGATTCTTCATAAATAAAATTGATGCCATTAAAAATAAAATAATTGGCATCCTCCCAAACATGATTACCTCGTCCTCAGTAAGTGAGGCAGCATTGGAGGAATCTTTAGAATCTGCGCAGTGTTTGAACTGTTTAGAAGCAGTAGAGCTTTCTGAGCTATCTAAAATTTTAGCTTCATCTAAACCTTCTACCTGTATGTTAGACCCAATCCCAACCAAGTTGTTTAAGGACATATTCCCTTTGATCAGTGGCACTATTATAGACATGATTAATCTATCCTTAGTAAATGGATATGTACCACAGGTTTTGAAAGTATCTGTTATTAAACCTTTACTTAAGAAACATTCTCTTGATCAAGATGAGTTAGTAAATTACAGACCTATATCTAATCTTCTTTTCTTATCTAAAATTCTTGAGAAAGTAGTTGCTAATCAACTTTGTGAACATTTACAAGTAATGACCTACTTGAGGAGTTTCAGTCAGGCTTCAGAGCTCATCATAGCACTGAAACAGCTCTGGTGAAGGTCACTAATGATATTCTCATGGCCTCAGATAATGGACTTGTGTCTATACTTGTCCTGTTAGATCTCAGTGCTGCGTTTGATACAGTTGATCACAATATTCTCCTACAAAGACTTGAACATACTGTAGGGATTAAGGGGAAAGCATTAGGCTGGTTTAAATCTTATCTGTCGGACAGATTCCAATTTGTTCATGTTAATAATAAATCTTCCTCAAACTCTAGGGTCACCTGTGGAGTACCACAGGGTTCAGTCCTTGGACCAATTCTCTTTACTATATATATGCTTCCGATAGGCAAAATTATCAGACAGCATGGGATTAATTTCCACTGTTATGCTGATGATACTCAGCTATATTTATCCATAAATCCTGATGAATCCAATCAATTACTTCGACTGCAGTCATGTCTTGATGACATCAAAAGCTGGATGACTTTAAATTTCCTGCATCTAAATTCTGACAAGACCGAAGTTGTAATTTTTGGGCCAGAGTCCTCAAAAAATAAACTTCTTAACCAATCACGTAATCTGGGTGGCATTAACCTGGCCTCTAGTAATAAAGTAAAAAATCTTGGTGTTATTTTTGACCAAGACATGTCATTTAAATCCCATATTAAACAGGTTTCCAGAGTTTCCTTTTTTCACCTCCGGAATATCGCCAAAATTAGAAACATTCTGTCCAAGAGTGATGCCGAAAAACTGGTCCATGCATTTGTTACTTCAAGGCTGGACTATTGTAATTCTTTACTATCAGGAAGTCCACAAAATGCAGTTCAAAGCCTTCAGCTGATCCAAAATGCTGCAGCAAGAGTTCTGATGAAAATCAACAAGAGGGATCATATTTCTCCAATTTTAGCTTCCCTTCATTGGCTTCCTGTTAAATCAAGAATAGAATTTAAAATTCTTCTTCTAACGTATAAAGCCCTTAATAATCAAACTCCATCATATATCAGAGCTCTGATTACCCCGTATGTTCCTAACAGAGCACTTCGCTCTCAGACTGCAAGTCTGCTGGTGGTTCCTAGAGTCTCTAAAAGTAGAATGGGAGGCAGATCCTTTAGCTATCAGGCTCCTCTCCTGTGGAACCAACTCCCAGTTTTGGTCCGTGAGGCAGACACCCTGTCTACTTTTAAGACTAGGCTTAAAACTTTTCTTTTTGACAAAAATTATAACTAGTGGCTCATGTTACTCTCAGCTACCTTTATAGTTTTACTGCTATAGGCTTAGGCTACTGGGGTATATCAGGATCTAATTTTCTCACTCTATTGAGTTCTACTGTTCTTCAATTATGCATTATGTGTTGTCATTTCTGCTTTAACTTTCTGTTCTCTCTCTTTTCTCTTCATAGAAGGTACATAGTAGGCGTTCTGTTAACTGTGACATCATCCAGAGAAGACGGCTCACCTGCTACTACCATCTAATGTAGAACAGATTACTAGATCAATGTGTGATTCTGTGCTTTTTGTTTCTCTTGTTGTGTCTCTGTTCTGTCTTCTGTAACCCCAGTCGGTCGAGGCAGATGACCGTTCATACTGAGCCCGGTTCTGCCGGAGGTTTTTCCTTCCCGCTAATGGGTGGTTTTTCTTCCCACTGTCGCTTCATGCTTGCTCAGTATGAGGGATTGCAGCAAAGCCATGTACAATGCAGACGACTCTCCCTGTAGCTCTACGCTTCTCCAGGAGTGAATGCTGCTTGTCGGGACTTTGATGCAATCAACTGGTTTCCTTATATAGGACATTTTTGACCAATCTGTATAATCTGACCCAATCTGTATAATATGATTGAACTTGATTTTGTAAAGTGCCTTGAGATGACATGTTTCATGATTTGGCGCTATATAAATAAAATTGAATTGAATTGAATCTGAAGGCACTTTACAAAGTCAAATTCAATCAGATTATACAGATTGGGTCAGATTATACAGATTGGTCAAACATTTCCTATATAAAGGAACCAGTTGATTGCATCAAGTCTTGTAAAGCAGCATTCACTCCTGAAGAAAAGTAGAGCCACAGGGAGAGTCGTCTGCCTTGCCCATGGCTTTGCAGCAATCCCTCATACTGAGCAAGCATGAAGCGACAGCGGAAAGAAAAACTCTCCTATAACAGGGAGGAAAACCTCCAGCGGAACCAGGCTCAGTATGAACGGTCATCTGCCTCGACTGACTGGGGGTTACAGTCAAGGATAAACCAGACTTGAACAAATCCACAATTATCTTCCTGATATCTTGGCTGATTTCTTTAGATTTTCCCATTATGTTCTACAAAAAGGCAGAGTGTATGAGGTGCCTGTATAACATCCACAGGTGTCTCAAATCAACTCAAATGTTGTCAATAAACCAATCAGAAGCTTCCAAAGACATGACACCATCATCTTCTGGGCGTTCCAAGATATTTTAAAGGCATAAGTGATCTTAGTGTATGTAAACTTCTGAATATGAAGATAGTAATAAATTGTTATTGTCAAAAATAATCCTTCTTTCATTATTCGGACATTTAGCAAATAAAAATAATTTAAGTAATTCTAACAGACCTAAAGTAGGAATAAAAAATTCTGATAACGAAACATTTCTGGCATTTAGATTTCAAAACGTTCACAACTTACTGATGTTAGACTCAAAGGATGAATAGATTATTGGACATAAGAATAAGATTTATTCATCCTAGAGGCTAAACTCTGCTGCCACCTAGTGGCCAAATACTGTTAGTGATCTGACATCTTTGAAACCATAAAAACAAAAGAAAAGTCAGATTTGTTAATTTCTATTTCTTGTACAAATTATCAAAATTAATAAATAATCTGTAACAGAAACGTATCTCAAACTTTCATGACAGATTCACTTCCTTTAGTTTGTCTCAAATGTGTTCATGGCGATCCGACTCTCCATCAGCTCACCTGCTCATATATTTAACAAAAAAGCAGGACAATTAATATTTGTCACTTTAGCAGTGAGAGCCTTCATGGCTGAACAGAAATAGGAAGGGGCAGCACCCAAACCAGCTCCAACATGAACAAAGCAGGATGACAAAGTGGCTCCATGAAGTCGGCTGATCTCAGAGCAGTGAAGAAATGTCAGAAGAAGCTCTCAGCAACAACAATGGAGAGATGGGAAACTGAAACTGAAGATATTTCTACCAACTGGACCTCTCAGCCATCAATTATTTCTCACTGTCATCAAAGCAATGCAGAGGACTGAACAGGCCCTTCTAGGAGTGTTTTAAAAAGAAATGGGTAAAAAAAAGGAAAAAGAATTGGGTCACGATTTTAGTTTTTTCTCATCACTTTATTGATTTATGATGGGCACAATGGTACATGTTGATGAAACACAGGGAGAATCTGGTTACCAAAGGCTTTGTCATCTGCAGAAGGAGTCCTACAATCAGCACTTTAATTTGACCTGCTTCCCTTTTGTAAAGTTGAAAAACACATTTGACATGTTTGGATAAATTGTGCCAAAATCACAGGTCCGCATGACACACTGACCAACTAAAACCCATGTGAAAATAAGATAAGATAAGATAAGATAAGATAAGATAGGCTTTATTGATCTCACATTGGAGAAATTCACATGTCACATCAGCTCAGTAATCAGTAGTCATTGGAAAGAGGAGTCAAGTAGGACGAGATGCATCAAATATATACAGTGTGTCCTCGTTATACCACGGATCAATAGGAGTAGGTAAGAAAAAGAAAAAGAAAAAAGAAAAAAAATACAAAAAGAAATAAGGCAGAGGATGTCTTCTGTACATTCACTGTGGCTTATACGCATGCGTATTGACATATATTCAGGTGTAGTAGCAGCAGAAGTCACTTCTTTCAGGAATATTGCACAGTGTATTAAATAGAATTGCACATTAGTTATTGCACATTAGTTAATACAGTTATAGTTACAGTTATAGTGCAGCATTGTATAGCATGATAGCAGCAGGAATGAATGACCTGCGGTAGTGCTCCTTATTACAGACAGGATGTCTAAGTCTTGCACTGAAGGAGCTGCTCAGCTCCTCTATAGTCTGGTGCAGGGGGTGGAAGGTGTTGTCCATGATGGATGTGAACTTGGACAACACCCTCCTCTCAGCTACTTCCTCCACAGAGTCCAGAGAGCAGCCCAGGACAGAAGTGGCCTTCCTCACCAGCTTATTCAACCTCTTTCTGTCCCGCTCTGTGCTGCCAGGAGCCCAGCAGACGACAGCGTAGAGGAGGGCTGAGGCCACCACAGAGTCATAGAAGGTCTTAACCAGGGGCCTGCCCACTCCAAAGGACCTCAGCCTCCTCAGGAGGTGTCTTCCTTATATTACAAAACTTGAAGATAGTGAACCTACAACATAAACCATTGATGAAAATTAACCAAAAGTCGTATCAAGTGTTTTCGCCTCAGTGGATAAGGAAAATGTTGACAGGGGATTAAGACAGCGTTCTCTCAATTGTGCCTCTTGTAGTCAAGTCAAAGAAAAGTCCAGAAATGGAACATATGAACTTATTGATCATGAAAGCTCTGGTATATTTTGTACTAAAGTTTTAGCAAAAATGCTCAATCTAACAGGCAACAAAGCCAAAGATCTTTCTTACCACTATGAATAAAAGGCCTGTGTTGATAATTACATGTTGACTGAGCTGGAAGTGAGTGGTTTGGGTTTATGTATGTTTATCAACCTGCCAAAAGTTTTCACACAACAGGAGATACCAGTGAGCAAATCAAACATCCCTCAGGAGGAATATCTAGATAAATGGCTTTACTTGAGGATGTCATATGGCAAAGCATGAACTTTTAATTAGAAATTATAATAGCAATCACATAAGAAAAACGCCAATGGAGCCTTGGAAAGTGATAAACAACAGAGACCAGTGGACCAGACACAGTGAGAACACCACATGGTCGTAAAGATTGTAAATGGACCCCTCAGAGAACCCAATGAAGCCTTTTCGGAGCAGAATGCAGCAACAGGTTGTTGTCAACTGAGTCAGTCTGCAAGCAATAGATAAACGTAAAAAGGCAACAGAACAACCAGGACTTCCCAGAAAGAAACTGTGAGGGCAAGCTGGAGATGACTGATGAAGACAACCTTTTCATTAAAAGTTAACTTCCTCATTAAGGACCTCTCTGCTTTTCAAGCTTCTGAATTTCAGGAGCCAAACATGAAGAATTGGGTTCTAGACAGGAGAAATGTCTGATGAATTTCAGAATAAAACCAACCCAGCAACTTATGCTAACTTGACTAGTGTACAAAAATGGCAAAACACAAACACAAGGATGTCCCCTGGGTACTTACCTTTGGAGGTTTTCTGGGTACATCCCACTGGCAGGAGACCCCAGGAAAGACCCAGAACTCACTTGAGGGATTATACATCCTGTCTGGCCTGGAAATGCCGTGGGGTCCCCCAGGATGAGCTGGAGGATGTCACTGGGGATGGGGATGTCTGGGTTTCCCTCCTGGATAGTTGCCCCCCAAGCAACTAATGCAAATGACCAGACCACAGAAATTTATGGGAGGGGGATTTTCAAATGTAAATACCATGATTTATCAAACCTGAAACTGATTGCAGGCACAGTATTTGCATCTATATTTAGTACGTTTGAAAGGCAGGTGCAAACATGTCTGCGGTCCTTGCAGTCAGAAATGAGGTTGTAGTACAATGACAGACGATGGAGAGTCTGTTTGCATCTAAATATATTTGGACTGACAGAAATAACAATAGTAGAATAATTGTTTTTTGGTGAATAAGACATCTGCCCTAGACAGATTAATGCAGTGCCCATGGCACCGTGAGGGTGGGGCGGTGGGCCAGGATGTTGTTCAGGTCTGATGGTGTGCGTGTGAAAGGGGGGGGGGGGTGTGTTGTGTTTGTCTGTCTGTATCACTAACAACGACAAGCTACCATGACAGTTGTTTTTGCTTTAGTTCTCATTTATAAAATCATGGAATTGGGGACAGTTTAACCAGAGGCAGGTTGTCCAAAAAAGGGACTGTCCCTGTTAATGGGGGACCTCTGGTCATGCTAGGAAGAGCGGGGCAGAGGGAGAAGAACAGCTGGAGTGTGGATCCATAACTTGTGGCAGGGGGGATTTTTCTACTTCCCTCATTGTTCCTATATACATGTTCTGTACCTTATCCATTCGTCCATCCATAATCTATACCTGCATGTCTGTGCAGGGTTGCTGGGGTGGTGCTGCCTTTCTCCAGCGGTTAATAGGAGAGAGGCGGAGTCCACCCTGGACAATGACTGGGGGGAGGTTTTTAGCCACCAATGCTGGAGAAGCTCTGCTTAGCTGTCACATTTGATATAGTCACCATCACTGATACACAAACCAGTGGAATGATGATAAACAGGAATAAATCTGATTAGTCAGTTGTAATATTTTATTATCAAACTCAGACATAAAAAATATTGTCTTGTGTCTTGTTATCATGTAGTTCAACAGTGTTTACAGAACATCTGACAAATCAAAGATTTATTCATTTAAAAGATATTGTCTTTAATCAAAAAACGGTTAAATAGCACAAGTTCTCCATTCATTAAATACAGTTTTGTGGATACTGGGTGTCTGGAGAGATTATGCGATGGCCGCTTCTGATTGGCATTGGATTCTGAAATTCAAACGTTGCTCAGAATTTCATCAACCATCCTAATGCATTCCTTTCTCCACTCTGCAAGAAGGCGGCGCCTGGCAAAGCTGCGGCTGCAGTTTCCCATCCACCCATGTATGTCTTTCTCTTGATGGGCTGCACTCTAACTAAATCGCCCACACAGGGGACCAATAAAGAAATCAAATTCTGATACAGCAAACTTTCAAACTGCCAGTAGTACACAATTTTGAAGATCACTTGCAACACGTCCCGCTATTTTTTCTGCCCATGCTATTTAGTGGTCCTTGTTTTGAATCTTTGAAGATCAGCCCCCCAGTTGCTACATTAAGAAACTTTACAGACTCCTCTAGTGACTTTTGTCCCTGAATGGCATACTGTTACAGGGTGCTAACCTTGCTAACTCCCTCGTTTTAAGTCCTCACTCATTTCAGGCAGGGTCCTATTGCAATGACAGCCAACATCCAAGCAATGTATCATCCAGTCAGAGCTTCAGATGCAGACACTGATGCTTTGTGGTTTTTATGGTGAGCTGAAGGAGAGTTCACAAGACACCTAGGAGAAGACAAGATGGTTTTCCATCCTTTTGGTGTTACATCTTCAACCAGTTAACAACTGAGGAGAACTAAAGTAAGTCATCCTCAGAAACAGTAAAAACTCTATGAAATAACTTCCATGTTGATGACTATGTGAAGGAAGTGAAACATTGAATTAAGTTAACTCGATTTGTGTCACAAGACTAGCAGTAATGAGTTTCCTTAAATGACATGTTGATTATTATTGTTGTTTTCATGGTTGTAGAGGTTGAAGCAGAACAAAAATGCAGACAGAAAACCAGAGATGACATATTAACAGGCTGTAATAAAAGAAAAGTAAAAAGAACAACAGAAGGGCAGGCCACAGAGGATTGATGAAGAGCTGAGGAACATGCAGTAAGTAGCAGCAAAAGAGAGGGGATGACCAGACGACTTATGTACACAGGATGAGTGAGGAGAGAAGACATTGGTAACAACTTAGAGTAATGAAGGTAGAAAGCTGAGGGATTATAATAGACAGTGGAGGACAGAGAGGAAACAATAGAAAAAATCTAAAGAACTAAGACAGAATTAAGAACCTATTCAATAACTAAAATGTAATAACTGGTCCACAAAGATAAGAACCAATATAAACAAGCACGTAAGAAAACATAACTAAACAAACTATGATCCAGGAAGCCCAAGTAACTCAAAAGACAAACACCCACAGGATCATGACATGGTTGTCTACACGTAGAGATAAATAGCATCTAAACAACGCTTTGCAGCCTGATGTTTAAAAACACAGCCCTCTTAAAAAACCCGATCCAGTCCTTATGATTGAGGAACTGTACAATAGATGTGTCCCATGCAGAGGCTGATGAGCAGAACTAAAATTACTTAGTAAAGAAATGTGTTAAACATCTTGATGGAAACTCTGAGGGTCTCTTTGATGATTGGCTGGTGCCCTGGGAGACGAGGGATCTGGAGGCGTGGTGGGTGTGTGTGTGTGTGTGTGGGGTGGGGGGGGGGGGGGTGATTTAGCCCACAGCCAGCAGTAACCACCATCTTTCTTTATTTTAATTAACAGTATGGAATCATGGTCATGTGTTTCTACCTTATTCCGACGTAATAATACACTTTGTATGGCATATTTAATAATTTTACATTTGGTAGAATGTAATTAATGCTTTATGTCTCTGATTTGGAAACATGATTCAACCAGTCCAGTTTTAGACACTTTCTGGAGAAATCTTTATTAGGTAAGGATTGTGAGCATTCTGTAAATTAAATTATTACAAACAGTTTAAATTTATCTCTTTATTACTCTGCAACATCTGTGTTGCTGTGAGGAAAGAAAAACTGTGGCCTAAACAACAGGTGTAAATTGCTCTAATCTGCTGGGTGTGACAGACGTGTTGCTGCAACTCATGCTTGGTGCAAACAGCCTCATGGTGCAGAAATAAAGGAGGGGAGCAAAGTAGTTGAAAAAATTATCCTACATGTTAATCAGCTCTGATTTAACCTTTGGACGTTACAAATCCCTGAAATGTAAGACATGGACATTTTCTTCTTTTAAATTTAACACACTTAGTGGAAGGTTAGGAGGTCCAGATTTAGCTGAAACAGAGAAACAGGAACCATGACGAGCACAGAGTCTATTAAAGTCAGTTAGAAAAAAAAAAAAAAAAAAAACACACAAACTGCAGCACAGAGGGAACAACTTTAACTGAGATCTGCTGAAATCTCAACCAACTAATGAATGATGGAGATTAAATATTGAATTAATATCACTAGAAAACAAAATGGACATTTGGCAACAACATGGATTTGAAAAAGGCCAACAATGTATTAATAGTTGATTATGTGATTAAAATTTGAAAATAGAAACTCTGTTGAAAGAAAATAAAATAAAACCATAAAGCAGAAAACCATTATTTAAGAGATGAAACCTACAGAAATGCATTAAGATAGAGGTGAGGTAAAACGTTACCTTAATCAACCATTTTAAAAGAAAACAGTTTCTGTAAATATTCATTACATAGAAGTTTGTTTGTCATCAAGTTCCTAAAAACATTTCTAGAAGACTTGGGTCATCTGCAGATGTTCCTAAAGCTCAACACTTCAATTTTTCAGTTACTATTTTAGCTCTGACACAACAGAACCTCAGAACTAAACCATCTTCTGAGGACTCGTTCCTGTTAACACACTGACTGATTAAAATAGAAAACATCACACTTTGTTTTTCTGTCGTCGATGATGAGAAATGTTGACGTCTCTGTCAGTAATGTTGTCCTCTCCTCCGTCTGGATCACCTGAAGAGAAATGAACTGGATCTAAATTTAAACAGAATGGGTTCAAAATGTATGAATTGTTGCACAGAACAAGTTGTGCATTTAGATCCAGAAGCCTGTCTCACCTTCAGACTTTTTCTGAACACATCGTCTCACCATCAGAACCAGAACCAGCAGCAGAACCACAACGATGACAAATGGAAGTGACAGGAGCAGGTAGGGAGGAGATGGATGGGAGGAAGGAGAAGGAGAAAGGAATGTGGTTGATGGTTTCACTATCAAAGTCGTTTCAGAAGACATTTAAGTTCAAACTAAGTTCCAAAACAATAAAGGAAAAACCTTCAAGAATAATTCAACAAAATTAAACTCCTTTTTCAGAAATATATATTTACTTTAGAATCAACAAACAAAAATTCAAAAAGATATTACAAGTATTCCAAAATATATGGAAACATATACATCAGGGTCACCAATATGGTGCCCATGGGCACCAGGTAGCCCCCAAGGACCATATGTGCCCCGTCCCTTAGAAACGTCATATGTACCAAACCACTTTGTGGGACAGATGTGTCATGATTTTTTAATAATTAGGAAACTAATTTTACATTTATAATGTGGATATTCTGGGTTGTACTTTTATTTAGTAGGCAAACTGTAGGGGTTCCAGGAGGGAATCAGTGATTTCTTTAAGGTGTGAAAGCACGAGGCGCTCAAAGGACTTCATAACCACAGAGGTCAGAGCGACGGGTCTAAAGTCATTAAGTCCTGTAGTCCTTGGCTGCTTGGTAACAGGGATGATAGTGGAGGATTTGAAGCAGGCTGGGATTTGACATGTCGCCAGTGAGGTGTTAAAAATGTCTGTGAACACTGGTGACAGCTGATCAGCACAGTGCTTCAGGGTGGATGGAGAGACAGAGTCTGATCCAGCAGCTTTCCGGGGGTTCTGTCATTACAAGCTTATAGCCCTGAGATCACCACCATTTGAACAATATTTTGTTATAGCTACTATTTGAGTTTGAATGACCTATTAAAATTATAATACCAAATTATAATTAATAATAATAATCATATTTAAACAGCTTTCTGGCATAACATGCAAAAAATTACATGTGGGGTTCCCCAAGGGTCCATCCTGGGTCCCCTCCTTTTCAATATCTACATGCTCCCTCTAGCTCAGATAATAAAAAATAACAACATCAGCTACCATAACTATGCAGACGACACACAGCTTTACATCACCATGTCACCAGGTGACTATGAACCAGTTCAAGCACTGAGTAAATGCCTAGAAGAAATCAATGCCTGGATGTGTCAAAATTTTCTTCAACTGAATAAAAACAAAACTGAAGTAATAATATTTGGACCAATAGAGGAAAGATCAAAAGTTAGCACACAGCTTCAGTTGCTTCAGCTAAAAACCACTAATCAGGCCCGAAATCTGGGAGTAGTGATGGACTCAGACCTGAACCTTCAAAAGCATCTAAAGACAATTACAAGGTCGGCTTTCTATCACCTGAGGAACATTTCTAGCATTAAAGGACTGATGTCTCAGCAGGATCTGAAAAAACTATTCCATGCGTTTATTTTTAGTAGAACTGATCACTGCAACGGTGTTTTCACAGGTCTGCCTGAAAAGTGGATCAGAACGCTGCAGCTGATCCAGAACGCTGCTGCCCGCGTCCTCACTAAGACTAAGAACATAGAGAACATGGACCCGGTTCTAAAGTCCTCACTAAGACTAAGAACGTAGAGAACATGGACCCGGTTCTGAAGTCCTCACTAAGACTAAGAACGTAGAGAACATGGACCCGGTTCTGAAGTCCTCACTAAGACTAAGAACGTAGAGAACATGGACCCTGTTCTGAAGTCCTCACTAAGACTAAGAACGTAGAGAACATGGACCCGGTTCTGAAGTCCTCACTAAGACTAAGAACGTAGAGAACATGGACCCAGTTCTGAAGTCCTCACTAAGACTAAGAAAGTAGAGAACATGGACCAGGTTCTGAAGTCCTTACTAAGACTAAGAACATAAAGAACATGGACCCGGTTCTGAAGTCCTCACTAAGACTAAGAACGTAGAGAACATGGACCCGGTTCTGAAGTCCTCACTAAGACTAAGAACGTAGAGAACATGGACCCGGTTCTGAAGTCCTTCCACTAAGACTAAGAACGTAGAGAACATGGACCCGGTTCTAAAGTCCTCACTAAGACTAAGAACGTAGAGAACATGGACCCGGTTCTGAAGTCCTCACTAAGACTAAGAACGTAGAGAACATGGACCCGGTTCTGAAGTCCTCACTAAGACTAAGAACGTAGAGAACATGGACCCAGTTCTGAAGTCCTCACTAAGACTAAGAAAGTAGAGAACATGGAACAGGTTCTGAAGTCCTCAATAAGACTAAGAACATAGAGAACATGGACCCGGTTCTGAAGTCCTCACTAAGACTAAGAATGTAGAAAACATGGACCCGGTTCTGCAGTCCTCACTAAGACTAAGAAAGTAGAGAACGTGGACCAGGTTCTGAAGTCCTCACTGAGACTAAGAACGTAGAGAACATGGACCCGGTTCTAAAGTCCTCACTAAGACTAAGAACGTAGAGAACATGGACCCGGTTATGAAGTCCTCACTAAGACTAAGAACGTAGAAAACATGGACCCGGTTCTGCAGTCATTCTACTAAGACTAAGAACATAGAGAACATGGACCCGGTTCTAAAGTCCTCACTAAGACTAAGAACATAGAGAACATGGACCCGGTTCTAAAGTCCTCACTAAGACTAAGAACGTAGAGAACACGGACCCGGTTCTGAAGTCCTCACTAAGACTAAGAACGTAGAGAACATGGACCCGGTTCTGAAGTCCTCACTAAGACTAAGAACGTAGAGAACATGGACCCTGTTCTGAAGTCCTCACTAAGACTAAGAACGTAGAGAACATGGACCCGGTTCTGAAGTCCTCACTAAGACTAAGAACGTAGAGAACATGGACCCAGTTCTGAAGTCCTCACTAAGACTAAGAAAGTAGAGAACATGGACCAGGTTCTGAAGTCCTTACTAAGACTAAGAACATAAAGAACATGGACCCGGTTCTGAAGTCCTCACTAAGACTAAGAACGTAGAGAACATGGACCCGGTTCTGAAGTCCTCACTAAGACTAAGAACGTAGAGAACATGGACCCGGTTCTGAAGTCCTTCCACTAAGACTAAGAACGTAGAGAACATGGACCCGGTTCTAAAGTCCTCACTAAGACTAAGAACGTAGAGAACATGGACCCGGTTCTGAAGTCCTCACTAAGACTAAGAACGTAGAGAACATGGACCCGGTTCTGAAGTCCTCACTAAGACTAAGAACGTAGAGAACATGGACCCAGTTCTGAAGTCCTCACTAAGACTAAGAAAGTAGAGAACATGGAACAGGTTCTGAAGTCCTCAATAAGACTAAGAACATAGAGAACATGGACCCGGTTCTGAAGTCCTCACTAAGACTAAGAATGTAGAAAACATGGACCCGGTTCTGCAGTCCTCACTAAGACTAAGAAAGTAGAGAACGTGGACCAGGTTCTGAAGTCCTCACTGAGACTAAGAACGTAGAGAACATGGACCCGGTTCTAAAGTCCTCACTAAGACTAAGAACGTAGAGAACATGGACCCGGTTATGAAGTCCTCACTAAGACTAAGAACGTAGAAAACATGGACCCGGTTCTGCAGTCCTCACTAAGACTAAGAAAGTAGAGAACATGGACCAGGTTCTGAAGTCCTCACTAAGACTAAGAACATAGAGAACATGGACCCGGTTCTGAAGTCCTTCCACTAAGACTAAGAACGTAGAGAACATGGACCCGGTTCTGAAGTCCTCACTAAGACTAAGAACGTAGAGAACATGGACCCGGTTCTGAAGTCCTCACTAAGACTAAGAACGTAGAGAACATGGACCAGGTTCTGAAGTCCTCACTAAGACTAAGAACATAGAGAACATGGACCCGGTTCTGAAGTCCTTCCACTAGGACTAAGAACGTAGAGAACATGGACCCGGTTCTGAAGTCCTTCCACTAAGACTAAGAACGTAGAGAACATGGACCCGGTTCTGAAGTCCTCACTAAGACTAAGAACGTAGAGAACATGGACCCGGTTCTGAAGTCCTCACTAAGACTAAGAACGTAGAGAACATGGACCCGGTTCTGAAGTCCTTCCACTAAGACTAAGAACGTAGAGAACATGGACCCGGTTCTGAAGTCCTCACTAAGACTAAGAACGTAGAGAACATGGACCCGGTTCTGAAGTCCTCACTAAGACTAAGAACGTAGAGAACATGGACCCGGTTCTGAAGTCCTCACTAAGACTAAGAACGTAGAGAACATGGACCCGGTTCTGAAGTCCTCACTAAGACTAAGAACGTAGAGAACATGGACCCGGTTCTGAAGTCCTTCCACTAAGACTAAGAACGTAGAGAACATGGACCCGGTTCTGAAGTCCTTCCACTAAGACTAAGAAAGTAGAGAACATGGACCAGGTTCTAAAGTCCTTCCATGGCTCCCTGTATCTCAGAGAATAGACTTTAAAATCCTTCTGTTAGTCTATAAATCCCTGAATTAGCACCTAAATCCATCACAGACTTGTTATCAGGGCATCAACCCTCCAGACCACTCCGGTCTTCTGGCTCCAGCCTGCTCTGCAGAACCAAAACCAGAACCAGACATGGAGAAGCAGCATTTAGTTCCTATGCTCCACTGATCTGGAACAAACTTCCAGAAACTGTAAAAGTGCTGTAAGCCTAAGTTCTTTTAAATCTTGTTGTTTAGGATTGCCTTCGACTGTTCTAATTGAACTTTACTACTGAAATATAATTAGTTTACTTTGTATTCAAACAGTTTTTACTCGTTTGCTTTTAATTTCTATTTTCCCATGTTGTATTTTGTTTCTGCATTTCATTCCTGCTTGCTTTTATGCTGTTTTATTTTCCTATATTTTAATCATGTAAAGCACTTTGTAATGTCTCTGTACTGAAATGTGCTATATAAATAAATTTCCTTTGCCTTTTGGAATTAACACTCCTTTGTTAATGTCCACTAACATTTGACACACTGTCAGTGGGATTTACACCATCATCGTTTTTGCTAATTGCAGTTTAAGATAGCCACTTATTTACACCAGAAATACACTTATTATTAGCAGTCCTTTTTCTTTAAACCAGACTTCATGATTTTCTTTTTTATCATGTGGCATAAACCCCAGAAAAGACTTGTACAAACATTTGGCATCATCACACAACACATCAAGACCACTGAAAACCTGTGACATCCATCCATCCATCCATTTTCTAACCCACTTGGTCCCTCGTGGGGTCGTAGGGGTTGCTGGTGCCTATCTCCAGCCTTCACTGGAGTCTGTCGCAGGGCAACACATAGAGACAAACAGGACAAACAACCATTCACGCACACACTCACACCTAAGGACAATTTAGAGAAGCCAGTTAACCTAACAGTCATGTTTTTGGACTGTGGGAGGAAGCCAGAGTACCTGGAGAGAACCCACGCATGCACAGGGAGAACATGCAAACTCCATGCAGAAATACCCAAAGTTGGACTTGAATCCAGGACCTTCTTGCTGCAAGGCCAGAAGGTCCTGGGTTTAATTTTGATTTTCGTTCTTTTTGTAATGTTTCAAGTGTAACCCTCTGGGTTCCCAGAAATGTGTGTTATTGTTGTTTTAAAAAGGACAAGGTTAACACATTCAATGTATGTAAAGTAATATCTTAAAGTAAGGTATAATAATGCTCAAGATTTATGATGGTGTTCTGTTTCTTTAACAGAGAACAATATGGTATAGTTTATATGGAGAGTACACTTCAACACGAGGTGTGACAGACAAGGGTGCTGTGTGTGTACATTTGCTATTGGGCGGTTGCTATTGGACGGTTGCTATTCTCCTGTAAGCTGATTGGCTGGGGAGGAAAAAGAAGGAGGGAGGACTGAGGAGGGAGACGAGAGAAGGAGTCGGCGAGCAGGCGCGGTGAGGTGTTGCTGGAACTTTGAGGAGAGTGGCGCGAGAAAAAAAAGGCTGGTTCACCTGGGCAACCACCGAGTGGCTGGGCAACCGTCTAAGGACAGCTGTTTGGACCAAGGACGACGCGTTCAGTCGGCCGAAGGGTTGCCAAGGAGACGGTGAACCCAGAGCGACTGCTGTCCATGCATGGTTCGACTGCTGTCGGGAGTTGGATTTTTTTTTTCCTTGTCTCCGTGGATACAGAGTGCGGGGTTCGACTGCTGTCCGGAGACAGGAGGAGCTGGGAACTTACCTTCGTCCGTTGCTGTGGGGTTGAGGACCCTGGGGTGAGTGGAATCAACAACAGGCCTGCAACGGGGGTGTTTGTGACTATTCTGCCGGCATTTATTGTTTTTTTTTCGTTTGGTGGGCCCACCAATTAAACAGTGCCAGTTATAGTATGCACCTTCATACAAATAAGAACTGTTATGTGTTTAGCAGGTTATAAATAAGTTACCTCTGAGTTATCGAGGTGTTTAACACAGAAGGAGAGTCCCTATTTATCCAACCGTAGGTGGATAAATTCTTTTGTGTTTCATTTGTCATTTGTGTTAATATTTGTAAGGGTAACTAACACACATTTTGGTCTAAATACAGTTCCCTCAGTGAAGCCTGGGGTACAGTTAATTTCTATTCTTGAGTTTGTGAATAAATTCTGTATCTTTTATCAGGTGTCTTTATTTCTGGGTCAGACATAATCAGTTTCACTGGCTGGGCCATGGGGTATTACAGTTAGCTTTAAGAACCAGGAGCGTTAAATCTAGTATAGATGACAGAAAGCGCTACATAAATGGAGGCACCGCTGGGATCTAAACACAAAAAACAATACAAAATAAATAAGTAAACAATAAAATAAACTTGTATGTGAAAGCTAGACCCCAAGGTTTCTTTAGTTAAGCTGTTTTTTTTTCTGGCTGACCCAGATTACTATCTTGGTTAAGTTGAACCTGTAGTTTCAAAAAGGGAAAGTAAAAACTACTTAAGACTTCCCAAGACAGAAATAAGTTAGTCAAACACTAACTACAAAATGTCTTTGTTGGAAAATTGGTGTACAGGGGAGGGCTTAGATGCATCCCATGCACTTGTAGTGAAACATGTCCCCATTGAGACCACAGTTACGCACATTGAAGAAACTTTAATGACTATCAAAGTCCTAGGACGAGTTAGAGTGAGAGGGCGTATGTTTAACCCTCAACTACAGTCCTTAATGGTTTTATGCGAGTGTAGCGAAAGAGTAAACATAAAAACTATACCTATAGACGTGCCATCTATTGAAGGAGGTGAACTGTGGACATTGCATGGGCCTGCAGATGAAGAAGTCAACCCTGAAAAGAAACAAACAGATCCTCTCTCCCAAGATGTTTCGGCATCTACTGAAGACGCAGCTGCACCAGATATGCTGTCATCAGAAGCTATGTCAGGAAACTCGGCAGAGTCAATCATCCGAGCGGTTGGTGATCTGCTAGCCAAGACAATGAAGCCTGCCCAAGAAAGTAATGTTTTCCGGCGTCTCCGAACATATTCTGGCATAAGTCCCACGCCTCCAGGAGAGGAGGGTTTGGAGACATGGATGGAGCAAGCACGACTAATGGTGGATGAGAGTGACTGTTCCATTCGAGAGAAAAGAAAGAGGATTGTAGAAAGCCTGAAAGGACCCGCTCTGGAGATTGCTCAAGCCGTAAGAGTTAATGATCCAGATGCAACCCCAGAGGAATATATTGAAGCTCTAGAAAGGGCATTTGACTCACCACAGAGTCCTGAAGATCTCTACTTCTCCTTCAGAGCTTTATGTCAAAGCTCAGGTGAAAGACTTTCTGATTTCTTACGGAGAGTGGAACGAAAGCTAACAAAAGTTATTCAGCGAGGAGGAATTACTCCCAACCAGAGAGACCGTGCACGTGTGGAACAGCTCCTTCGTGGAACCACAGAGTCCGAAATAATGCTACTGCAGTTACGCCTAAGAGAAAGAAAGCGTAATCCTCCTTCTTTCCTGACACTGTTGAATGAAATCAGAGAAGAAGAATTTCAACAAGCAGTAAGAAAGAAAAATGTTGCTCCTTCTACTAGGCCATTAGTCAGGCAAGTGAGGGTGGAAGATGACAATAAGTCTGAATCTGAAGTTCTGGAGCTGCAGGCTCAAGTCAAAATGCTGCAGTCCCAAATGTCTGAACTCACAGCTGGTCAGTTAAAAGCCACCTCAAAGGCCCCAAAAGTAGTCCACGCAGACGACATGAAATCCAGAAATAATTTTGAAGTTCAGTCTTTAAGAAAACAAGTTGAGGATGTGCAACATCATCTCAACCTGATGACGGTGACACCCATAAATCCTCCTCAGACTAAGGGTGCAAGATGGAGACCAGAAAAAACGAATCAATCTTCTCCACCACACCTTAGCAGCCAAATTGCAACTCACTCCAAACAGGATGAAGAAGATTTCTTCTGTTATAGGTGTGGGGAAGGAGGACATGTGTCTACTCATTGTACAGCTCCCGAAGACAAGGACAAAGTCATTCAGAAACTGATCCGTTCTCTAAGACAAAAAAGAAATGAGACAATCAAACAAGGAAAAGGGACGTCAAGCACCAACTGCTCCGTCAAAAGGAATGCAGTTGATGTCCAACATGCTACAGGCATCCCTAAGGGACTAATAGGAGAGGCCTCCCTCAGTAAAGTAATCATTGAAGGTCAACCAACCAACGCCCTGATGGACAGTGGTTCTAGTGTTACCATAATATTTGAAAGCTGGTACACTGACCATTTGTCCCACTTACCTCTCCATCCTATTTCCAGCTTGGCCCTTTGGGGACTCAGTGATTCCTGTTATCCCTATAAGGGCTATATAGCTATGAATGTTGAGTTCTTGGAGGATGGTCCTCACTCAGAGCCAACAACAGTGTTAGCCTTAGTCTGCCCCGACCCTAAGGGTCCAGATCAGGCCCCAGTAATTATGGGAACCAACGCCTGTCGTTTTCATCACCAGCCCAAGAGTCCAGATGGAGTTGAATGTCTTGGACATGCTCGAGCCTGGCGTATTTCTGTCAGCACACCAAAGACATTTAAACAGGAACGCCCTTCAGTCCAGCTGGATGATAATGTTGGACACATAAAATGGATGGGTCCGGGACCTCTTAAGGTTCCCCCTGGTGGTTCTACCCTGGCAACCTGTAAAGTCATTGCAAAAGAGTCCTGGGAGCAGGATATGTTGGTGGTTGAACCTCCTGAGCAGCCCTTTCTCCCAGATGGAATAATGGTACCACCATGTGTTCTCTTACCATGTGACATGAATGTAAACAACTTCTCACTGATGCTCAGAAACGAGTCAATGAAACACCAAGCCATCCCTAAAGGCACCATTGTGGCATGTATTCATAAAGCCAATGTTGTGACCGAGTTGCCCAGAAGCAAAGAGTCAAGCCAAACAATTGACCCTGGATTGTTTGATTTTGGCGACTCTCCAATCCCTAGTGCCTGGAAGGAGAGGCTTGCACATAAGCTATCAGAGAAAGCAGGAGTGTTCTCCCTTGAGGAATGGGATGTTGGACTGGCCAGAGGAGTGGAACATACCATCCGCCTTAGTGACTCACGACCTTTTCGAGAAAGATCAAGACGTCTTGCCCCTGCAGATATTGAAGATGTGCGAAGCCATCTGCAGAAACTGCTGGCAGCAGGAATAATAAAGGAGTCACGTAGTCCTTATGCTTCGCCCATTGTGGTTGCAAGAAAAAAGAATGGCTCGATCAGGATGTGTATTGATTACCGCACCCTAAATGCACGAACGATCCCTGATCAATACACAGTTCCCAGGATCGATGAAGCCTTGGATTGTATGACGGGAAGCCGCTGGTTTTCTGTATTGGACCTTCGAAATGGCTATTACCAGATTGGCATGGCTGAGCAAGACAAGGAGAAAACGGCCTTTATCTGCCCCCTAGGGTTCTTCCAGTTTGAGCGTATGCCCCAAGGCATAACAGGAGCCCCGGCTACCTTTCAGAGGTTAATGGAAAAGGCTGTCGGGGACATGAACCTCCTGCAATGTCTAGTATACCTGGATGATCTAATAGTGTTCGGCCGGACACTAGAGGAACATGAGGAACGTCTCCTCAAGGTATTGGACCGACTACAAGAATATGGTCTGAAGGTCTCTATTAATAAGTGTCAGTTTTGTCAACCTCAGGTCAAGTATGTCGGGCACGTTGTGTCTGCTTCAGGAATTGCTACTGACCCAGACAAGATCAAAGCAGTCCTTAACTGGGAGCAGCCTACAGATCTAAAGAGCCTTCAGTCGTTTTTGGGTTTCTGTGGTTACTACAGGCGATTCATTGCCAACTACTCATCCATTGTGAGACCCCTGACAGACTTAACCAAAGGCTACCCTCCGGTTAAAAAGGGACAGAAAGCAGTTAATTCCCACTCGGTCTACCTCAAAAAATCTGAACCCTTTGGGGACAGGTGGACTTTGGCCTGTACTACTGCTTTTAAGAAAATAATACAGTGCCTTACAACTGCACCAGTCCTGGCCTTTGCAGATCCAACTAAGCCCTACATATTGCATGTAGACGCCAGCTTTGATGGGTTAGGTGCTGTGCTCAATCAGGAACATCCAGAAGGCTTGCGTCCTGTAGCCTTTGCCAGTAGAAAGCTGAGAAACTCTGAGAGAAATTATCCGGTTCATCAACTCGAGTTCCTCGCACTCAAGTGGGCTGTGGTCGACAAGTTGCACGATTACTTGTACGGAGCCAAGTTCACTGTGAGAACCGACAACAACCCACTGACCTATGTCCTTACGACGGCCAAACTTAGTGCTGCAGGTCATAGATGGCTGGCTGCACTGTCTACCTATGATTTTGGCATACAGTACCGACCAGGTAGGGAGAATATTGATGCAGACCTGCTGTCCAGAAATGCCAACTCTGAAGAGGAGGGATGGATACCTCCATCTGGAGTGAAAGCCCTGTGCAAAACTGTAAATGTTACTGGGTTTTCTGGGAACATGCGTTGTGTGGATCAACTGGGTGTGTCCCCATCTGCCATTCCTGATCTGTATGTGTACCCCATCTCTCTTGGTGAGAATCCATTGCAGCAGTTCAGCATAACAGACCTACAAAACGAACAAGACTCAGACGAAGCTATTGGGAAGATCAAAAATGAGATAAAATCTGGGAATTGGCCCTGTAGCTTTCAGACTGAACATCAGGAGGCCATTCTGCTACAGCGAGAGAAAGAAAAGTTGCAGACAAAGAATGGACTGATGTACAGGAGGATTATAAGGCCTACTGGAAAGGAAGTGTTCCAGTTGGTGCTTCCTCCGAAACATCGCATGCAAGTATTAAAGCAGTTGCATGATGAGTTTGGGCATCTCGGTATTGAAAAAAACCACGGAGTTAGTGCGGGATCGGTTCTATTGGCCGAAGATGGCTCATGACATTGAGCATTATGTCAAGACTTGTGGGGTTTGTGTGGCTCACAAGACCTTGCCTTGCAGAGCAAGTCCCCTACACCAGATCACAAGTCGAGGCCCATTAGACTTGGTCTGTATTGACTTCTTGTCCATCGAGCCAGATTCTCGTGGGGTGGCCAATGTTCTAGTTATTACCGACCATTTTACTCGATATGCTCAGGCCGTACCCACTAGCAACCAAAGAGCTACTACAGTCGCTAAAGTGCTGCTAGAAAAGTTCTTTGTGCACTATGGCTTGCCACGCCGAATCCACTCTGACCAAGGGCGTGATTTTGAGAGTTCGTTGATCAAAGAGCTCCTTAATATGCTGGGGATAAAGAAATCAAGAACTACACCCTATCATCCCCAAGGGGATCCCCAGCCAGAGCGCTTTAATCGTACTCTCTTGTCTATGTTGGGCACCCTTGCACCAAAGGACAAACAAAAATGGAGTCAGCATGTGGCCTCTATGGTTCATGCGTATAACTGTACTCGGAACGAGGCCACGGGATATTCACCATACTTCCTGATGTTTGGCCGGGAGGCTCGTCTGCCTGTGGATGTGTGTTTTGGTCTGTCTCAAGCTGGAGAAGAAGACGTTAAACATCATCAGTATGTGGACAAACTGAGAAAAGAGCTACGTCATGCTTGCCATCTTGCAATGGAGGCTTCCGACAAAAACCATCTGAAAAACAAAAGAAGCTATGATGGCAGGGTACGAGCTCAGAACCTGGAGGACGGAGATCGGGTTCTTATTCGAGCCTTGGGAATCTCTGGAAAACACAAGTTAAAGGGGAAGTGGAATCCGCAACCTTATGTGGTTGTTGGAAAGCTCCCTAATTTACCTGTGTATCGTGTAAAACCGGAAAGTGGACATGGGGTAGTAAAGACCCTGCACAGAGATCATCTGCTACCAATAGGGGTTCTGGTGAGAATTCCTGACCTCACTGAAAGAAGCTGCTTGGCTAGGAGACCTTCCTCCAGGTCTACTGACGTATCTAAACCCAAGTATGAGGTGCAGCATTCAGCAGAGGAGGCAAGAAATGAGGATTCTGAAGATGATGAAGACGTCCCTCGGCAGTTCTGCAGAGGAGTGGTCCAAGATGCCTGGTTAACACGTCCTCCAGCTGTCCAGTTATTGGCTAATGACAGTCCTGTGGTCATCACTGAAGGAGATCATGGGGGACCAACTATGTCCTGCGATGAGGAGGGATTGCTTGACCACGACGCAGTTGTAGAAGAGGACACGGGTGATATGCTTTCGTCAGAAGACCCTGTGGCGGAAACAGGGCTCAAGGTGGGAGTCGTCCCAACATCTGGTGTGCCTCATGATGAAGTTAACTCTACCAGTGTTCCTGCTACTAAACGACTGGTTAAGCCTGTCCTCCGTCTGAGCTACGATACCCCGGGACAACCTACGGACAAGCCATTGGTCATTGTGCACAGGGGAGTGAGGATATACATAACCGCAGATCCTGAGTAAGATCTTACTGTTGTTTGTCTTCAGCCTTGCAATGTCCCAGTTCATAGAGTAGCTAGCTGCAACGTTGAGAGTTGGTCGCAGGCAGAATTGTCTGATGGGGACATCTGGACATTTAACCCAGGGAGGGTGTAACCTGTTGAGTTCTCAGCTAGGAGAGTTTCTCAATTTTTCTTTTAACACATATAGTTGTCTGATGGGGACATCTGGACATTTAACCCAGGGAGGGTGTAACCTGTTGGGTTCTCAGCTAGGAGAGTTTCTCAACTCTTTTAACACATAGAGAGTTGTCTGATGGGGACATCCAGACATTTGGCACGGGGAGGGTGTAACCCTCTGGGTTCCCAGAAATGTGTGTTATTGTTGTTTTAAAAAGGACAAGGTTAACACATTCAATGTATGTAAAGTAATATCTTAAAGTAAGGTATAATAATGCTCAAGATTTATGATGGTGTTCTGTTTCTTTAACAGAGAACAATATGGTATAGTTTATATGGAGAGTACACTTCAACACGAGGTGTGACAGACAAGGGTGCTGTGTGTGTACATTTGCTATTGGGCGGTTGCTATTGGACGGTTGCTATTCTCCTGTAAGCTGATTGGCTGGGGAGGAAAAAGAAGGAGGGAGGACTGAGGAGGGAGACGAGAGAAGGAGTCGGCGAGCAGGCGCGGTGAGGTGTTGCTGGAACTTTGAGGAGAGTGGCGCGAGAAAAAAAAGGCTGGTTCACCTGGGCAACCACCGAGTGGCTGGGCAACCGTCTAAGGACAGCTGTTTGGACCAAGGACGACGCGTTCAGTCGGCCGAAGGGTTGCCAAGGAGACGGTGAACCCAGAGCGACTGCTGTCCATGCATGGTTCGACTGCTGTCGGGAGTTGGATTTTTTTTTTCCTTGTCTCCGTGGATACAGAGTGCGGGGTTCGACTGCTGTCCGGAGACAGGAGGAGCTGGGAACTTACCTTCGTCCGTTGCTGTGGGGTTGAGGACCCTGGGGTGAGTGGAATCAACAACAGGCCTGCAACGGGGGTGTTTGTGACTATTCTGCCGGCATTTATTGTTTTTTTTTCGTTTGGTGGGCCCACCAATTAAACAGTGCCAGTTATAGTATGCACCTTCATACAAATAAGAACTGTTATGTGTTTAGCAGGTTATAAATAAGTTACCTCTGAGTTATCGAGGTGTTTAACACAGAAGGAGAGTCCCTATTTATCCAACCGTAGGTGGATAAATTCTTTTGTGTTTCATTTGTCATTTGTGTTAATATTTGTAAGGGTAACTAACACACATTTTGGTCTAAATACAGTTCCCTCAGTGAAGCCTGGGGTACAGTTAATTTCTATTCTTGAGTTTGTGAATAAATTCTGTATCTTTTATCAGGTGTCTTTATTTCTGGGTCAGACATAATCAGTTTCACTGGCTGGGCCATGGGGTATTACAGTTAGCTTTAAGAACCAGGAGCGTTAAATCTAGTATAGATGACAGAAAGCGCTACACAAGTTTTTCAGCCAAGGCATTTTCTGTTAATTTAACAGTACGTCTCTGAGTTTCCCCACCAATATCCATTTGTTCAGTCTCAGTATTTTTGTTCATTTCCATGGTGCCAAGGTCCACTTGGAAGACAAACGCGCAAAAAAGCTACTAAATGAGCCTTACACACAAAGAGGCAATGCCCAATATTATTATTTAAACAACGCAATTACCAATGCACTGGTTTTAATGTGTGCACACAAAAAGAATAATAATGTACATCAAAGGTGTAGCGCTACACATACCTCGTTGGGCGCCTGTTGACAGTCCGTTATCCAATTCACAACGACTTTCAAAGACCCAGGTATCCACACAGCAATATTCTGTAAAATATAAACATCAAATAAACTTAATGCTAAAGTTGTATTATTATAAATGTATCTGATTTCTTCCTTCATAAATAATAGGGCCAGAGAGATAAAAGTCAAACACATAATTTTGTAATATTGTTTATTACTGTGCCTGATGGTTGTTGAACATCAGTTTTTTTATCGAAATAATACTAAGTGATGTGGAGTCTCAATCTTTCAAAAAGGACATATTAGCATTTTTTAGTATTCCTTATAACAATTCAAGTGTAGTTCAGCCGAAGTAGAAACCAGTGACTTTTGTGTTGTGCGAAATCAGACTTGCAGATTTGATCAGAAAGCATCTTTCTGGGCAAAAACACCAGTAAATGTTTAGAGTTTCTGAATAGAAGACGTGTCCAAAATAAGGAGTAAAATCAAAGCTGCGGCTCTGCTGGATAAAATTAACCCTGGGAATCGTACTCCTAGAGGGAGTATGATAGACTTGTTTTTGCTCCTGCATTGTCTCCTGAGCAATTATGAGAAGCAGGTAGACTCGATATAAAATCGGTGGTCCCTGTGTCCAGGTGCGGTCCCAGCCTGTTTGATGCCCTGGGCAAAAAACCCAACCCCCACCACCACAGACAAATGAAAGATACTGAAATATTATTTTAAATTATTGCATCACAACATAAAAAAACATTAATTCTGTGTAAGTTAAAAGTATAAAATACAAAAAAGAATTAAATAATACAATACATACATTAAATAATTAAATAGAATAAAAAAATAAGTAATTTTGTAAATTGTACCAATACGAAAATATATATGGAATTATATGTTCTATTGGACTTTGATAAAGATATACATTTCACTGCACATCTGGAGGAAAGCCTGAACTTTTTTCTGAAACAATTTACAGTTTTTCACATTTTAGAAAATATGAATTGCTCATTGCTGTGATAACAAAGCCCAAAAGAGCAAATTCATGTCCAAAAACATACCAAAAAATAAATAAAAAATACAACTGCCCACTCATGAACGATACAATCGACTTTAGAGAAAGACAAGACCAAAGTTGCTTATAATAAGCGGACTATGTAACACTGAAGCTCACATTATTGTATGTCTATTTTAATAAAAGCCAAGTAAACCTAGCCTACTTGCAAACATGCTGCAGTCGCTGCTATCAAGATTCAAGTTTTTGCTCCTTGCCACAGAGGAAATGTGAAGAGCACATAGGTGTCTGATTCCATAGTAAAGTCCTCTCGGTTACATGCTCATATCCAACACTGTTGTTTCCCTCCATATGGTTAAAACGACCATATTGCAAGTTATTCGGGCACAAACAAGTAAACAATTCAAGGTTGCCGCGGTTACTGAAGCAACGTGGGGTCATCCGAACACCCCCCACCCCGTCCTCCCCCCTTCTGTCACAACCTGTCAGTCAGGCAAAATCGTTAGAAAGCTACATGCACTGCTGCAGGCACAGGGCGCCAAATACCCACAGGTGGAGTGGTTCATTAGGTGCAGTGAACATTGCCAGTCGGAGGGGCGTGCTTCAGTGGCGCAGTGGTTAGCGCGCACATTTTCCTTTGCCGCATGTCTCTCCCCCTCTCTCGTACCCACTTTACTGTCAGCCCACTGTCTGAAAAATGAGCCACTAGCCACTCAAACAAAACAAAAAAAAACATTGCCAGTCGTGGAGAATCTCACGCCGCCCTGGGCGTCTACCCAGGTTGCCCATATCAGAAGTTGCCGCTGCCCTGCTGTGATTAATAGTCTATTTGTGACGGATAATGGTGCCAAAATTGTCAATTTATAAAAACCTGAGTAGCAAGACAGGAAGTGTAAAGCGGATCCGGTATACTTACAAAATAATGGAGGGAGGGGAAGGGCTGTCTGGATGCAGTTTGGATTGCAGCTGTTTGGCGCATTCTGCAATGAAAGGACAGAGAGGACAAGGAAGCCGGCTTTAAGCGCAGCATAGAGACAACTGTCCTCTGCCGCTATCTGGCTGTTGGCTGTTTTTATCAATGCAGAAGATCTCTGATGTCTTTTAAATAAAGTAGATGTTGGCTCAGACACAAGTTTGTTGGCTGGTGCAGATGTTGTTCACTCTACGAAGGAGGAACCAATGTTTTTTATGAACATTGGTCTGTGGTCCACCCATCAGCTCCACCTCCTTTCATCAAGCTGCAAGAGCTCGATTCAAACCTCAGTTTCTCTTGACTAGAAACACTCAGTGTGCCTAAATTAGAGTAAGAGTTTCCCTCTAACCCTGACGAAGGTCTGGGCTAATTATTCAAGTTAAACTGTTCCCTGCTGTTACTCAGGATTATATAAACCTCTGGTTAAACTCATTGAGGAGCGGAATAAGGAAATGGCTGCTTCTCTCTTTGTGCCCCTAATCTGGACTCTGCTGGTTTTCAGCTTCTTCATGACTGCTTCTGCAGGTAAGTTTGATCTCTGACAATAAGATGGAATAATGTGTTTCCATGTGAGATGATGTGATTTAAAACGGGTTTAACTGGTTGATTTAGTCATTTGGAAAAAAAAGTATCTTGTTTTTGTTTGTATGGAGGATGAAAAGCACTGTTGCCATGCATCAAGTAGGTCCTAGGTTCAAATCCCACCATGTTCAGATGGCTGAGTTTGTATGTTTTTGCATGCATGCATGGGTTCATGCACCAGGACAGACCTGAACATTTGAGGCCGTAGCCACAATGTTTTTAGGACCATAGGTAGGCACTCAAATCTATATGCTGTGTGCAATTATGTACCTTATGTATTACCTTTATCTATGACCATGGTGTATTATAGTTTATAAATTCAACAATATATTGCATCAGTTTATTTATTATACATGTACAGTATAGCTTACTGATCTCAACAAATCATTTAGTATCTGGAACAGAACAAAGATATATTTTACATTATGATTAAAACAAGTTGTCAGGATCAACAAGTTATTTAAACTTAAAAGCATTTCCACCACTGTCTGTCAGACGAGGGAAATGAGCAGGGCCGCCATTTGACAGCTTCGTCGCCTACAGCCTCAGCTTCCTCTTAAATGTGTGGACATCGTCATAACTGACAACTTTTCTGCTGCCTTGCACCATTTGGTTCAGATTATTTTAGTGCTGTGGAACATCCGACATAAGTGCAAGGTTCTGCAGCCTTTCTGGAGATTAAAACTCCAATATTGGCTTGCTCTTTTTTTGAATGCTTCAATTTCCTCCCACAAATCAAAGAAACATTTCAGTATCAGACCGGAATTCAGTGTGGTAATGCAGGCTAAAAAGAATGTCTTCATCATTAGGAGAAGGATGTCAATCTGACAGTGATCCAGAGATCTGGATATCAATGAATAAATGCAGCCAGTTGAGCTGCATCTGAAACACTTTTATCAATGGCAACTGAAAATGCCATAAATTTAACTTTATGCGTCATTTATCAATCTAAATGTGCAGAATGTTGTAAAATCCTATCCCCCACGGAGTTTCTTGATAGGTATATGTTGACAAAGCCTCTTGCTTTACAGAGCACATGATTTCTGCAGCTTTCAGCATGTTTTCACAAACTCAATGGTTTTGATGCCAGTACTGTTTCACTTCCAAATAGGTGGCTAGTTTTCACTGCTGGATCCATGATGTTTCAGCTATGAATAAGAAACGACTGCTGTCTTCTCCGACATAGTTTGATAGTGCTATGATCTTATTAATACACATTAATATTCAACATTAATGTCGGCTTAATGGTGTTTTGTACAACTTTACGATTAACCCATCAAGCGATCGTTCACTATAGCGCCCCCAGCTTTTCAAAAGAATAATCGCATTAATAAAATCAAACGTTTTAAAGTTATAAAATTTACTGAGCATGTCATTCTTTAAAATGTTACTTTATCAAATAATGTTTTCCTTTACTCAGGATTTGCATTGTGAATAGGTTGAAACTCATCCCAAAGCTAATTTAACTTTATTCCAGATTAATTTAGATCTGCAGTGAACCAGGATTCACTGAATCATTCTGATCAACTATTTATTTGTCTTTTTTAGGGCTGGGCAACGATTAAAATATTTAATCGCGATTAATCGCCCTGATTAATCGCGATTAATCGCGATTAATCGCATTGTATTTACAAACTCCAAGAATGAATTCAAAAGTAGTGTAAAGAGCACTTTTATTTTAATGTTCTGCTGCCATATGAACAAAAGTGTTGTAACATTTGTAGCACTTATTTTATACTGGATATTTTCAACCCATCTATTGAATTTAGTGCACTAGTTGATCTTTTCTTCATAAGAGAACAGAAAGCACTGCAGCCAAAATATGGCCTTTTTTGACCTGCTAGCCAGTCCCTAAGCTTGATGTATCATGAAACTGTTGACCTTTTGGGTTTTGTGGTTTTTATTTATTATTACAATTAAATAATAATAATAATAATAATAATAATAATAATAATAATAATAATAATAATAATGTTATGTTCGCTAATCCACCTCTTATATATTTCAATCCTTATGTCATTTTGTCTGTGTTGTGTGCACCTGCCTGTTGCTTTAATCCTATAAATTTCCCCGTCGTGGGATAAAAAAAGGATTAGCTAATGTTATCTTATCTTAAATAACACTTTTTAATATATGTACTGGGTTCTTTCTAGGTCTTAATTACATGTTATGTGTGGGCTCCAGTAACATCCATCCATCCATCCATCCATCCACTGATCTACCTGGATGTTCCCTGGAGGACTGAAACGCCTCAGTCAGAGACGTCTGTGGGTCTGTCGGGGCAATGACAGAAGTTTCGTCTCCTCTCTCCGTTTCTGGGGCTCGACGTTTTCATGTTTTTTCACGTGCTTAGATAAATTTGTTGTGTTTCCACTGAAATAAACCGGCTTTTTACAAAACATACAGCTTGATTTCATTTACGGTATTAAAATAAAGCCAAACGGTGCTACTTCCCCTGTTCATGTTTTTTCGCTGCTGCGGTCTCTCTCAGCTGTTTGTGTATTAAGTTTGTGTGAGAGCTGAGTGCGCGGGCCAGGCTGAGCCTGCGTGCTGATTGGCTGGCGCCGCTGAGCCATGTACGAGAGGGGAGGGGGAGCGGGAGAGTTCTGCCGTGACAGCGCGCTGCAGTCAGCGCGCCTGCTGACTGACACTGACTGAAAGCATGTGAGCAACATGCGTTAATGCGCGATAAAATAAATATCGCCGGTAATAGTCTAATGAATTAACGCGAAATTAACGCGTTAACTTGCCCAGCCCTAGTCTTTTTGTTTGTTTGTTTGTACATAGTTCCTTAGCTTTCTTAGCTTCTACATAGTGATGTTCTCTGAATTCTTGAACTTGAAGAGAAGTTGTCACTCAATTATTGTACACGTTTGCAGAGTTTACAGTTAAAAGATCACCAGTGATTGAATCCTCTCTTTCAACTATTGTCTTAATATCAGCTTATTATTTTGTCTTCAAACGCCTTTTATTTCTCCCTATCGAGCTGCCGCTGACATACAGCTGTTGACATCCATAGCCAATCAGTGAACAGCAGTCTGCATGTCTGCCCTGATCGATGTTAATCATGCTGTGTTTCCTTTACCTGGGAACTGAAAAGCTTAGAGGGATGTAATCTCAGAGTGTTGCAGTTTCCTGCTTGTCCAAGCTCAGTTCATATATAACCAATGAGACCACTGTTACAAGAATAGCCACCACAAAACCACAGTTCTACACTGTCTTTTGTGGATATAAGTACAAATGGAGAGCAGCATCAGTTCTACCCCAGAGAAAGACTCAAAAAGACAAAAAAGGGAACACTCACACAACAGGCTGAGTAAAGTGAAGCTGGTAGAAAAGGAGCAGCAGACTTGCTCCAATCAATCAGCCAGAGATGGAAGCAGAGACTTCTGGGTCTTCTCTGGTCTGAAACATGATGAAAGCCTGCTGAGACCTGATTCTGCTCGGATTTCATCTATTACCAAAATCATTACAATCGTTTTAAATCAACATTTATGTCAATATCTAAAGCAGAATTAGACAATAAATCCTTCTTCTAGTGAATGTTCAGAGCTCCTCTCTAACCTCTCTGCTCTGTGTTGTTTTCTCTCCTGCAGGTCAGGGAATCATCACAGCAGAACCAGGAGACAACGTCATTCTACCATGTAGACCAGCTGAGAACAAAGATTTTATAGTTGTAGAGTGGAGGAGAACTGGTCCGGGGTCAGGTCAGAAAGTTCTTCTGTACAAGGACAGTCAGTTTGATCCAGAGGGTCAGTCTCCATCCTTTAGGAACCGGGTGGATCTGCTGGATGTGGAGAATAGAGACGTGTCTTTGGTTCTGAAGGACGTGACGACTGATGATACAGGAAGATATGAGTGTCTAGTCGTCTTCAAACTCATAGTCATCGACTATGATGTAGTACACGCTAACCTCATCAGCATCATTGACCTGAGAGTTAAACCAAGTGAGTCTGTCTGTGGATCAGAAGCTCCTGCAGCTTCCTGGTTGTTGATGGAGAGAAAACAGATCAGATGTTGGTGTTTTCTGAGCTGTTTCTTAAGGTCTGCAGCTTCTGAGCTTTAGATCGATGGAAAAAATCACCAGTGATTCATGTTCTTCAGATCCCACAGAACTTAGATTTGATGGTTTATTTTTCACCTAAACCTGTTTTAGAAACTCGTCAGGCACAAAAAACACTGAAGTTATCACAGATGAATAGAAAACAATCATTACAATAAAAATGTCAAAAATGTTAATCAGCTGTTTCTAATTACCATCTACAATAAAACAAATAACCAGCTCAAACAAGTATCATCAATCCACTATACAGGGCTGCTGGTGTCTATCTCCAGTGGTCATTGGAGATGGGGGGGGGGTACACCAATGTGGATTCCTCACTGGGGCATTACAGAGACACACAGTACTAACACTAACACCTGAAGTAAATGCACTGATCTTATAGCGTTTTTCCAGTCATGCTGACCACTCAAGGCACTGTACACTAGAGCCACTTTCACCAAAGTTCTCTCACTAACACATTCATACACCAGTACGAAGCTCGGTGGGCAACTTGGGGTTAAGTGCCTTGCTCAGGGGCACATGTAACAAGGGGAAGCTGTAATCAAACTCCCAACCTTCCGATTGTAAGACAACTACTCAATCCATCAAGCCACAGTCATTTTAAAGTATCCACTTAACCTAACTGTGGTGTCTGTACATAACGAGGTGAAGAAGACGTTTTATTAATTTAATGCTGTGACTTTAATGCATGACAGTTTTAACATGGGGGCTACAGCAGTCTGTCTGTATGAAAACCATAGAACTCCACCTACTAAGTACAGTGGCCCTGTAGGGTCAAACTGAATGCAAAATATTACAGCATTAATATGTCTGACAGATCCTGGAAAGGCCATGAAAACATTTAAAAACAAAATAATTTTGAAATCAATGTGAATGTGAACCAGTAGCCAATGAATTGCTGCTAAATGTCTCATTTTCTGGTAGCAGTTAAAAGAAGAGTAGCAGCATTCTTTACTTCATCTGATGTCCACATTCAATTTTCTGTCTCGCATTTTGATTTAAAAAGCCTCGTCTCTGCTGCGCTCCTTTACCATGTCACAACAACAACCCGTCCCTTATTGGTTGATGTGAATTGACAGAAAAGTTCAAATTTTTGACCTCTAATGAAAGCGATTGCGACCTGTCCAGTTTGTACCCCGCCTCTCGCCCAGTGAATGCTGGAGATAGGCACCAGCATCCCTTGTGACCCCATGAGGAATAAGCGTGACAGAAAATGGATGGATGGATGAAAGTGATTGCAGATTCTGCTTTGCTGGTTTTTCCCTAATTCCACCAATCTCATTGCTGTGAAAACACGTCCTTTGCATCACGGACTGCTGCATCGCCCTGCTCATGATGTAATGCTTGGAGTGGAGATGAACCTGGTATTCAGCCAAATACAGTAGCAAATGCTTTTAACGGGGTTTATTAACAGAGGAGGTGATGAGTGGGAATCAGGCAGACAGAAAAGGATCCAACATGTAGTGGCTAAATGTCCGTGCTTAAAATGTTGACCATTTCTTTCTTTTGATGAATGCAAATAACCACTCAGTCAGACATAATGAACGAGTCTAAGCATGTTAAAGTTTGAACGACGGTAGAAAACAGTGTGTTCGCCCCGTCTTTATTTCCAGTAAGTAAAACACACATCAGTTTGTTTTTTTTATATTCCAGTAACGCGCGAGCTTCGCAACGTCATCACTCAGCGTCAGTTCCTATCGACTATCTATTCAAGATAATTTTAATCATTAAACTGAATGCATATTAAACTAAAAGGAAATTATAAACATAATAAATCAGTAATAGTTATAATGCAATCCTAAATATTCTATGATATGCAAATACTAAACATATCCAAAAATATTAACTAAATATGAGCATAAATTACTGAATAGAAAAATGGCACCAACACAACATATGGTACAGGCGGACATCCAGGCAACACTTGACAAGTAACAAGCATACTGAGATAAGGCAAAAACAGACAGAACAGGTTAGCTGATGGACAGAATCAAGGTGCTGGGAGGCTCTTACCAATGGTTAGAGAAGAGAGACCCGAAATGGCAACAAGTGACGAACCGACGGGGAGCAGAGAACTAAAGCAGGTTTAAATAGGTGGACCGACAGGTGAGCGGAATAAAACTAATTAATCAAGGACAGGTGGGGGTGATCAAGGAAGCTGACAGGACACTAGATAATAAACCTGAGACAAGAAACTAAGATAAAACAGAATAGACAAAGCACAGAACTAAAATCAGAACTAATACAGGAACCAGATAACTAACACAGTAAAGGGGCTAAACTAGAATCCAAAACAGAAATAAACCCAGAGGCAGGAAAGAGCTACTTAACCAAACCATAAACAGGAACCAGGACCGAATATTACACATGAAGTCACTTTTACATTTGGAAAGGTCCTTCTCTTGACCTCATAGAACCAGCTATTCCGCAGAGCCCGGGTTGGACCATTGTTAGCATTGTGGAACCTCTTGTTTCTTCCTCTGGAGACTGGTGACCTCATTTTAAAAAATCACAATTAATAACCAGAACAGGCTCTGAACCACATTGGCGGAAAAGGCCTCTTAGGACATCTATCATGTTTTGTCATAAATGTCTGACTAAATGATTTTGATTTTAAATGTTAACCGATATTTTTGTTTTAATGTCGTAAATGTATGCCTTTAATCATTGAAAGTTGTTTTTTATTCTTGCAAATTGGTAACTTTACATTAGAGAACTTTTTTCTAACAGGCATGCAAAATGTCTGTATTTTTGGCTTAAATGTGCTCCTCTGTGGCCATATTACTATTTTCCTTCGATCTACAATGGTAATAATAATATGTTGTATATATTTTTGTAGATTCCCATGGTGGGAGGACTTGAAATAAAAATACTTTGGTTTCAATGGATCGTGATATTAACACAAAAATGTTGAACTTTATCTGATGCTGCTACTTAAAACAACTGTTTCACTGTAGATTAAATCATGTGTTGATGGCTGATAATTATCTAAAACTCTGATATCTGTGAGCTAAAACTTTCTATCAGAGATGCTCCGATCAATCAGCCAGAGATGGAAGCTTCTAGTTCTTCTCTGGTCTGGAACATGATGAAGGTCTGCTGAGGCCTGGAGACAGAAAATGGTTCTGGTCGGGTTTCAACTGTTAATAATTCAATACGAAAATAATAATGATTGGTCTAATCAACTAGTGTTTCTGTTTCTAAACCAGGATTAAACATTACAGTCTTCTGAAGGCTCAGAGCTCCTCTCTAACTTCTGCTCTGTGTTGTTTTCTCTCCTGCAGATCAGAGAATCATCAGAGCTGAACCAGGAGACAACGTCAATATGCCATGTAGAGCAGCTGAGAACAAAGATGTTAAAGTTGTAGAGTGGAAGAAAACAAATCAAAACGTTTGTCTCTATCGGATCAATTCATTTGAGGAAAATAAGCCTGAATGCAATAACAGCCGAGCAGATCTGCTGGACGTGAAGAATAAAGACGTGTCTTTGGTTCTGCAGAACGTGACGACTGATGATACAGGAACATATGTGTGTCGAGTCTTTCAGAGAGGAACGTATCAGAAGCCCATCAGCATCATTAACCTGAGAGTTAAACCAGGTGAGTCTGTCTGTGGATCAGAAGCTCCTGCAGCTTCCTGGTTGTTGATGGAAGAGAGAAACAGATCAGATGATGGTGTTTTCTGAGCTGTTTGTTCAGGTCTGCAGCTTCTGAGATTTAGATGGATGGAAAAAATCACCAGTGATTCATGTTCTTCAGATCCCACAGAACTTAGATTTGATGGTTCATTTTTCACCTAAACCTGTTTTAGAAACTCGTCAGGCACAAAAAACACTGAAGTTATCACAGATGAGTAAAAACAATCATTACAATAAAAATGTCAAAAATGTTAATCAGCTGTTTCTAATTACCATCTACAATAAAACAAATAACCAGCTCAAACAAGTATCATCAATCCACTATACAGGGCTGCTGGTGTCTATCTCCAGTGGTCATTGGAGATGGGGGGGGGTACACCAATGTGGATTCCTCACTGGGGCATTACAGAGACACACAGTACTAACACTAACACCTGAAGTAAATGCACTGATCTTATAGCGTTTTTCCAGTCATGCTGACCACTCAAGGCACTGTACACTAGAGCTACATTCACCAAAGTGCTCTCACTAACACATTCATACACCAGTACGAAGCTCGGTGGGCAACTTGGGGTGAAGTGCCTTGCTCAGGGGCACATGTAACAAGGGGAAGCTGTAATCAAACTCCCAACCTTCCGATTGTAAGACAACTACTCAACCCATCAAGCCACAGTCATTTTAAAGTATCCACTTAACCTAACTGTGGTGTCTGTACATAACGAGGTGAAGAACACATTTTATTAATTTAATGCTGTGACTTTGATAGTGGCATGACAGTTTTAACATGGGGGCTACAGCAGTCTGTCTATATGAAAACCATAGAACTCCACCTACTAAGTACAGTGGCCCTGTAGGGTCAAACTGAATGCAAATTATAAAGCATTAATAGGTCTGACAGATCCTGGAAAGGCCATGAAAACATTTAAAAACAAAATAATTTTGAAATCAATGTGAATGTGAACCAGTAGCCAATGAATTGCTGCTAAAACTGGAGAAATGTCTAATTTTCTGGTAGCAGTTAAAAGAAGAGTAGCAGCATTTTTTACTTCATCTGATGTCCACATTCAATTTTCTGTCTCACATTTTGATTTAAAAAGCCTTGTCTCTGTTGCGCTCCTTTACCATGTCACAACAACAACCCGTCCCTTATTGGTTGATGTGAATTGACAGAAAAGTTCAAATTTTTGACCTCTAATGAAAGTGATTGCGACCTGTCCAGTTTGTACCCCGCCTCTCGCCCAGTGAATGCTGGAGATAGGCACCAGCATCCCTTGTGACCCCATGAGGGATAAGCGTGACAGAAAATAGATGGATGGATGAAAGTGATTGCAGATTCTGCTTTGCTGGTTTTTCCCTAATTCCACCAATCTCATTGCTGTGAAAACACGTCCTTTGCATCATGGACTGCTGCATTGCCCCGCTTAAGAAGTCACTTTTGTATTTAGAAAGGTCTTTCTCTTGACCTAATTAAATCAGCTATTCCGCAGAGCCCGGGTTGGACCATTGTTAGCATTGTGGAACCTCTTGTTTCTTCCTGTGGAGTCTGGTGACCTAATTAAAAAAAAATCACAATTAATAACCAGAACAGGCTCTGAACCACATTGGTGGAAAATGGATCTTAGGACTTCTATCATGTTTTGTCATAAATGTCTGACTTTATGATTTTAGAAAACTGCAATCAGACTTTTAAATGTTAACGGATGTTTTTGTTTTAATGTCATAAATGTATGCCTTTAATCATTGAAAGTGTTTTTTTTTTCCTGCAAATTGGTAACTTTACATTAGAGAACTTTTTTCTAACAGGCATGCAAAATGTCTGTATTTTTGGCTTAAATGTGCTCCTCTGTGGCCATATTACTATTTTCCTTCGATCTACAATGGTAATAATACTATGTTGTATATATTTTTGTAGATTCCCATGGTGGGAGGACTTGAAATAAAAATACTTTGGTTTCAATGGATCGTGATATTAACACAAAAATGTTGAACTTTATCTGATGCTGCTACTTAAAACAACTGTTTCACTGTAGATTAAATCTTGTGTTGGTGGCTTATAATTATCTAAAACTCTGATATCTGTGAGCTAAAACTTTCTATCAGAGATGCTCCGATCAATCAGCCAGAGATGGAAGCTTCTAGTTCTTCTCTGGTCTGGAACATGCTGAAGGTCTGCTGAGGCCTGGAGACAGAAAATGGTTCTGGTCGGGTTTCAACTGTTAATAATTCAATACGAAAATAATAATGATTGGTCTAATCAACTAGTGTTTCTGTTTCTAAACCAGGATTAAACATTACAGTCTTCTGAAGGCTCAGAGCTCCTCTCTAACTTCTCTGCTCTGTGTTGTTTTCTCTCCTGCAGGTCAGAGAATCATCACAGCAGAACCAGGAGACAACGTCACCCTTACATGTAGAGCAGATGAGAACAAAGATGTTAGAGTTGTAAAGTGGAGGAGAACTGATCTGGAGTCAGATCAATATGTTCTTGCATACAGAAACAGTCAGCCTGATCCAGAGGGTCAGTCTCCATCCTTTATTAACCGGGTGTCTCTGCTGGACATGAAGAATGGAGACGTGTCTTTGGTTCTGAAGAACGTGACGACTGATGATAGAGGAACATATGAGTGTCTAGTCATTCAGGGAGGAAATAATCGCTGGAAGAGATCCTTTGTGATCACTGAGCCCATCTGCATCATTAACCTGAGAGTTAAACCAGGTGAGTCTGTCTGTGGATCAGAAGCTCCTGCAGCTTCTTGGTTGTTGATGGAAGAGAGAAACAGATCAGATGTTAGATGATGGTGTTTTCTGAGCTGTTTGTTCAGGTCTGCAGCTTCTGAGATTTAGATGGATGGAAAAAATCACCAGTGATTCATATTGTTCAGATCCCAAAGAACTTAAATTTGATGGTTTATTTTTCACCTAAACCTGTTTTAGAAACACATCAGACACCAGAAAACACCGAAGTTATCACAGATGAATAGAAAACAATCATTACAATAAAAATTATAAAAATGTTAATCAGCTGTTTCTAATTACCATCTACAATAAAACAAATTACCAGCTCAAACAAGTATCATCAATCCACTATACAGGGCTGCTGGTGTCTATCTCCAGTGGTCATTAGGGGGGGGGGGGGGGGTACACCAATGTAAATTCCTCACTGGGGCATTACAGAGACACACAGTACTAACTCTCACACCTGAAGTAAATGCACTGATCTTATAGCGTTTTTCCAGTCATGCTGACCACTCAAGGCACTGTACACTAGAGCCACTTTCACCAAAGTTCTCTCACTAACACATTCATACACCAATACGAAGCTCGGTAGGTGACTTGGGGTGAAGTGCCTTGCTCAGGGGCACATGTAACAAGGGGAAGCTGTAATCAAACTCCCAACCTTCCGATTGTAAGACAACTACTCAACCCATCAAGCCACAGTCATTTTAAAGTATCCACTTAACCTAACTGTGGTGTCTTTACATAATCAGGTGAAGAACACATTTTATTAATTTAATGCTGTGACTTTGATAGTGGCATGACAGTTTTAACATGGGGGCTACAGCAGTCTGTCTATATGAAAACCATAGAACTCCACCTACTAAGTACAGTGGCCGTGTAGGGTCAAACTGAATGCAAAATAATACAGCATTAATATGTCTGACAGATCCTGGAAAGGCCATGAAAACATTTAAAAACAAAATAATTTTGAAATCAATGTGAATGTGAACCAGTAGCCATTGAATTGCTGCTAAATGTCTCATTTTCTGGTAGCAGTTAAAAGAAGAGTAGCAGCATTCTTTACTTCATCTGATGTCCACATTCATTTTTCTGTCTCGCATTTTGATTTAAAAAGCCTCGTCTCTGCCTGCTCCTTTACCATGTCACAACAACAACCCGTCCCTTATTGGTTGATGTGAATTGACAGAAAAGTTCAAATTTTTGACCTCTAATGAAAGTGATTGCGACCTGTCCAGTTTGTACCCCGCCTCTCGCCCAGTGAATGCTGGAGATAGGCACCAGCATCCCTTGTGACCCCATGAGGAATAAGCGTGACAGAAAATAGATGGATGGATGAAAGTGATTGCAGATTCTGCTTTGCTGGTTTTTCCCTAATTCCACCAATCTCATTGCTGTGAAAACACGTCCTTTGCATCATGGACTGCTGCATCGCCCCGCTTAAGAAGTCACTTTTGTATTTAGAAAGGTCTTTCTCTTGACCTAATTAAATCAGCTATTCTGCAGAGCCCGGGTTGGACCATTGTTAGCATTGTGGAGCCTCTTGTTTCTTCCTGTGGAGTCTGGTGACCTAATTTAAAAAAAATCACAATTAATAACCAGAACAGGCTCTGAACCACATTGGTGGAAAATGGATCTTAGGACTTCTATCATGTTTTGTCATAAATGTCTGACTTTATGATTTTAGAAAACTGCAATCAGACTTTTAAATGTTAACGGATGTTTTTGTTTTATTGTCGTAAATGTATGCCTTTAATCATTGAAAGTGTTTTTTTTTTCCTGCAAATTGGTAACTTTACATTAGAGAACTTTTTTCTAACAGGCATGCGAAATGTCTGTATTTTTGGCTTAAATGTGCTCCTCTGTGGCCATATTACTATTTTCCTTCGATCTACAATGGTAATAATACTATGTTGTATATATTTTTGTAGATTCCCATGGTGGGAGGACTTGAAATAAAAATACTTTGGTTTCAATGGATCGTGATATTAACACAAAAATGTTGAACTTTATCTGATGCTGCTACTTAAAACAACTGTTTCACTGTAGACTAAATGTTGTGTTGATGGCTGATAATTATCTAAAACTCTGATATCTGTGAGCTAAAACTTCCTATCAGAGATGCTCCGATCAATCAGCCAGAGATGGAAGCTTCTAGTTCTTCTCTGGTCTGGAACATGCTGAAGGTCTGCTGAGGCCTGGAGACAGAAAATGGTTCTGGTCGGGTTTCAACTGTTAATAATTCAATACGAAAATAATAATGATTGGTCTAATCAACTAGTGTTTCTGTTTCTAAACCAGGATTAAACATTACAGTCTTCTGAAGGCTCAAAGTTCCTCTCTAACTTCTCTGCTCTGTGTTGTTTTCTCTCCTGCAGGTCAGAGAAACATCACAGCAGAACCAGGAGACAACGTCACCCTTACATGTAGAGCAGATGAGAACAAAGATGTTAGAGTTGTAAAGTGGAGCAGAACTGATCTGAGGTCAGATCATTATGTTCTTCTGTACAGGAACAGTCAGTTTGATCTAGAGCATCAGTCTCCATCCTTTATTAACCGGGTGGATCTGCTGGACATGAAGAATGGAGACGTGTCTTTGGTTCTGAAGAACGTGACGACTGATGATAGAGGAACATATGTGTGTCGAGTCATTCAGGGAGGAAATAATCGCTGGAAGAGATCCTTTCTGATCACTGAGCCCATCTGCATCATTAACCTGAGAGTTAAACCAGGTGAGTCTGTCTGTGGATCAGAAGCTGCTGCAGCTTCCTGGTTGTTGATGGAGAGAAAACAGATCAGATGTTGGTGTTTTCTGAGCTGTTTCTTCAGGTCTGCAGCTTCTGAGATTTAGATGGATGGAAAAAAATCACCAGTGATTCATGTTCTTCAGATCCCAAAGAACTTAAATTTGATGGTTCATTTTCACCTAAACCTGTTTTAGAAACACATCAGACACCAAAAAACACTGAAGTTATCACAGATGAATAGAAATCATTACCATAAAAATGAAAACAATGTTAATCAGCTGTTTCTAATTACCATCTACAATAAAACAAATAACCAGCTCAAACAAGTATCATCAATCCACTATACAGGGCTGCTGGTGTCTATCTCCAGTGGTCATGGGAAGGGGGGGGGGGGGGGGGGTACACCAATGTGGATTCCTCACTGGGGCATTACAGAGACTCACATTTGAAGTTATCTTAGAGTATCTACTTAACCTAACTGTGGTGTCTTTAAATAACAAGGCGTAGCACTCATTTTATCACTTTAATGCTGTGACTTTAGAAGTGGCATGACAATCTTAACATGGGGGCTACAGCAGTCTGACTGTCTAGATAAAAACAATAGAACTCCCCAAACCAAGTGCAGTGGCCCTGTAGGGTCAAACATGCAAATGAATACAGCATTAATACACTAAACGCACCCTCAATCTTCAAAAAACAAAGAAACAAAACAAATTTAATACGTTTTTTTAATGCCATATTAAAGGTGGCATGTTTAATTTTTCTCATCGATAAAGCTGTTATTATTCAGAGAAATAAAATGTTATTTTCTGAGTCAGCAGGTAAACACGGCCCTAATCCTAACCGTAACCCAGCACCAAGTTCCTGGGGTGCACATCACGGACAACCTCACCTGGTCTGTGAACACCACGTCACTGGTGAAGAGGGCACAGAAACGCTTGTACTTCATGCAGAGCATGAGGAGAGCCCACCTGCCCCCGCACATCCTCACGACCTTCTACAGAAGCACCATAGAGAGCATTCTGACCAGCTGTCTCTCTGTGTGGTGTGGAGGCTGCAGTGCTTCCGACTGGAAGAACGTGAGGAGAGTGGTGAGGACAGCAGAAGGGATCATCGGGGCTCCTCTTCTCTCCATTAAGGACATTTTATCTCAGCGCTGTGTGTCCCAAGCCCATAACATCATAAGATACCGCCCACACCCCACCATGGATTGTTCTCCCTGCTGCCCTCTGGGAAGAGGTTCCGCAGCATCCGCTGCAGATCCATCAGGTTCTGCAAAAGCTTTTTCCCTGTTGCCATCAGCAGCATCCGTTGCAATTATCTCCTCTGTTGCCTACGATTCCTCTCTCTCTTGGTTCCTCTCCTCCTTCTTTACTAACTTTGACCTTAGATGTCTCACCTGCATGACAGTTTCTCTGATTTCAGCCAACTGAACATATTTGAAGAATGAGTAGAGGCCACAAGCCAGGTGTGCATATACAGCACAATGGGTAGAAGAAGATAACACCTTCTATACTTCATCCTAAATGAAGCATAGAAGATTTCTTTTAAATAAATACAATTTCATGTGAATACAGTTTTTATTTATTTATTAAATTTATAGTTTTGGATTTAAAATTTTACAAAGGAAATGTTCATTCACACGTCTTTATGGTGTGGGAAAAACACTGATAGACCGCCATTACATTTTTCACCTCATGCACCCCCTAGAGGCAGCACACTTTTGGAATCCCTGCACAACACTAACAGTTATGTTTTTAAACAGTGGGAGAAAGTTGGACAACCTCAGAGAGAACCCATAGATGCACATACTCTATTTTCGGGATTTGAACCATAGATCTTCTTGCTTTAATGCATCAGTACTATGAACTGTGTAGTGCAAGATGAAAACCACTGTATCAACATTTGCTTGTTTGACTCATGGAAATATCAACAGAAATGTCAGACATGCCCATCTCCTCCTATTGACCTTTGACCCCTGGACAAACATGTATGTTTATTATCAAATTGCTGTGATCGTGTCTCCAGATTGACAAGATCCATCAATGTTAGCAAACAACTAGAAGAAAACTGGACCATATTTCAGGCATTTAATGCAGAAATACTTTTCAAATTACATTTTAGAGAAGAAAATGCAGACAAAATAATATCTTATCAGACTGTTACCTGACAGATTATACTCACACCTCTTTTTCTTCTGCAGGCAACAAGATTGGACAAATAGTTCTTCTCTCCATTCGTGGGTTTTTTATTGTGGTTATTCCTGCTGTCGTTGTGTCTGCGCTCTGTCGAAGGCCCAGAGATTCATCACCTAGATCTAACCGTCCTCCAGCAGCAGCAGCTGATGCTGAGGAAACGCTGACAGGACTGGATGAGTAAAATCCTCCATGCTGACCTGGGAGAAGCTTTCAACACATCAACATGGAGGATAAACTAACTTCTAGCTGATGGTGTTTATCTGCTGCAGTCAGAGATTTTCATTTTTACTAAAATAGTATTTTTTTTTTTTTAATAAAACCAGAGTTAGCAAAGCTTAAACATTCTCAGATTTAATCAGCTGCATTTTAGGAAGCTTCTGTTTTATTCATATTCATTTTTATTGTGATTTTGTGCCTTCATCATCAGGTCACAGAGTAAAGTTTATACTCTGAAGCTTAAATTTACAGTTCTCAGCTAATTGAAGCTCATTTTTCTACTGAGTGCTTTTAAGAGCAATAAAATATTATAAAATGTTGTTTTTGAGACCTTCTCTTCCTCAGCCTTACTGCTGAGCAGATGGATTTATATCATCAATATTTACTGATAACTGATCAGCAACATGTCACCAATATGTGGTTTAAAGGCGCCTCCTTGTGACCGTTTAATGATGTTACTTTGCCTTTGAATATCCCTCAGTCTATTTTTTTGTTAATATGTCTGTTTATTTACAGCTAATTTTATTCTGCTTACCAATAATGTAACTTTGGAAACAAGTGATTTTTGGTTTTTAACTTTTTTTTTGGAATAACCTATGATATATATTGCATTTGTATTTAGAGGCAGATAAATCCTGATGAATTACAATCACCTGTTCTTGTTACAGCGTGTGAATCAATAAAGAGGGTTAAATAAATCCCTGAAGTAGCTGCAGTCTTTCTGACACTTTGTGCTCCCAGCATCCAGTAGATAACAGAGAGCTGGGCTTCAGTCCTCTGACCTTCACCAAACTCTGATCCCCACAAACACTGGACCCACTTAAAATGTCTACATGCTCCCTGGAAAACTGGGTAAAATTCAGCTGACTGCTGCATCAAAACTGTAACATGAACCTGAATCATGTAACAAGGACGCTATGCATAGATGGATGCTGACTAGGAAAATCCTATTGTCAACACTAATATACTTAACTTAGTTTAACTGAAACCTGTAGGACACTTACAGTGCAACCATGTGGTGGTAGAAGAGAAACACACCTTGCAGACTATTTTCAACTAAAACACCTCTGAGGTTAGAAATGTTGTTACCGCTATAAGACACAGGAGCTGTCTTTGGCCAAAAGGTTTTATCAACACCCATTAAAAACATTCACCTGGGGCGTTCAATGTCATCTTGTAAATATTAGTACTATTGAAAACAAGCCGTCTCCACCACCCCCAGAAAACAAGTGCAGGCTACGTGTTAAGAGTTTAGCACAAAGACTCTGTGTCAAAACCAAGAGCTGACCAACACTTGAATGTAGCAACACTGCTGGACACTCCTAGACACCTCCACAAGCCTTTAGCTGGTAAAGGTAAACATGTAAAAATGAGGGACATCCTCTTTATTGAGGTTGATACACAGCCTCCTCCAGGAACAATCAGCTTATCAGAAACAAGGAGAATAGCTCTCAGCAGTCCGGCTGCATTTCCATTACTGTTTCTTCCAGGAACCATTTTTTAGTCCCTCCTAAGCTGACACCACTGGAGTGAAATGTGAGGTGAACAGAATGCTGTTCACTGATTGGCCATGGGAGCGGTCAGCTGGAGCAAGCAGAAAAACAACAAATTACCATTTTCTAAACTTGCTGCTACGGAGTAGAGGGAAGAAATGGAATCATCAAAAGCAACAGGGAAGTCTAACCGTTGATGCTTCAGTGAGATCCTACATTTTGTTAAACTGCAATATTCAGCAGCAGCTCTATAGAGCTACTAGAAATGAAATGGTGCTTATTAAGGCGGCAGAGAGAATGGCCATCCATGGATTTCACCAGATATCGTAACGTCCATCTGCAGCGCTGAGTTTTATTTTACTTTCTACATCAACAGTGGCACCTCTTATTAGTTCATTAGTGTAAAAATGAAGACGTGTTAATCTGCAGAGTAAAAATAAATGAATCTAGAACACAGTAGTTAAAAAAATACCTAAAAAAGGTTATTTCTCATGTGACTATCCCTTTGTAATATACAGTAACAATCTAAACCATCTAGCAAACCCCAGTAGAAGATCTGACCATTAACTGTAAACAAACTCATGCAAAAAAGTCGATTATAGAAGTTTTAGACAGGTATTAGTTTATAAACATCCAAGTGAACCTTCTGAACTATACATTTTTGCACCCTGTTTACCTTTATAAATGTCTTTGCTTTTTCCCCTCACTTTTATCTCACCATAAATGATTGTGTTTTTTTTGTGTCCTTTAGGAAAGTTCTAGGCCTTACAGGCTCCTCTTTCCTCGCTCTTTACTCATTAAAGTGCTGCATTCAGGCAGTCAGCCATTTTAAATTGTGCAGGGCAGTTTCTCAGCTTCCATTTGGATGATGGACACCTCTAGCTGTCAGAATCACAAGAATTCAGAGGTTATGAAAATGTTCAGCAGCAGAAAGCAGTTAACAGATACAGTAAGTGAAGTGCAGGTGCTGTTGTTGAACCAAAACGTGATGGTCTGCCAAAAACTGATCAAGTGAGATTAGATGTCGTTTTGAGTGTCTTTCTCTGTTTTACTTCTAAGAGACAAACAACATTACTGATAACAGCACAAATGTTGATTTACTTTCATCTCCACTGCATTAAGTTCTTCCTTCACACTTTTGCCAAACTGGTCCACAGTCCACTCACCTCTCCACTTTACACTTTGACTTCCCTGTCCTCCAGAAAACTCTCCATAAAGTACAACTAGAACAAAGTCAGCAGCTTTCATCATTACATCATCTACTTCACACCTGAACATTAAATCCACTGACTCCCTGCCACATTCAATAGAAATCAATCCTATGATCAAACACAACCTTCTTTTTCCGTAAATTTCTGACTTCATATCTATTCAAGTGAATGAAAGTTCAATGTATTTGCTATGCTAGATGCTTTTTATTATTTTATTCAGTACCATGTTCATCCATAGGGTGATCTTAAGAGGCTTAAAAATAAAATATTATGTTACAATAAAATGAGCAACAGTGGCACAGCGGTTAGGGAGTTCATCCTGCAATTGCCGGTAAACAATTTTGCTAAAACATGTATAAACATAATTTACATGTAGTCTCATTTACAGCTACTACTTTATGAAGTTCTCTATGACATGATTGCCAGGATACACAGTAAAACCCCTGATGTACTTTGTATTATAACACGACTTTATGAAATAAAACATGACTTCAGACATGTGTCCCTGATGGATTCAGAGGAATGTGGTGGAGACACTGAGCAATCTGCACAGTTATAAATAACTGGAAAAGAGACAGCCTAGTTTTTTTGCTAAAATATATTCTTTAAATTCTGATAACTGAGTGATATTACAGTTTTTCTCAGTTGCTTTGGTTCCACTGCTAAGGCGTTAGTCAAAACAATTAGTGCAAACTGCAAAACATGGTAGATAACATGTAAAAGTGATTCACTTTATTAAAATGGAAAATCAATTGCACAAAAGCAGGTCAGTTAATAAAACACAGGTAGTTCATGCTTCACAAGCAAGTCCCTTAATCAAAATGGATAATTGTTCCTCAAAAGCAAGAATTCATGTCAATGAAAGTATTTTCTAAATGACAAGTTATGAGGAGTTGTGTGTTTCGTACGGAACAAGACGGACAATATGGGAGTACACGCCGTTTTCTGCGTTGGGCTAGGACATCATTGGTGGCTCTCTATCCAGTGTGATTTCTTCCACGCCGTCTGCTTTTTGCCAGATTGAATTCATCTTCTTCAAGGTATACAAACGTGTGCAGTGGTTCCCTGGCCTCCAAATCCAGGATAAGCTATACAGAGGATGAGGGGAAAAATGTCAGTGGAACAGAGCATTTGGCACAACAAATTTCACATCATGCACTGTAAATATGGTTACAGTAACATGTGATACTGTAATATAAGTGCAGTGCAAAACAAAAGATTTACAGTAAATCACGGAACATATACCATTGAAGTTTTAGTCTTACAGCTGTTGTAGATATTAATACTGGCCTGCTCCTGCTTCTCTCTGAAGGCCCGTCTTACCTCAGTTTAAGATTTAGCAGTAAAGGAGAAACAATGATCAGAGGCAAAGATTTAAAATATGCATATTTAATTCATTTGGAATTCTCAAAGAAGACACAAAACTTACATTCTCATTTCTCTCTATTCAGTATATTACCTCCTGCCCCATGGTGATGCAAGTGATTCTGTCTGGTTTACACTACTCTGAAGACATTTTTTAAAAGACTGACTGCCACTCCTGCTTATTTTTTTTAGGGGGGGGGGGAGACCCCAGACATGGAGGATCTGCTTCTAAAACAAAAAGGCTCTTCTTCTCAGGCTTTTCTTCAGTAAAGCTTGATTTAGTACTAAAACTTGTCCTATCAGGGGTCAAGCCAAATGACCTCACAGCCATAAACCCACTCAACACATCCTGCGAGCTGCGTGTTTACTTTTCCTCAAAGGGAGACACAGTTTTGAGGCCTGAGGAGTTCCTTTTATTATTCTCCATACAACTGCCTGATTAACAAAACAACTAAGATATTTTCCTCAACAATTCCCTCTGTTTGATCTTTTTATAAAGATCAAATCAATAACTAAGCTAGAACTAATTTAATTTCTTGAACTCCTTAAATAAAGCGCAAATGATGAGATGACATTTTTTAATCCACTCTCCCCTCTGTTGATTATTAAGAAAACCATAACAAAACAGAAACCTATGACCTAAATGAAATATTATACATATTTTCTTTACACAAAATTAAGCTAGAATTTTTGCCTTAAGAGTAAGACATACCAACCTATAAACTAAAAAGTTACTTAGCTATTTGAATCCTAAAATATACTTGAACCAAATAATAGAAAGCACCTTCATCAGTGATGTGTTATCCTGTTATATATGTGCAACTACCAAGAAACTGCTAATCCTACACCTGAAGAGGGGTCCTCATTTACCAAACTGAAAGATTTCCTACTAAATGTATGCTCCACCATATAATAACTAAATAGCAGCTTCAGTAGGGAGGCCCAGACGTCCCTCTCTCCGGCCACTTCTCCCAGCTCCTCTGGGGGAATCCCAAGGCGTTCCCAGGCCAGCAGAGAGACATAGTCCCTCAGTACAACAAATGTGCTGCACGCTATTTACTTTTCCTCCTCTGGTTATTCATTGCTTAATGTTATTGAAGTCCTTGGCTTCATGTTTGTTTCTGTTTCTTTAAACGTAAACTTTTATTTTCAAGCTTTTGTTTTTTGTTGTTGGGTGCTTCTATAAATCAGATTGTTTAGTTTTTGTGCAAATCTAATTTATTTTTTTTGCAGGTAGATTACTTTATTTGGAAGAACAGAAGCAGAAATCCAACTGAGCACAACTTTATAATGTTTACAGATTGTAAAAGGAAGTGGTCGGGCTTATTGAATCTATAGACGACAATTTATGTTTTTTCCTTCTTCAGTGAAGCTAGTTTCACTCACAAAAACATTTTATTGTCTGTCCAGGAGTAAAGATTAAATTATTTTCTTCTTCCTTCATGTCGATGTACAGAACAGTAGTGAAGCACAGCTGCCTGGAAGCTGTAGACAAAACAGAAGAAAGGATAAAATTACTCAAGGCAGAATAAGCTTTGATAGCAGAGCCTGTCAGTTCTCTCTCATTTTTAACTAGACATGAAAGAAGAGATGTTTTGATTTTGTTAAGAAGTTAAAGAGGATTGTCGACACTTTCTTGTTCAGGCGGTGGGTTAAAAAAAAAAAGTTCACCTGTTATTATTTCAACATACCGAGACTGCCTAATGTGAGGAGAATTATTTCTGTTTAATATCAATTCACAACATTTATACTCAATATTTCACCTTCCAAACAAGTAAACAGCTCTGTGGTTGTTACGTTACCATTACCTCCTGCATATGCAGTACTGGACCGTACCGGCTTACCTTCACCACTGGTTAAGACCAAAATTATTTATAACTCTGATTATAACCCAAACTACAGCAGGAATTACTGATGGCCACAAGCTGTGAAAGAAGCTGAAACAACTCAGCAAAAGGTGGGTTTAGACTGAGCTCTGGATGGACAGAGCTGTTAACAGATTATCCACAGCCCATATGGCCTATTGTTATTTTATGAGTGAGAAATGCCATGTGTGGCGTGTTTTCGTGTGAAGTCAGTCAATATTATGTGTTTTTCAAAGCTGAAATCCAACAAAACCCACACAGCGTTCTTATCATTACTGCATTATTGTCATTGGCTGAAAGGCTTAACTTCTGAATGTTGAAATTACTCCTCTTAACTATTATACAATCCAGTATGATTTGTGATCAGTACATTACTGAGTCAAATTGTCCCAATAACTGCTATGAACCAATGACTAATGATGAAATAATGACCATTACTTTCAGTTTTATCCAGGTCTTATTTACGTTACAAAACTTGAAGATAGTGAACCTACAACATCAACCAATCATGAAAATGAACCAAATATCTCATCAAGTGTTTTTGCCTCAGTGGACAAGGAAAATGTTGACAGGGGATAAAGACAGCGTTCTCAAAATATTAAATCTTCTGGTCAATTCAAAGAAAAGTCCAGAAATGGTAACATTTAAACTTATTGATCATGAAAGTATCAGTCCAATCCACTTTATTTATATAGCTCATTTAACAACAGAAAAAGTTTCCAATGTGCTGTACACACCAAAAAAAAAAAACTAAAACAGAGGCACAGAGGATGACACAACTACACGTTGTTAAAAGCCAAAGAATAAAAGTGAGTCTTAAGACGAGATGTTCGTATATGGAGGGGCAACGAATTCCAAAGTCTGGGGCCAACTACAGAAAAGGCTCTGTTCCCTCTGGTCTAAGCCTCGTCTTAGGCACCGTTAGCTGAAGATGGCCCTCAGGCCTCAGAGCACGTGCCGGAGAATAAATCTGGAGGAGGTCAATAATGTATTGAGGAGCCGTCCCATTCAAGGCTCTAAACTCAAATGATAAAATCTTAAAATCAATTCTAAAACAAACAGGGAGCCAGTGCAGAGAAGCAAGAATTGTTGGAATATGTTGATGTTTTCTGGTCCCCGTTAAAAGACGAGCCGCTGCGTTTTGGACCAACTGCAGACGGGAGAGAGCTCGTTGGCTAATGCCTGAATAAAGTGCATTGTAGTAGTCCAGACGGCTAGAAATAAAGGAGTGTAAAACCTGCTCAAAGAGTTTAAAAGATAAAAACGGTTTAACCTTAGATAAAAGGCGAAGATGATAAAAACACAATTTTAAAATACCGTTTATTTGTTTGTTCAGTTTTACTTGAAAAATGTCACATTGCCAATTTAGTCCAACTTTATTTATGAAGCACTTTAAACACCAGGAGACCAAAGAGCATGAGTATTAAATTTAGTAATACTGATGAAAACAATATAAGAAAATAAATCTAAAAAAATAGCATAAAATCAACAAACACTAACATCCTCTGTAGTATTAAAAGCAATGTTAAAAAGTGGGTCTTTAAAGGAGATTTTAAAATGGTCAAAGAGGAAGCCTGCCTGATATACAGTTGCAAATCACTTCAGAGTTTGGGAGCGGCTACAAAGAAAACACGCTCCCCTTTGAGTTTACACATGGTTCACCTATAGTTTGGTGCCCTCCAAGGCCTGTTGTCTGCTGTCCTTTGGGGTTGGTAGTCCGATAGTCAGTGGCCAGCACCATCCTTAGTCAGTAGCCACCTGTCTCCTAGGGTCCTCTTCTGTCACCGGCCCCTGAGGGACTACCTCCGCTGCTGGCTGCACCAGACCCTGCCGTTTCAATGGGGGTCGCCCACCGCGACGCCCACCCCTGGTTCTGCTGTCCCGCTGCCAAGGTCATCCTCAGGAGCTCCCTTCTGTTCATCAGTCATCGGCCGAGCCTCCTTCTGTTCTCAAGCCACCACCACTCTCAAACCACCGCTGCACTAAAGCCATCACTGTCCAGCACACTTGAGCTGCCACCGTCCAGCGAACTGAAGCTGTCGTACGAGCACCCTGGCCTGCCGTCCCAAGCCTCCCTTTGTTCACCCCATTGGGGTAGATTTTTGTTGACTCTTATCTCACCATCCAGTGCCTCCCTCCGCCCACCCTGGGTGGATCGATTTTTGTTGGATTCTTTCTGGAAGCCGGCCTTAGGGAGGGGGGGTGGTGATGTCATGGTGCAGCATGGACATTTCATGGCACTCTCCACGTTCCATACAGCTCCTGATTCCACGCTCCATTGATCAGCTACACCTGTCGTCCTTAATCAAGCCCGGACTCAGCACACCTTTCAACACTCCTACATAAACCTCCCACAGCCTGCTCTTCCCCGTCGGATTGTCTGCTCACCTCTGCTCACCTCTGCTCACTGCTGCTCTAGTAATCTCTACCTCCTCCATGCCTTGTCACACGTCTGCGCTCCCTTCATCTGCCTGCCCTGTCTCCCTGCCTCCGTCGGCCTGGGTTTACTCAAGCCAGCCTACTCCAGCTCCGTCTTGCCTGTCAGCTCCTGCCATCACCATCCTCTTGCTCCAGCCCAGTACGGACTCTTGGTTTCCTCCTACACTATCCATCTCATTCAATAAAACTCAAACAAAGCTCTGTGTATGGTTGTGTTCGGGTTCATCTAACAAAGCATGAAAAAGGCAAATTTATTTATAAAGCATGTTTCAGTAACAAGATGAGTCAAAGTGCTGAATGAAAGGGCTGAAAGGTAACACGGTTATCCACTTTAAAAACTCAGGTTTGTGGCCACAAAGCATAATTAAAGTGAGTTTTTGTTTTAAATCAGAAATTATAATAGCAATCACATTGCAAGACTACGTAGGGAAGTGATACACAGCCAGGACGGCGGAACAGAACAACGTTTGATTGTATAGTAAAGGGACTCAGAGAACCAAATGAAGTCTGTTCAGCAGAGATCACACAGCAACAGGTTTCTGTCGACTGAGTCAGTCTACAAGCAGCAGATGAACTTAAAAGGCAACAAAACAACCAGGACTTCCCTGAAAGAAACTGTGAGGACAAACTGAAGATGTCTGATGAAGAAAACCCTTTCATGAAAAGTTAATTCACTCATTGAGTTCTGTAAATGACACATCCTGTTAAATATGAGTCCCTCCTTGGAGTCCTCACCTGTTTCAGACAGGGTCATTATGCAATGGCAGCCAACATCCAAACCATATTATCATCAAGTCAGAGCTTCAGATGAAGACACTGACACTTTGTGCTTTTCCTGGTGGGTTTAATCCTTTTGGTGCTACCTCCTCACCCAGTTCTGCTGTTTGCACCCAGGAGAACAACCGAGGAAACCCAAAGTAAGCCCCAGATTCCACATTCTCCGTGATTGCTCTGTTCCGTTCATGTACGTGCACGTCATACCGACAGAGGTATTTTATTTAATGGGAACAGTTACACATTTTCCGTGACTACATTACTGTCAGTCGATAAGCTCTCCATCGTTCACAGTCAAAATACAGACGTAAGATTTTCTGCTCCATTCCGGTCTTTAAGGACCTGGTTAGTTGCAGCACCACGATTGCAATCATAGCAAAAAAGGAAGATAAAGAACATCAATAACCTCTGGTTTGACAAAATTAAATGGTGTAGAGATCATCAATTAAAGATTACATTTTTTAATGTTCACAATAGTATTAACTCTTTTATTTAAATAGTAAGAATAAATCCTTTTTGTTCTGTCTCTCTTTATGTCGGTCGTGTTTTTTCTCTCCTCTCCAGCTTTCACCCCCCCCCCTCTCCTGCTTCTGCTGCTATGTCTTGTCTTTCTCGGCACTTTCTTCATATCACCCGAACTCTGAAAACCATGGATCTGGTAAGCTGGTCTCTCAATGCTATTGATTATGGAGGAAATCATCAGTATGGTACTGAAGAGAACGGTTTGATGTTTTATTATTGCCGAGGTTGAATCCTGTTTGTATTAATCACTGAAAACACTTTCCAAAAACTGATTAGTTCTAGAATGTTTTTACTGAATCACAACAGAGGTAAAGTAAGGCCAAAGGAACTTTAGTTGAACTATTCTTTGCTCCTGCTTTGTTTCTGTTTTTTTCCAAAAATCTGTTTATAAGCCTTGCCAGAAATGGAAGAGCACACACACACCATTTCACACACACACCCTTCCAAGTAGGGAGGGAGGGCTTTTGGTCCGGAGCAGCGCCTGTGCACAGTAAGATATCATGTTCCCATTTACGTCACACTGTATCCCTATAAAGGCTGAAAGTTACCCCATATTGTTGGGATTGCTGTGAAATGAAGATGACTGTAAGTGTGGAATAAAAGAATCCCCCTGCTGGTTGCTGAGAGAAGTGTCGGTGTCTTGTCTCGTCTGTCTGTTTTTTAAGGTTCAATCCTCTCCCACATGATCAAATTTTTTTCGACAGGTAGGCAGCATAAAGGGGACCTGTTATGTGTCCGATTGACTCATTTTGTGGGATACACCCTACATTCCTGGATGGAAAACGGTGTGTCTTTTCGACTTTGTCATTCCTGAACGTGGAAACATTTACATTTCGATTCAGGATACTTGGATTTCTACTTATTGGATCTGGTGGATTTTTTTATGTATCAGCAAATACAGCATATGTCGGTAGCCATTTGGCCTTGATCAAGCTGCCGGCTGCATATGACGCGCTCACTAAGGCGGTGAACGGACAGTTCTGGAAGGTGGAGGAGCAGAGCCAAAAAGCTGGATGTGCTGGAACGCAGACTGGCTTCAGTGGTTGAACTCAAAGGGAGATGGGATAAAATCTGGAAGTGAAACGTGGAACAGCCCAACAATTTGGAAAATTGGATTCGCTATTTGGAGCAAGCAAAAGACTTAAAGCTGACGGGTAAGTCAGAGCAGCTTGTCTCATAACAAATAAAGTATTTGGACTATGCCTCCCCTATCTATTCACTCCCTGGATTGTTATGGCAGAGAATGCTCAGAACTCTTCCCTACTGACACCTGCGGATGTTTTCTGAACTGATGGCCGGCTGATAACATCAAGGACAATGGCCTCTGGAGAGTGTTCACGGAAATATAAACACTTCACCCATACAGACACACATAACTGATGCTCATAAAAACTGATGAACTTACACGAGACTAGTCTAAAATGTTTACCTTCTGCTATATGTGTCTCGTCTTAGGTTTTTTTTGTCGGATATCTCACACTGTACCGTGAGAGGATAGGGTGTGTTTTATTTTCTCTTTTTTTCCTCTTCTCCCCTATGTGGCATCTATCTTTCCACAGAGTAATGGCAGCGCCCTGTGGGCACCGTAGTGTCCTTGCCAGCATGGCCTCAGTAAATCGTCCCCCCCCCCAAAAAAAATGTTTGTGATGTTTGTGATGTGATAGGGGTTGTACTGAAACAGCAATTTCCCTCTGGGATTATTAAAGTATTTCTAATTCTGATGGCTATTTATATAAAAGTACACAATGTCGCTGTTGCCATTGTAGCAAGAAGGTCCTGGGCCCTGGGTCTTTCTGCATGGAATTTGCATGTTCTCCCTGTGCATGTGTGGGTTCTCTCCGGGTCATCCAGCTTCCTCCCACAGTCCAAAAACATGATAGATTAGGTTTTCCTAACAGTTATTCTCTTTAGGCATGAGTGTGTGTGAATGGTTGTTTGTCCTGTCTGTCTCTGTGTATCCCTGCGATAGACTGCTGACCTGTCCAGAGTGTACCCCGCCTCTCATCCATTGACAGCTAAAGATAGACACCAGCACTCCTCATGACCCCATTAGGGATAGACGTGTTGGAAAATGGATGGATTTAAATATCGGATGCAAACCCCTTTTTTTGCACCATATAAGGATTAAGATTTGTTATCTCAACATTTATTTTAAAACGCGGGGATCCTCTCCAAATAGATTTGCATTCTGCTTGTAATGACGATTTTTGCACATCAAGAAACTTTGGAGCGGAGCTAGATGTAGAAACCTCGGATGTAGCAGGCTTTCCTCTTCACAGATTGACAGAAGCGGTCTGGAATGTAACACATTTTTACAGGAGTGAAGGATGTGGAATTACTGGGTAAATCATAGTCAGAAACAGAGGTACTAGTAAATGAGACAGGATGACCAGGTAGGTTATATACACAGGGAGAGTGAGGAGAGAAGACATGGAGAGCAGGTGTGAGTAATCAGATGATTATGGGTAACAGCTGAGAGCAATGAAGGGAGATTAGAGACAACAGGGGGTGAACAGTGTAGTGGAGAGGATGAGGAGGACGTGATCGAGCCCATAGTCAGAATACCCACTGCCTCTTTTTATTTACAATTTTAACTGCATAGGATCATGTTCATGTGTTTCTATTTTAGTCTGACACAATTTCAAGTTTTTATGGTATATTTTGTAAAATATACAGTTTGGGGGAATCTTTAACTGTAACCAGTGATCTGACTGTGGGCCTGATCACCCCTGTATCTAACTGATTCTACTTACCTACTTTGACACCTTCTTCTGACTTTTGACTATTGAGCCGATGGGACAAGTGAATTTCTCCACTGTGAGATCAATAAAGCTTATCTTATCTTATCTTATACTTTGATTTGGAAACACATTTTTTTCAATATGATTCCACCAGTCGAATTTTATACTTATATTTTCTGGAGAAATATTCAATAGGTAAGAATATGGAACTCTCTGTAAATTAAATTTATGGAAACATTTTGAATGTATTTATAATTTATTACTCCACAACATCTGTGGTGCTGTGGGGAAAGAAAAACTGTAGCCTAAACAAAAGGTGTGAATTGCTCTGATCTGCTGGGTGTGACAGACGTATTTCTGCCACTCATGCTTTATGCAACCAGCCTCATGGTGCAGAAATAAAGCAAATAGGGGAGCAAAGTAATTGTAAAATCCTGCACATTTATCTGTTCTTACACCATTTAGATGGTCTAAATCCTATGAAATATAAGTCCAATATAGGACAGGCACATTTTCTTATTTTATATTTAACACTTAGTGGAAAATCAGCGGGTTCACATTTGAAACACAGAAACAGGAAACCTGATGACCACAGAGTGTATTAGAGTCTTTTAGCAGAAAAACCACAAACTGCAGCACAAAGGGTGCAACTTTAACTGAGATCTGCTGAAATCTCAACAAAAAATGACTGATAAAGTTTAGTTATTTAATAAAGGCATCATCAATTAAAAATGGACATCTAGAGACAACATAGTTTTGAACAAAGTAGGAAAACCTCTAAAATAACTGAAAATCCCTGAGAAGAGCTGAAGGATGAACTCTACAACAGAAGCAACCAGCAATGTCTCAATAATCGATGATCTGGTTACAATCTGAAAAAACTCTGCAGAGCTAGAATCTAAATCCAGTCATAAAGTAGAAAAACTTCAACATTTAAAAACAGCGATATGTTAAGAATAGACGTGAGGCATAAATGCAGCTTAAAAAGCAGCCAGATTTAAAGAAGTTTTGACAAATAACTATTATTACATATTACATAATTTCATCATATGCCTTAAAAACCATCCTAGAACACTTGCAGATGTTCCTGTTTACTCAACGCTTCAAATCTTCAGTTACTATTTTAGCTCTGACCCAACAGAACCTCAGAACCAGTTTCTGAGGATTGGTTCCTGTTAACCAACTGAGTGAATAAAATAGAAATCATCACAATAAATCTACAAGACAAGAAAATAAACCAAATCTAACCTTTGTTGACTTTGTTTTTCTGTTGATGAGAAATGTTGACGTAGCTGTCAGTGATGTTGTCCTCTCCTCCTTCTGGATCACCTGAAGAGAAATTAACTGAATCTAAATTTGAACAGAACGGGTTTAAAATGTATGAATTGTTGCAGAGAACAAGTTGTGCATTTAGATCCAGAAGCCTGTCTCACCTTCAGACTTTCTCTGAACACATCGTCTCACCATCAGAACCAGAACCAGCAGCAGAACCACAACCATGACAAATGGAAGAGACAGGAGCAGGTAGGGAGGAGATGGATGGGAGGAAGGTGAAGGAGAAAGGAATGTGGTCGGAGCAGTGGTTGATGGTTTCACTAAAATAAAGATATTTATTAAATTATCTCCACAGTTCAGATATTTACTCTAGAGAGGAAGGACTTCTGGTTTTACTTCCTGACCTGAGACAGAGATCATGCTGGATGGAGACTCTCCATGAGCGCTGATGCTACACCTGTAGAGGCCTTCATCAGAGCTGGTCACATGGTGGAGGGTCATGTGACCTGCAGGCTCAGTCCTGATGAGGGAGCCATCTTTATAGAAAGCAGCTGGGAGGTTGGAGGGAGTGGTCTTTGTGTGACAGCTCAGAGTGACGTCATCTCCCTCCATCACAGGGAGGACAGGACTCTGCAGGATCACTGATCCACCTCAACACAGAGACAAACTACAGCATTTCATCCATTTCCACACAGCTTCATCAACACTAACTCCACAGTCTGATCTTACCAGTGACAGTGAGCTGGATGCTGCTGCTGCTGGCTGCTCCCTCTCTCCACTCACACCAGTACACTCCACTGTCATGTGGCATCAGGTAGTCTATGTTACAGCTGGAACCAGCAGCTTCTCCCCATCCACCTCCACACTGAGTCCTGGTTCTTATGGTTGTGTTCCTCCTCACAGTCCATCCAGCAGAGCTGTTGTCCTCCTCACAGCTCAGAGACACAGAGTCTCCTTCAAAGAACTGAGATCTGCTGGGACTCACAGTTAGACCAGCTGCGAGGACTGAAATGGAAAATGATATTGATTTAAATTGTTTTCAAAAAGATTGTGGTTAAAAGTTTGTATTCTTCTGCTTGCATTTTACATTTCATCTACCAAATGTTAATTGAAATAATAAATGTATTAATGTTGATAGAAATTAACCAACCTTCATTTGTTTGGCAGCAAACCAGCAAACAAGGAACTGAAGAGAAATTAAACTCATTGGTTACAGTTTAACATATAAAAGTACATGAGAACTTCACAATTGAGACATTTTATCCTCCAGAAACATTTAATATGTCACACTGATCTTCATTACATATTTTTTTCTTTCCTCAAATAAAATAGTTACTTTATTATTATTGTTTATCCATATTTGGAATTTACATCTAAATTAGTTTAAACAGTTTATTCTCTTTTTCCTCATCTTCTCCATCATTATCCTGTAATTTCATATCTCAGTCATGTTCAGTGTTTTCAGTTTATCTGAGGTGTGTCCATGAAAGCCAGCGCTGTGTTACTAAGAGCTACAAAGAGGCAGTAAAGTCACTTTTCTTCCTGCTTGATGTGTAGAAGCTCTTTCATCTGAATTCAGTCTGAAGTTTTGGTCCAACTCTTTGACTCAGGTTAGAACAGAGCAGGCAGTAAATTTACTTTGCCTGAACAATAACAGGTTTTGTACTTACAGAGCAGATATTGTAGAGATGTTTCCATCATGGTGCCACTTCACGGTCTGACCTCTGTTGGTTTTCTGTTGGGGCCTCAGAATAAAGACCGCCTTCTTCCTGAAAATAGAAACCAGTAGTTGGTTCCTCCTTCTTTCTAACATACAAGTGATTGTTTTCTCTGTTTAAAGCTACAGAAATAAATCTGTCATAGAAACAGGACAGCAAAAATTACCCTGGTCCCTTTTTCTTGTTTAAACATATTTAAACATGTGCAGCTTTCTGGTTGGTTGATTTTCCTCAATAATAAATCTGCATTGACAGCTCTTTGGGTGGTCAGCACGACTGGAAAAGCGCTATATAAGTTCAGTCCATTTACCATTTACCATTTGATCCTATTGATAGAAGTATGTTAGCTCACAGCTGACAGAGAAATGATGATTGCTGCCAGTTTATAATCTGCAGGAATCTTTAGATGAGGGAGGAACAGCTGGTTGAACAATAAGATGCTGCTGGAGGTTACAGACACATAGGAGCAAACCAAGAAAATGTCCCAGTTACACAGGAGACCAGCAACATCTTTTTAGTTCTATCTGTTCATAGCAGGAGTCATAAACTACAAGAGAACCAGAACCAAAATGATCCAGAGACTAAAAAATTAAGGCAGACCTGGTAGGAAGCTTAGTTCCCGTCATGGTCCAGACAAAACTGAGGCTGAACATCATTATCTGGTCATTAAGAGCAAATATATTTACTCTTTATCAAATAAATTTCCCATGACACAAATTATGTGAGAAAACCCAAGAGAGGAAGAATAAAAGTAAATCCTTATGAAAAAATTATTTTGCAATTTATTATATCATATAATGTAACTTTCACATAATCCTCTTGCTAAAGTTGCATTATTAGATCTGATTCATTCTTGGAAAGTTAAATGCTAAACATGTCATTTTGTAACATTGTTTATATGTTGCGTACGTTGTAAATCTCATTAACATTAAGTGACTTTAAGTGTGTTTTGGTGTAAAGCTGCTCTCTAGTGACCGTACTTGGAGATGATCTAAAAGGTGCTCTGTGACAGAATCAGACGGAAAGTTGTCAGTTTGTTACCTGTTACCGAACCGGGACCTATGCGCTGACTCTGCCTTGGATATTCCTCTGGATTTTCATTGGACCTCGGATCACACGGCTCTGACTTTGGAACTCATCCAACGTCAATTTCTATTGATTCTGTAAAACCCCTCTGTACCTCCTGCCTCTCTTTGTCTTCACGTTTCTGACCCTCTGCCTGTTCCCTGACCACCGTACACCAGCCAGCGCCCATCTCAAGGTTTCCCTGATCAGAGTGAGCTTTATTATCGCACCGATCAACCTGCCAGAACTGGCACTCACGGTTCCCACCAGACTACGGACTGTGAGAAGGTTAGTGACCATATCTCCTGTAACTAATTCGTCCCATATAGATAGTGTGGTCACTAACCTGCGGTCTCCACTTCCAGCGGTTCCTGCCATAGATGCTGACGATAATCCCACAACCTGCTGCAGTTTACCCTTAAATAAACTGACTGAAATAGTACACTGTTTGATTTGTCTAAATTCTGGGTCCTCCGTTTCTGAGCGTTACAAAATGTTTTGTAAATTTACAGAGCTTTAACTAGTCCGACGACCCTAAAGTGCTTTACACTACAGTCATTCACCCAATGACACCCTGAAGGTGGTGAGCAATGTTAGTAGCCACAGCTGCCCTGGAGGAGACTGACAGAGGCGAGATGTCCATACATCGGCACCACCAGGCCCTCTGACCACCAGCAGCATGCAATGTGGGTGAAATGTCTTGCCCAAGGACACAGCGACTGAGACGGTCGGAGCGGGGGATCAGACCGGCAACCCGCCCGTTACGCATATAAAATGTTTCCAGATATAAGCCCTGTGTGAGAAAGTTTGACTCCACCGAGGCTACACTTTCATATAGCTATAACTTTGCTCTGAACTACAAGAGTACTGGTGTGTTCAGGGTAACATGAGCCACTCTACCTATAAGCTTTGTCAAAAAGGAAAGTTTTAAGATTAGTCTTAAAAGTAGACAGGGTGTCTGCTTCACGAACCAAAACTGGGAGTTGGTTCCACAGGAGAGGAGCCTGATAGCTAAAGGATCTGCCTCCCATTCTACTTTTAGAGACTCTAGGAACCACCAGCAGACCTGCAGTCTGAGCGTGAAGTGCTCTGTTAGGACCATACGGGGTAATCAGATCTCAGATATATGATAATGATGGAGCTTAGGCCCGGTCATACCCACACCAGTGTGGGCTGCTAGGGGCGGAGCTACGCCCATTCTTTGTCCAGCTTTAAAGTTAGGTCAAACACTGTCACTTTTTTCTAAATCTTTCTAGAAAAAGAGGCTTTAAGTTTCTAAAATAAGTCACTATTTTTTTCATAAATTTTTTTGGTTTTACAGCACTCTAAGCACAGGACATGCCACTTAAATGTCAATCAGAAATGTCCTACTCTCAGAAAAATGCTTCACTGCACGGACATGTTCCGCCCCATCCCACCATGGCTAGTACTGTTGCAAGAGACTCTGGCCTTTCCAACAAGGTATAGCACATTTTTTTCCCGATATGTCCCGATAAGTTTGTTCGGTTCCTGCTTCAGAGGTTTTCTAGACCAGCAGCAAATAAGGGTAGACTACATTCAAAGGCAAAGCTAGTTTATTATTCAGCACTATTCAACAGTCCAGTTCAGGTGAGATGCTTGTAGCTCAAAGGTGCAGGAAAGAGAGGACAAAGCTTTTTCTGTCATGTTCCCCCCAGAAATCTTGACATTTTGCTGTCTATTGTCCCCCCAAAAATAATCCTTCTTTTATTATTCGGAAATTTAGCAAATAAAAATAATTTAAGTAATTCTAACAAACCTAAAGTAGGAATAAAAAATTCTGATAAAGAAACATTTCTGGCATTTAGATTTCAAAACGTTCACAACTTACTGATGTTAGAACCAAAGGATTAATAGATTATGGGACGTAAGAATAGGATTTATTTATCCTAGAGGCTAAACTCTGCTGCCACCTAGTGGACAAATACTGTTAGTGAACTGACATCTTTGAAACCATAAAAACATAGAAAAGCAAGATTTGTTCATTTCTATTTCTTGTACAAATTATCAAAATTAATATTCTATAACAGAAACGTATCTCAAATTTTCATGCACAGATTCACTTCCTTTAGTTTGTCTCAAATGTGTTCATAATGATCTGACTCTCCATCAGCTCACCTGCTCATATATTTAACAAAAAAGCAGGAAAATGAATAATTCAGGGAACTAAACATCCTCCTGAGCAGTGAGAGCCTCCATGGCTGAACAGAAACAGGAGGGGGCAGCACCCAAACCAGCTCCAACATGAACAAAACAGGATGACAAAGTGGCTCCATGAAGTCCGCTGATCTCAGAGCAGTGAAGAAATGTCAGAAGAAGCTCTCAGCAACAACAAAGGAGACATGCGAAACTGAAACTGAAGACATTTCTACCAACTGGACCTCTCAGCCATCAATTATTTCTCACTGTCACCAAAGCAATGCAGAGGACTGAACAGGCCCTTCTAGGAGTGTTTTAAAAAGAAGTGGGTCAAAAAAAGGAAAAAGAAATGGGTCACGATTTTCAGTTTTTTCTCATCACTTTATTGATTTATGATGGGCACAATGGTACATGTTGATGAAACACAGGGAACATCTGGTTACCAAAGGCTTTGTCATCTGCAGAAGGAGTCCTACAAAGGAAATCGGCACTTTAATTTGACCTGCTTCCCTTTTGTAAAGTTGAAAAACACATTTGACATGTTTGGATAAATTGTGCCAAAATCACAGGTCCGCATGACACACTGACCAACTAAGACCCATGTGAAGATGAGATAAAATAAGATAAGATAAGATAAGATAAGATAGGCTTTATTGATCTCACATTAGAGAAATTCACATGTCACATCGGCTCAGTAATCAGTAGTCATAGGAAAGAGGAGTCAAGTAGGACGAGGTGCATCAAATATATACAGTGTGTCCTCGTTATACCACGGATCAATAGGAGTAGGTAAGAAAAAGAAAAAGAAAAAAGAAAAAAAATACAAAAAGAAATAAGGCAGAGGATGTCTTCTGTACATTCACTGTGGCTTATACGCATGTGTATTGACATATATTCAGGTGTAGTAGCAGCAGAAGTCACTTCTTTCAGGATTATTGCACAGTGTATAAAATAGAATTGCACATTAGTTATTGCATGTTGGTTCTTACAGTTGCAGTTATAGTTACGGTTGTGGTTATAATTACAGTTATAGTTACGGTTATAGTGCAGCATTGTATAATCTGATGGCAGCAGGAATGAATGACCTGCGGTAGCGCTCCTTATTACAGACAGGATGTCTAAGTCTGTCACTAAAGGAGCTGCTCAGCTCCTCTACAGTCTGGTGCAGGGGGTGGAAGGTGTTGTCCATGATGGATGTGAGCTTGGACAACACCCTCCTCTCAGCCACTTCCTCCACAGAGTCCAGAGTGCAGCCCAGGACAAAAGTGGCCTTCCTCACCAGCTTATTCAGCCTCATTCTGTCCCGCTCTGTGCTGCCAGGAGCCCAGCAGACGACAGCGTAGAGGAGGGCTGAGGCCACCACAGAGTCAGAAAGGTCTTAAGCAGAGGCCTGCTCACTCCAAAGGACCTCAGCCTCCTCAGGAGGTGTCTTCCTTATATTACAAAACTTGAAGATAGTGAACCTACAACTTAAACCATTGATGAAAATTAACCAAAAGTCTTATCAAGTGTTTTCGTCTCAATGGATAAGGAAAATGTTGACAGGGGATAAAGACACCGTTCTCATTATAGTGCCTCTTGTGGTCAAGTCAAAGAAAATTCCAGAAATGGAACATATGAACTTATTGATCATGAAAGCTCTGGTATATTTTGTACTAAAGTTTTAGCAAAAATGCTCAATCTAACAGGCAACAAAGCCAAAGATCTTTCTTACCACTATGAATAAAAGGCCTGTGTTAATAATTACATGTTGACTGACCTGGAAGTGAGTGGTTTGGGTTTATGTATGTTTATTGACCTGCCAAAAGTTTTCACACAACAGGAGATACCGGTGAGCAAATCAAACATCCCTCTGGGGGAATATCTGGATAAATGGCTTTACTTGAGGATGTCATATGGCAAAACATTAACTTTTAATTAGAAATTATAATAGCAATCACATAAGAAAAACGCCAATGGAGCCTTGGAAAGTGATAAACAACAGAGGCCAGTGGACCAGACACAGTGAGAACACCACATGGTCGTAAAGATTGTAAATGGACCCCTCAGAGAACCCAATGAAGTCTTTTCAGAGCAGAATGCAGCAACAGGTTGTTGTCAACTGAGTCAGTCTGCAAGCAATAGATCAACTTAAAAGGCAACAGAACAACCAGGACTTCCCAGAAAGAAACTGTCAGGACAAGCTGGAGATGACTGATGAAGACAACCTTTTCATTAAAAGTTAACTTCCTCATTAAGGGCCTCTCTGCTTTTCAAGCTCCTGAATTTCAGGAGCCAAACATGAAGAATTGGGTTCTAGACAGGAGAAATGTCTGATGAATTTCAGAATAAAACCAACCCAGCAACTTATGCTAACTTGACTAGTGTACAAAAATGGCAAAACATAAACATGAGGATGTCCCCTGGGTACTTACCTTTGGAGGTTTTCTGGACACATCCCACTGGCAGGAGACCCCAGGAAAGACCCAGAACTCGCTTGAGGGATTATACATCCTGTCTGGCCTGGAAATGCCGTGGGGTCCCCCAGGATGAGCTGGAGGATGTCACTGGGAATGGAGATGTCTGGGTTTCCCTCCTGGATAGTTGCCCCACAAGCAACTAATGCAAATGACCAGACCACATAAATTTATGGGAGGGGGGTTTTCAAATGTAAATACCATGATTTATTAAACCTGAAACTGATTGCAGGCACAGTATTTGCATCTATATTTAGTACGTTTGAAAGGCAGGTGCAAACATGTCTGCGGTCCTTGCAGTCAGAAATGAGGTTGCAGTATAATGACAGATGATGAAGAGTCTGTTTGCATCTAAATATATTTGGACTGACAGAAATAACAATAGTAGAATAATTGTTTTTTGGTGAATAAGACATCTGCCCTAGACAGATTAATGCAGTGCCCATGGCACCGTGAGGATGGGGCGGTGGGCCAGGATGTTGTTCAGGTCTGATGGTGTGCGTGTGAAAGGGGGGGGGGGTGTTGTGACAGAGCTCTCTCCTTTTTGTCTGCCTGTAACACTAACAGCGACAATCTACCATGACAGTTGTTGTTGCTTTAGTTCTCATTTATAAAACCATGGAATTGGGGACAGTTTAACCAGAGGCAGGTTGTCCAAAACGGGGACTGTCCCTGTTAATGGGGGACCTCTGGTCATGCTAGGAAGAGCGGGGCAGAGGGAGAAGAACAGCTGGAGTGTGGATCCATAACTTGTGGCAAGGTGGGTTTTTCTACTTCCCTCATTGTTCCTATATACGTGTTCTGTACCTTATCCATTCATCCATCCATCCATAATCTACACCTGCATGTCTGTGCAGGGTTGCTCGGGTGGTTGTGCCTTTCTCCAGCGGTTAATAGGAGAGAGGCGGAGTCGACCCTGGACAATGACTGGGGGGAGGTTTTTAGTTACCAAGGCTGGAGAAGCTGTGCTTAGCTGTCACATTTGACATGGTCACCATCACTGATACACAAACCAGTGGAATGATGATAAACAGGGATAAATCTGATTAGTCAGTTGTAATATTTTATTATCAAACTCAGACATAAAAAATATTGTCTTGTGTCTTGTTATCATGTAGTTCAACAGTGTTTACAGAACTTCTCCTGACAAATCAAAGATTTATTCATTTAAAAGATATAGTCTTTAATAAAAAAAAAAACGGTTAAATAGCACAAGTTCTCCATTCATTAAATACAGTTTTGTGGATACTGGGTGTCTGGAGAGATTATGCGATGGCCGCTTCTGATTGGCATTGGATTCTGAAATTCAAACGTTGCTCAGAATTTCATCAACCATCCTAATGTATTCCTTTCTCCACTCTGCAAGAAGACGGCGCTTGGCAAAGCTGCGGCTGCAGTTTCCCATCCACCCATGTATGTCTTTCTCCTGATGGGCTGCACTCTAACTAAATCGCCCACACAGGGTACCAATAAAGAAATCAAATTCTGATACAGCAAACTTTCAAACTGCCAGTAGTACACAACTTTGAAGATCACTTGCAACACGTCCCGCTATTTTTTCTGCCCATGCTATTTAATGGTCCTTGTTTTGAATCTTTGAAGATCAGCCCCCCAGTTGCTACATTTAGAAACTACAGACTCCTCTAGTGACTTTTGTCCCTGAATGACATACTGTTACAGGGTGCTAACCTTGCTAACTCCCTCATTTAAGTCCTCATTCATTTCAGGCAGGGTCCTATTGCAATGACAGCCAACATCCAATCAATGTATCATCCAGTCAGAGCTTCAGATGCAGACACTGATGCTTTGTGGTTTTTATGGTGAGCTAAAGGACAGTTCATAAGACACCTAGAAGAAGACAAGATGGTTTTCCATCCTTTTGCTGTTACATCTTCAACCAATTAACAACTGAGGAGAACTAAAGTAAGTCATCCTCAGAAACGGTAAAAACTCTATGAAATAACTTCTATGATGATGACTATATGAAGGAAGTGAAAGCATTGAATTAAGTTAACTTGATTTGTGTCACAAGACTAGCAGTAATGCGTTTCCTTAAATGACATGTTGATTATTATCGTTGTTTTCATGGTTGTAGAGGTTGAAGCAGAACAAAAATGCAGACAGAAAACCAGAGATGACATATTAACAGGCTTTATTAAAATAAAAGAAAAAAGAACAACAGAAGAGCAGGCCTCAGAGGATTGATGAAGAGCTGAGGTACATTGCAGGAAGTAGCAGCAAAACAGAAGGGATGACCAGGCGACTTAGGTACACAGGGAGAGTGAGGAGAGAAGACATTGGTAACAACTTAGAGTAATGAAGGTAGAAAGCTGAGGGATTATAATAGACAGTGGAGGACAGGGAGGAAACAATGGAAAAAATCTAAATAAATAACACAGAATCAAGAACCTATTCAATAACCAAAATGTAATAACTGGTCCACAAAGATAATAACCAATATAAACAAGCACGTAAGAAAACATAACTATAGAAAGTTTGATTCAGGAAGCTCAAGTAACTCAAAAGACAAACACCCACAGGATCATGACATAGTTGTCTACATGTAGAGATAAATAGCATTTAAACAACGCTTTGCAGCCCGGTGTTTAAAAACACAGCCCTCTTAAAATACAGGATCCAGTCCTTATGATTGAGGAACTCTATAACAGATGTGTCCCATGCAGAGGCTGATGAGCAGAACTAAAATTACTTTAAAGAACTGCGTTAAACATCTTGGGTGAGACTCTGAGGGTATCATTGCTGATTGGCTGGTGCCCTGGAGACGAGGGATCTGGAGCCGTGGTGGTGGTGTGTGTGTGTGTGTGTGGGGGGGGGGGGGGGGGGGGGGGGTTACAGCCAGCAGTATGTGAATTGTTCTAATCTGCTGGGTGTGACATACATGTTGCTGCCACTCATGCTTGGTACAAACAGCCTCATGGAGCAGAAATAAACGAGGAGAGCAAAGTAGTTGTAAAAATTATCCTACATGTTTATCAGCTCTGATTTAACCTTTGGACGTTACAAATCCCTGAAATGTAAGACATGGACATTTTCTTCTTTCACATTTAACACACGTAGTGGAAGGTTAGGAAGTCCACATTTAGCGTAAACACAAAAACAGGAACCATGACGAGCTCAGAGTCTATTAAAGTCAGTTAGCAGAAAAAACACAAACTGCAGCACAGAGGAAACAACTTTAACTGAGATCTGCTGAAATATCAACCAACTAAAGAATGATGGAGATTCAATATTGAATAAATTCATTATCACTGGAAAACAAAATGGACATTTGGCAACAACATGGATTTGAAAAAGGCCAACAATGTATTAATAGTTGATTATGAGATTAAAATTTGAAAATAGAAACTCTGTTGAAAGGAAATCAAAATAAAACCATAAAGCAGAAAACCGCAATTTAAAAAGATGAAACCTACAAAAATGTGTTCAGATAGAGGTGAGGAGAAGAGAAAGAGAAGAGAAATTAACTGAATCTAAATTTACTGAGTCAGAATGTTTTTATAAGAACAATTTCATGTTTCAGTTTTATGTTGTCGCTGGAAAACTTGTAAAAATCCAACAGAACTGGTTTAAAATGTATGAATTGTTGCAGAGAACAAGTAGTGGTTGATGGTTTCACTAAAATAAAGATATTTATTCAATTATCACCACAGTTCAGATATTTACTCTAGAGATGAAGGACTTCTGTTTTTACTTCCTGACCTGAGACAGAGATCCTGCTGGATGGAGACTCTCCATGACCAAGTGGTACCAGACCGATATATCTGGACATAGCTTCACTCTCTTGTGTTGGAGATTTCCCTGTTGAGAGTGTCGCCTCTTTGCAGCTAAAACAGAAAATAGTCTCCATGAACCTCTGTAACTTCTCTTTACTAGCGTCACCTGGTCTAGCTTTACTCCATCAGACCTACTATTCTTCTCTGACCTTCTATGTCATCTCCACCTGAACTCTTACTTGAACAACTTTTGGTATTTAATTGATTTCTGGATCCTTCTATCTAACTGAAATGTGACTGCTGTTACCAAAAATGTTTTAATAAAAAAACATCTGGTAAATGGGTAAAAGTCAGAAGAAAATATTTTTAATCAATTTATTAATATATCTAACCTTTTTTGAAGAGGCATTATTACACAAACAGAACCAGTTGATCTGAAGTTATATAAAGCTCAGTATCATCCAAACAATTCAGGTCAGATTCAGACACAATTGCATCCAGTCCAGTTCAGTCAGAGTCTTAAGCCCCATTTACACTACTTTCTTTGTTAAACCGTGATGTGTAAACGGTCGTCAGAACCAAGTTAGAATTAACTGATCCATGCGGAGCTCCAAACATGGAACTGGGCTGCATTTAGCGTGGTCCAGTTATGTCTGGCTCTGTTCAGTTCAGTTTGCGTTCCATTTACACTTGATAGTTATCTCGGTTACCGAGCTTGGACTGGTCTCAGCTCGGTTAAAAAAGGGTTATATTAGAGTAAAGTCCAGTTCAGATGGTCACTTCCTCCCAGTCAGTAAATGTTGGTGATCTCAGGAAGTCGTTATTATGAGTTCAGATGTTTTCCAGACTGGGAGAAGAAGAAAACACCCAGGAGGAGAAGAGTGATGAGATGATCAGTTCAGAAGGGATGCTCTGTGGTGACATCATCATAGTCCTCGTCCAATCCCTGATCAGCCTTGGTGGGCAGAGTCATCACCATGGCAACAGGTAGGTAACTTCCTGCAGTCACAGAATTATTATTATTATAAAATAAGGAAATGGTGAAAATGGATCAACATGGGGAGATTTTATCCATACAGCACTTGATCTAACGACCGACCGACAGAAAGGTCAGAAAACATAGATGAATCAGACTTTTACCTGTGATTCTGTGTTTATATAGAGACACCATGAGGAGAGTGGAGATGAAGAAGGGACAGAAGACCATCAGGTGGCAGACCAGCATGAAGACAAGGTGAGAAGATGAGGCAGGAGGAGGAGATGTAATGAAGGAGGGGCTTGTAGTTGTAGGTGTTTCTGCAGAGACAGTGAAATCTAATCTGGTTAATATCTAGATTACACATTTTAGACAAATGAACACAAATTAATTAGATTATAACTCCTCTTCCATGTCTCTGTTAACAAAAATCATCACCACATTCTCACTCACAAGTAAGAAGATCACTTGTAAGCATTAGAAGTAGGAACAACTCTGGCGTTAAACTAGACAACAATGTCTGAATTGTGCAGCAAACTATAATTCAGCACTAAGCCTGCTATGATATCAGGAGGAGGGTTTCTCTAAAATAAAGATATTTATTAAATTATCTTCACAGTTCAGATATTTACTCTAGAGATGAAGGACTTCTGTTTTTACTTCCTGACCTGAGACAGAGATCCTGCTGGATGGAGACTCTCCATGAGCGCTGATGCTACACCTGTAGAGGCCTTCATCAGAGCTGGTCACATGGTGGAGGGTCATGTGACCTGCAGGCTCAGTCCTGATGAGGGAGCCATCTTTATAGAAAGCAGCTGGGAGGTTGGAGGGAGCGGTCTTTGTGTGACAGCTCAGAGTGACGTCATCTCCCTCCATCACAGGGAGGACAGGACTCTGCAGGATCACTGATCCACCTCAACACAGAGACAAACTACAGCATTTCATCCATTTCCACACAGCTTCATCAACACTAACTCCACAGTCTGATCTTACCAGTGACAGTGAGCTGGATGCTGCTGCTGCTGGCTGCTCCCTCTCTCCACTCACACCAGTAAACTCCACTGTCTGATGGAAACAAGTAGGAGATGGTACAACGAACAGATTCTCCCCATCCTTTACACTCAGTCCTGGTTCCTCTGCTTGTGTTCCTCCTCACAGTCCATCCAGCAGAGCTGTTGTCCTCCTCACAGCTCAGAGACACAGAGTCTCCTTCAAAGAACTGAGATCTGCTGGGACTCACAGTCAGAGCAGCTGGGAGGACTGAAATGGAACATTGTGAAAATAATTCTATGTTTGACAGTAAGAATCATCCTTCCATCTTTTATTTATCCTCCCAAATGTTTAAAAAATTATGCAATTATGAATGGGTTTTAATGTTGATATAATTAAACAAACCTTTTGTTTTACAGCAAAGCAGCAAGCAAGTAACTGAAGAGAAATAAAACTTATTAGTTACAGGTTAACATATGAAAGTTAATGAGAATTAAACAATTCAGACATTTTATTCTCCAGAAACATTTATTACATCACACTGATCGTCATTAAATCTGTATTTATTTACTCAAATAAAATAATAACTTTATCCAGACTGAGCATCTACATCCAAATTAGTTTAAACAGTTTATTCTGTTTTTCATCAGCTTCTCCATCATTATCCTGTAATTTCATATCTCAGTCATGTTCAGTGTTTTCAGTTTATCTGAGGTTTGTCCATGAAAGCCAGCGCTGTGTTACTAAGAGCTACAAAGAGGCAGTAAAGTCACTTTTCTTCCTGCTTGATGTGTAGAACTTTCCTTAAGAAAGTTTTACCTGTCATAGCGTCTGAGTTGACTCAGATAATAAACACGTCCCTTCTGTCAGGTGTTTTCCCCCAGTCCCTAAAAACAGCAATTATCAAACCACTGCTGAAAAAGAACAATTTAGACAAACTTCTACTCCAGAACTACAGGCCCATCTCAAACCTCCCCTTTATCAGTAAGATTATAGAAAAAGCTGTATTTCAACAATTAAACACCTTCTTAACAACAACTAGCCGCTTTGATGTTTTCCAGTCAGGTTTCCTCACCACAGTACAGAGACCGCCCTTATCAAGGTGTTTAATGACATCCATATAAATACAGACTGTGGAAGAACCACCGTGCTGGTTCTATTGGACCTCAGTGCAGCATTTGATACTGTCGATCACTCCATTCTGTTAGAACGCCTGGAGAACTGGGTCGGTCTCTCTGGTACAGCTCACCACTGGTTTAAATCCTACTTAAAGGACAGGGAATTTTTTGTATCAGTAGGTAACTTTACATCAGAAATGACAAAAATCACATGTGGGGTTCCCCAAGGGTCAATCCTGGGTCCCCTCCTTTTCAATATCTACATGCTCCCTCTAGCCCAGATAATAAAAAATAACAACATCAGCTACCATAACTATGCAGACGACACACAGCTCTACATCACCATGTCCCCAGGTGACTATGAACCAGTTCAGGCACTGAGTAAATGCCTAGAAGAAATCAATACGTGGATGTGCCAAAATGTTCTTCAGTTGAATAAAAACAAAACAGAAGTAATAATATTTGGACCAATAGAGGAAAGATCAAGAGTTAGCACACAGCTTCAGTCACTTCAGCTAAAAACCACTAATCAGGCCCGAAACCTGGGTGTAGTGATGGACTCAGACCTGAACCTTCAAAAGCATCTAAAGACAATTACAAGGTCGGCTTTCTATCACCTGAAGAACATTTCTAGGATTAAAGGACTGATGTCTCAGCAGGATCTGGAAAAACTAATCCATGCGTTTATCTTTAGTAGAATTGATCACTGCAACTGTGTTTTCACAGGCCTGCCTAAAAAGTGGGTCAGACAGCTACAGCTGATCCAGAACGCTGCTGCCCGCGTCCTCACTAAGACTAAGAAAGTAGAGCACATAACCCCAGTTCTAAAGTCCTTACACTGGCTCCCTGGATCTCAGAGAATAGACTTTAAAATCCTTCTGTTAGTCTATAAATCCCTGAATGGCTTAGCTCCTAAATACATCACAGACTTGTTATCAGTGTATCAACCCTCCAGACCACTCAGGTCTTCTGGATCCAGCCTGCTCTGCAGAACCAGAACTAAACAAGGAGAAGCAGCATTTAGTTCCTATGCTCCACTTATCTGGAACAAACTTCCAGAAAACTGTAAAAGTGCTGAAAGCCTGAGTTCCTTTAAATCAAGATTAAAAACACATTAGTTTAGGATTGCCTTTGACTGTTCTAGTTAACTGAATCACCACTTTTTTGTTCTATTTTCTATCTACATTTTATTCCTACTTGCTTTTATTCTGTTTTATTTTGCTATATTTTAATCATGTAAAGCACTTTGCATTGTCTCTGTACTGAATTGTGCTATATAAATAAATTTGCCTTGCCTTGCCTTGCCTTGCCTAGAAGCTCTTTCATCTGAATTCAGTCTGAAGTTTTGGTCCAACTCTTTGACTCAGGTTAGAACAGAGCAGACAGTAAATTTACTTTGCCTGAACAACAACAGGTTTTGTACTTACAGAGCAGATATTGTAGAGATGTTTCCATCATGGTGCCACTTCACGGTCTGACCTCTGTTGGTTTTCTGTTGGGGCCTCAGAATAAAGACCGCCTTCTTCCTGATAATAGAAACCTGTGGTTGGTTCCTCCTTCTTTGTTTGTTTTCTTTGTTTAAAGCTGCAGAAATAAATCTGTCATAGCAACAGGACAGCAGAAATTACCCTGGTCCCTTTTTCTTGTTTAAACATATTTAAACATTTGCAGCTTTCTGATTCATTTTCTATGGGTTTATTTCTCTGACAGAAACCCTGCAGTCAGAATATTTTAACAAGTTAGTTTAACATCCAGTAGCTGTCTGCTACTCCTTGGTTCTGGTCTGGTTCTGTCCTCAACAACACAGAACAACAACAATTATAACACTTTATTACAAAATACTTTGATGAAAGCAATACATCTGTTATCATGTGAATGAGAGGAACTGGAAAACTGGAACCAAGTAGGAAATACGAATCAGAATCAAAATCAACTTTATTCACAAGGTGTGAGGGTAAAAACAATGAATTTGAATTCTACAGGCAAACAAGTAACAGAAAGCAGACATGACTACAATCTATAACAGAAAAGTCATTTTCAGGGTACAAAGGTAGGAACAGTAGCAGTACGAAGAACTAAACCCAGCTGAGGTCAGTATTATGTTCCAGTGGGACCTAAGCTGGTCAAACAGGCTCAGTTCAGAGCTTCATGTCTGCATTTAACTATTATTTTATTGTTTGGACTCATGTGTAAAAACCTGATTATTTAAATCAAAGTGAAAACTGGAAACTCTTCCTGATTTAAAATAAACTCAATATGTTAAATCTTTCATGTAATACAGTTTCCTCCAACAATCAGCTTTTATTCCCTGGTATGTAGATGTGTTAAACAATTTAGCATAAATCACTGCTTGTATCACAGCACAGCATTTTTATCTGAGCAAAAGTAAAGGAACAAATAATCTTAAAGTGAATAACATTCAATATTTGGTGGCATAACCCCTGCTTGCAATAACTGCCTCAAACCTGAGACCCATCAGCACCAAACTGCTGCATTCTTCATTTGTGATGTGTTAGAATTATTTTTACTATTTCTATATGTTTTATTTTATCTTCCATATTCATCATATTTATCACATATTTACTCATTACTATTGGAAAGGTTTTAAAGTTTGAGCTTATTCAGACATTAAAGTGTCTTTCAGACTAACCTTTTTCTCCTATGTGACAGAGTAAAAAAGTCTCATGATATAAAGTTGTTTTTGCAGCACTATCTGCAACTGTGAGGAATTGCACCTCGCCATGTGTGTTAACTCCTTTCTCTGAGAACTGAATGCTCAATTGTTCTGTGTAACTGAACTGCTAGTTATGATGTTGATGGTCACATTGCTGTATGCCTCCCCTACACTCCTTAGAAAATAATAAAAGTAAGAGGCGACAGGGATGTGTTTCAGAACGGGTAGAAAAAATGCCACTGAGCACATTTCCTGGTGTTCTCTTTGCAAGTTTAAGAATTAACTGCTGTGTCTTTCTCTTTTGTGTTTGTTAAATGACGGTTTTAGGTGTTTGAACCTGACATGATGCTATTCCAGGCTGTCGCCGCAGCTCCTTTGAGCTCTTGTTTGTTTTCAGGGGATTCTCCCTTCAGTTTCCTCTTCAGGAGGTGAAATACGTACGATATTCAGCTTATTCACTCGTCTATAGTCACATACTCTCTGGGTGTTCAAGTCCTGAATTTCTTTTTTTAGGCTTTTCCGAACATCATTGATGTTGTTGTCCTGCAGCTGTGACTCTGAACACCTACAGGAAGAAAATGGAGGTGCAGCTGCAGGACAGCAACATCAGTGATGTTTGGAAAAGCCTAAAGTTAAAAACAACCTGGAGTCTGTTTAAAACCACCATGGAACCAACAAGTCCAATTGAATTTGATGATGACTGAAATAAAATAGACATTAGACTGACAAAGACATAAATTCATGTAATGTTAATTATATACGTTTATTTAATCAACATCACCTCAACTCAACAGTTTGTTACATTTTATAGGTTTATGTCTCAGCACTTCTAGATAAAAACAATCTAAAGCTACTTGATTTGGTTTAACTCAGACAGGGTTTTCTGCAGGTTTAACAGTTTGATTTAGTTGTTTTGGTTTAGGTCTTTTTACAAACTGCTTTGACGAACAATTTCTATGTTTAGCCTCAAACAAACATGAACAACAAGTTTTATTAGTTAGAACCAGCCTCCAGAACTTCAGTTAAACCTGTTGAAGCTGCTGAGGAACCTCCATGCTGCTGTGGTCAGAACAGTTCAGCTAAAACATTTAAAATGAAAAATAACAGTGAAGTTAATGTGAACTTTTCTCAACACATTGATAAGGAAACATTGAAACACACTCAGGAGACGCTGTGTGCATCTTGCTGAGCTCTTTAACAGAGAAAGAAACACATTTTCACCAGAAGTAGATCTTTAGAAGCAGAATGTAAATGAGCTGACAGCTGGATTTTTCTGCTTAAACTGGAGGACTACCTCAGTGGAGAAAAGATAACTTCTGCTGGAAGTTTAGAAAGGAACTGCGAACATTAAAGTCAACCAATGACAAATAAAAATAATATTTACTTTAGTAAAAACATATGTACTGCTCTCTAATTACTCTTCCTCCTGGTTATTCATTGCTTAATGTTATTGAACCTCTTGGCTTCATGTTTGTTTCTGTTTCTTTAAACATGAACTTTTATTTTTTTAAGCTTTTGTTTTTTGTTGTTGGGTGCTTCTATAAAAATAACTGATTAGTTTTGGTGCAAATCTGAGTTTTCTAGAAGGTGGATTACATTATTGGGAAGAACAGAAGCAGAAATCCAACTGAAAGCCCAACTTCATAATATTTACAGATCGTAAAAGGAAGTGGTCGGGCTTCTTAAATCAGTAGACGACAGTTTATGTTTTGTCCTTTTTCAGTTAAGCTAGATTCACTCACAACATTTTACTGTATATCCAGGAGTAAACATCAAACTATTTTCTTCTTCTTTCATCTCGGCGTACAGAACAGTAGTGAAGCACAGCTGCCTGGAAGCTGTGGACAAAACACAAAAAAGAATAAAATTACTGCAAGATGAATAGGTTTTGATAGCGGATCTAGTCAACTCTGTTTTTTTAACCGACTAGACATGGCAGTGGAGATTAGGGATGGGAATCTTCACCACCAAGGCGATACGATACACATCTCTATACACAGCCAACGATTCGATACATTCACGATTCATGGAATTTCTAGTGATAAGATTCGATACGATTCTCCAACCTCCTGCGATCCGGTGTGATACAGAACGATCTAAATTTAAAATGCTGCGATACAGTGCGATACGATGCGATGCAATGCAGAAGAAAAGTACACCATGGACTACATAGTTCAAGTTATGGCACGCAAGCTAACTGTGCCTTTTATTTTGAAACAAAGGAAGTGCAAATTAGAGAGTGATTGTCTCTCTGAAACTTTATAAGTGTAAACTTCAAACAAAAATAAGATTTCTCTGTAGTGCATGTTGTCCAACAATTAAAGCAAAGGCACAAAGGCACATTTTCCAGTTAAGCCTTTAAAAAAGTGTTTGAAGTTTATACATGAGGTAAAACAAATAAAATGCCCTTATACAAAAGGTGCAGGCCAGGATATTCCATCTATTATAAAAACTAAAAGAAAAACTTAACACAGGGACACATCCCATTTTCCCCCAAATATACAATGCACACCATTGACAAGTACACCCCATTTGAAAAGCAACATTTTGAACAATATTCTAATAGGCACACAAGTAATTTCCAAAATGTGCATAGGTAAAAATGGTATGTCCAAAATGTGCATACAATATCTGAAGAGCAAACTAAGGTTAATAATCTAACTGAAATGTCATTTTCCATTTACTCAGTGCACATTTTGAAAATAACATGTCTACTTATTGAAATATAGTTCAAAATGTTACGTTTCAAAAGGGGTATACTCATTACCTCTGTGCCTCTGTAAAATGATTAATCATTCTGAACAAATGATCATAACAAGGGAGTAACAGTTCCCCATATGGAAATTAAGACAAGTGAATCCCAACATTTAACCCAGATGGGTCTTTTTCAAATTCTTTTTAAGAAAGATCAATTGATCAACATGGTCAGGGTGCAGGAGACTACATTGGGCAGTGACAATATTCCCTGCACTGCTAAAGACACGCTCAGAGCTCACACTAGTTGCTGGAATGGACAAGTAATCCTTAGCTAAAGCTGAAAGGAGTGGCAGGTCCACCTGCCCTTTCCACCACTGCAACACATCACCGCCTAGTTCTAAGGAATCTCTCTCTCTGTATTTTAAAATTTCATCCTTAGCTTTCTCCCTCATGGTCTTCAATGGCATTCTTGTGGTGATGAACTCTCCAAACAGCTGGTCCATGGCAGTCTTCTTTTTAGGAGAGGGCGAGGCATCATCATCTAAGGAAGACATGTACAAGACTATTAGTATATTGAACAATATGAGCAGTCAACACAACACAAGACTACACACTGTTTAACAATGATAACATACGAGTCAACATCTGTTGTGCTGTATTTAAAAGATTATCTCCATGCCCATGGACCAATAAATAAGTATTTTTTGTCTCTGTTAATGAACAGTCAATTACTCATACACAGTCAACACACACCTCTCCGTTCCCTGCTGGGGCTTCCGTCGCTGCCTCCCTCATCTGCCTCTCCTTCATACAGTGCAGCACTGTCTCCTGCCTGACAATCCAAATCAAAAAGAGTATTTTGTTGTCAAAATGTAAATAACAAGTCTTAGCACAGAATATAATAGCATTTGACCAGACTCCAAATCAAACATAACACTGTACATATTATACAGACAAATTGAACATAAAAATGTAGAGATCTATTGTGTGTGTGTGTGTGTGTGTGTGTGTGTGTGTGTGTGTGTGTGTGTGTGTGTGTGTGTGTGTGTGTGTGTGTGTGTGTGTGTGTGTGTGTGTTTGAGTGTGTGTGTTTGAGTGAGTGAGTGAGTGACAGAGACAGGGAGGGAGGTGGTCACATTCTATAGGCCTAAAGTAAAAGGAAAAAAAGTCAATAAATTACCTGCTCGTTCATCTTCACCACCTCAGATGTTATTTTCATGAAGATGAGGTCTCTGGAGTCCACATCAAGGAAAGCCAGGTCTTTGAATCTGGGATCAAGGCCCGATGCATTGTAGAGGAGTTCTTGGAGATCCAAGTAACGATCAAAAAAATCTTGTCTGAAGCACTGCTTCATATCTGCAATGATTGGCAGGTCAGTGTTGTCTTCGGAGAAGTGTTTGTGGAGTTTGGCTTGTATTGGGGCGATCATTGAGATGGTTGGGCTTTTTTCTTCACTCAAAAGTGTGGTGGCCACTTTGACAGGGGACATCAGCTTGATGATTTCCTGGATCAGAGTCATGTCGTCCTCATTCACTGCTAACAGGCCCTCTCCCCTCCTGATCCTTCTCGACAGCATAGCGTTCAACAGAGCAGGATGTTGCTCCCAGAATCTCTCCAGCATGTCCACAGAGCTGTTCCATCTTGTACAGACATCGTGAATAAGTTTGTGGTTGGGTAGGCGTAGCTGGGACTGAATTTCCCTCAAAACCTCAGCTGCTTGTGGGCTTTTATGGAAGTATGTAACAACCTTCCTCACCTTCACCAACAATTCGGACACCCTGTCCACCTTCAGTGCCTTTTGCGAGGCCAAGTTTAATGTGTGGGCTACGCATCGGACATGGGGTGTTATCTCTGCGCCAGCCCCTGCCACTAGCATGTTTCTTGCGTTGTCTGTCACCAAGGCAGGTTTTTTTTCCACGAGGTTCCACTCGCGAAGTACATCTTGCAGCAACGCAGCCAAGTTGACCCCAGTGTGAGACTCATTAAACACTCGCGTTTGCAGGACGTGAGACTGCATGTCCCACTCTTCGTTCACATAGTGTGCCGTAACAGTAATGTAAGAATCAGTGGCACAGGAGGTCCAACCATCAACCGTTATTGACACCCTCTGTGCACGACCCATTGAGCTGAGAACATCCACTTTCACTTTCTCGTAAAGCGCAGGAACTATTCGGTCCGAAAACACCCTTCTGTCTGGTATGCTATACCTTGGCTCCAACACTTCAAGCAGGTATTTGAATCCCTCGTTTGCTGTAATGTTGTACGGTTGGATGCCTTTGCAGAGGAAGAAAGATAAGGCGTCCGTGATAGAATTCGCCCGGGCAGAATTGCTTGCAAGTGGCGCTTGAAAAAAATGAGGTATTCGTGGCTCACGTGAAGTTGTTGTAGTAGCACTGCTAGCTGACGTCTCCGGGGATTGGACTACTGTACTGTGGTGCCGCTTCAGATGTTGCGACATATTTGTTGTGCTGCCTGTATATCGTACCTCTGTTCTGCAGTGTTTACATATGGCCATTGTCTTGTCCAACTCTCCATCTCGTTTGTAGAAGCCAAAGTCTTTCCATACCGTTGACCTAAAGCGCGTAACCGAATGTATTCTCTCTGTTTCGTTTTCCTCCATGCTAACGTGGTTTCTAGCTTGCCGCCTCTGTCCTCTTCGAAAGCAAGTTTAGACCCTCCTACTCGCGCGAGGCTTCGGGCGAGACTTGAGTGGCAGAGAGACTAGCATGCACGCAGTAGGCAACAACAGGGATGGAAAGAAACGCAACTAAAACTCAAAGACACGTTTCTAAAAAGTTATAATAATAGAAGATAATAATCGGTTTGTATCGATGCAGGTAGTTTTGATACGATGCATCTAGAGTTTATGTGCGGTTTTTACCGATGCAGACGTTTGCAAATCGATGCAACCGTATCCAACAGGTCGTTCCGATGTTCCGACACGCATCGGTGAATCTTGCCATGCCTAGTGGAGATATTTTACTTTTGTTAAGAAGCGAAAGAGGAGTATTGACACTTTCTTGTTCAGTTAGTGGGTTAAAACAGAAAAGAACTGTTCTCCTGTTATTTTCCATGTTTTCCCTGGGTTCACTCAGGATGCCCTAACTTCATCACACAGTCCATCATTGTGGTTGATAGGCAGCAGCAAAATAACCTTTTTTTTTTTTTTTTTTTTTGGGGGAGGGAGGGCATAATCAGCAAAACTTCAGGAAGTGATTTCTGGGGGGAAGGCTATGAAAAAAGGCTCTCTTCCTGTCTTTTTCCTGCACTTTTGCAAGTTTTTTTGTGGGGTTGAGCCCTTAGCATGTTAAGAATGTTATTAAAATTAATAAGAGTAGTTATGGCATTATTATTCTATTCTTTCTACCTGTTTAACCAGTGATGTCAGTAAGGTGGACGATAGCAATGGTCCACCTTTATGATCACATCTAATATTAATTTGTGTGCAGCTGTAATTTCCACTACACTCCGTCAATGATGTTTTAGAAGAAATTTAAGTTCAAACTAAGTTCCAAAACAATAAAGGAAAAACCTTCAAGAATAATTCAACAAAATTAAACTCCTTTTTCAGAAATATATATTTACTTTAGTATCAAGAAACAAAAATTCAACAAAATATTACAACTATTCCACAAATTATGGAAACGTATACATCAGGGGTCACCAACATGGTGCCCATGGGCACCAGGTATCCCCCAAGGACCATATGTGCCCCCTCCCCCCCCACCCCTTAGAAACGTCATATGGACCAAACCACTTTGTGGGACAGAGGTGTCATGATTTTTAAAAAATTAGGAAACTAAATTTACAGTTATAATGTAGATCTTTTGGGTGGTACTTTTATATAATAGTAGTATATTAAAGCAAAAATATTTGCATCTACAATTATGTTTGGGGGGGAATTTTTTGGAAGGGGGGACACACCCTTCATCCCCCCGTGGGATTTCCACCTGTACTGACAGGTTAATTGGTCTCTGTTCGTGTTTTGGGGTGAATATTTCTTCTTTCATGGCTGTTTGTTGTGTGAGGGACAAGAGAGACATTTTTGTTGTCCTGTGTGTATCTGGGCCTCAACCCCTGGTTTTAAAAGTTGTACAATTATTTTTGGGGAATCATTTTTATTTGCTTAATTACTCTGTTTAATGCTTTCTTTCTTTTCCTATGTACAGGCGCAATACACGAGCAAGACGGAATAAAGTGAATAGTGAAGCAACAGGCACGATTTTGGCAATTAAAACAAAGCTAAAGTGACACAAAACATCTGACAGACACGAAGCAACAGTAGTTAGAGTTGTAAAATCTGAACTTTTATGTATTGTCCTATCACAATAAACCAATCAGGAACTGGATGTGGCTGTGACATGTGGTGAGGGCTGCAGTGGAGACAAAGCTGTTTTAATTCAACATGGAGGAAAAACTGATTGTGGCGGTCTGCAGTTTGTCTGAGTTATAAGACTCAACCAAATATTACTAGAGAGACAAGTCCAGAACGGACCAAGCCTGGAGAAGAGTGAGTGAGGAGGCTGGAGTGGCAGGTCAGTGAAAGTGTCACTAGCAGTGTTGCCACATAAGGTAAAGGTTTTCCAGGCCAGAAATCTGTTACAAACTGCCAGAATACACAATTTTATATTTACTGTATAGATGGGCCTGAATTCATATCAATACTATGTGTTTTGAAAAGCTGCAATCCAACAAAACCGACCCAGAGTTCTTACCATCACTGCATTAGTGATGTTGGCTGAAAGGCTGAACATCTGAATGTTGAAATTACTCCTCTGAACTATTTTACGATCCAGTGTGATTTGTGATCAGTACATTACTGAGTCAAATTGTCCCAATAACTGCTATGAACCAATGACTAATGATGAAATAATGGCATTAATAGGTTAACTCAACAACTGTTACACCTTAACTCTCAATTTTCTCCAGGTCTTCTTTATGTTACAAAACATAACATAAAAAATGAACCTACAACTTCAACCAACATTGAAAATGAACCAAAGGTCTCATCAAGTGTTGCGTCAGTGGACAAGGAAAATGTTTTGTTTTTTTGTTTCTGATTGTTTCTGGGTGTGTGGTATCCACCCTTGGGGGGTTCTGTCATAGTTTGAGTTTCTTCCTTAGTTTAAGTTTCTGCTTTTGGTTCTTTCTTGTTTGATTTCTGTTATAGTTTATGTTCTGTCTCAGTCGTGGTTTGATTTCTGTCTGGATCTTAGCACTGAACCCTGGTCTTATTACCTATTGCAGACACCAGCTTAGCTCCGCCCTGTTTCTCATTTCCATTATATAATCAGACTTCAGACAAGACATCAGTACCAGATCACCATGAGCCATTCGATGAGAAGATCAGTGCCAGATCATTTATGAGCCATTCGATGAGTTTTGTCCAGCATTCTCTGTCCTGATTGACCTGTCAATATTACCCAATTGCCTCCGTATTCTGAGCCAGCCTGAACACTGTTTTGCCTGACATTCCTGTCTGTTTTCTGTCTGTCAACCTGTGTGCCCAACCAAGTCTGATTCAGGATTGTCCAAGCTTGCCTGACCCCCTGTCTGTTAATCCTGCTAATCTGTGTACTGACCAGGACTGTTGTCTTACTGCTGAGCCCACCTGTCCTAGTCCAGCCTGTCAGTCTGCCTGTGTACCGAACCTTATTCTGTTCCCCGACTCTGAGCCCGGATTCTGTCTTGGACTATCTTGCACTTCTGGTTTACCGGTTTTTGACTAAAGACTGTTTGTGACCATGAACTCTGTCTTGCCTTGTTTAGTTTTTAATGTCAGTCTGTCACCCGGTTTCATATTCAGTCCCTACCCATAAATAAACCTATAATACACTTTTCATTTAACTGGCTGAAAACTGGGTTCTTCTGTCCTAGTTTGTGACAGAACTAGTAAATGAGACAGGATGACCAGGCAGCTTACATACACAGGAAGAGTGAGGAGAGAAGACATGGAGAGCAGGTGTGAGTAATCAGATGATTAAGGGTAACAGCTAAGAGCAATGAAGGGAGATTAGAGACAACAGGGGGTGAAGGGTGGAGTGGAGAATGAATGAGGAAGAGGTGGTGATCAAGTCCATGGTCAGCAATACCCACCTTCTCTTTTTATTTATTATTTTATCTGGATAGGATCATGCTCGTGTTTCTACTATTATTTCTGTCACAATTTTAAGTTTGTATGTGGTAAATATACAGTTTGGTGAATTTCTAAGTATAACTACTGCTCTTTAATGAAACATTTACATTAATGAAACATTAATGAAAACATTTTGAATGTTTGAACTTATTACTCCACAGCATCTGTGGTGCTGTGAGGAGAGAAAAACTGTGGCCTAAACAAAAGGTGTGAATAGCTCTGATCTGCTGGGTGTGACAGACGTGTTTCTGCCACTCATGCTTTATGCAAACAGCCTCATGGTGCAGAAATAAAGCAAATAGGGCAACAAGGTAATTGTAAAAATGGAAAATCCTGCACATTTATCTGCTCTTACACCATTTGGATGGTCTAAATTCTAATGAAATAAAATCAAATATAAGACAGGCACATTTTCTTATTTTATATTTACCACTTAGTGGAAAGTCGGTTCACATTTGAAACACAGAAACAGGAAACCTGATGACCACAGAGTGTATTAGAGTCTGTTAGCAGAAAAAAACACAAACTGTAGCACAGAGGGTGCAACTTTAACTGAGATCTGCTGAAATCTCAACAAAATAAAGACTGATCAAGTTTAGTTGTTTAATAAAGGCATCGCCAATTAAAAATGGACATTTAGAGACAGCATAGTTTTGAACAAAGCAGGAAAACCTCTATGAAATAACTGAATTTCTCTGAGAAGAGCTAAAGGATGAACTCAACAACAGAAGCAACCAACAATGTCTCAATAATCCATGATCTGGTTACAATCTGAAAAAACTCTGCAGAGCTAGAATCTAAATCCAGTCAAAAAGTAGAAAAACTTCAACATTTAAAAACAACGATATGTTAAGAATAGAGGTGAGGCATCAATGCAGCTTGAAAAGCACCCGGATTTAAAGAAGTTTTGACAAGCAATAATTATTATTAAATATTACATCATTTCATCATTTGCCTTAAAAACCATCCTAGAAAACTTGCAGATGTTCCTGTTTACTCAACGCTTCAAATCTTCAGTTACTATTTTAGCTCTGACCCAACAGAACCTCAGAACCAGTTTCTGAGGATTGGTTCCTGTTAACCAACTGATTGATTAAACAAGAAAACATCACAAAAATATACAGAACAAGACAAAAAACCCAATCTAACCTTTGTTAACTTTGTTTTTCTGTCGTTGATGATGAGAAATGTTGACGTAGCTGTCAGTAATGTTGTCCTCTCCTCCTTCTGGATCACCTGAAGAGAAATTAACTGAATCTAAATTTACTGAGGCAGAATATTTTTATAAGAACAAAGTTTCAGGTTGTTGTTGGAAGACATGTAAAAATCCAAAAGAACAGGTTAAAATGTATTAATTGTTGCAGAGAACAAGTTGTGCATTTAGATCCAGAAGCGTGTCTCACCTTCAGACTTTCTCTGAACACATCGTCTCACCATCAGAACCAGAACCAGCAGCAGAACCACAACGATGACGAATGGAAGAGACAGGAGCAGGTAGGGAGGAGATGGAGGGGAGGAAGGTGAAGGAGAAAGGAATGTGGTCGGAGCAGTGGTTGATGGTTTCACTAAAATAAAGATATTTATTAAATTATCTCCACAGTTCAGATATTTACTCTAGAGATGAAGGACTTCTGTTTTTACTTCCTGACCTGAGACAGAGATCCAGCTGGATGGAGACTCTCCATGAGCGCTGATGCTACACCTGTAGAGGCCTTCATCAGAGCTGGTCACATGGTGGAGGGTCATGTGACCTGCAGGCTCAGTCCTGATGAGGGAGCCATCTTTATAGAAAGCAGCTGGGAGGTTGGAGGGACCTTTCTCTTTCTGACAGCTCAGAGTGACGTCATCTCCCTCCATCACAGGGAGGACAGGACTCTGCAGGATCACTGATCCACCTCAACACAGAGACAAACTACAGCATTTCATCCATTTCCACACAGCTTCATCAACACTAACTCCACAGTCTGATCTTACCAGTGACAGTGAGCTGGATGCTGCTGCTGACTGCTCCCCCTCTGGACTCACACCAGTAAACTCCACTGTCTGATGGCATCAGGTAGCTCATGGTGCAGGTAGAACCAGCAGCTGCTCCCCATCCATCTCCACACTGAATCCTGGTTTCTCTGGTTGTGTTCCTCCTCACAGTCCATCCAGCAGAGCTGTTGTCCTCCTCACAGCTCAGAGACACAGAGTCTCCTCTAAAGAACTGAGATCTGCTGGGACTCACAGTCAGAACAGCTGGGAGGACTGAAATGGAAAATTACATTAATTTAATTTTTTTTCAAAAAGATTGTGGTTAAAAGTTTGTATTCTTCTGCTTGCATTTTACATTTCATCATTTGCTGATATAAATGAACCAACCTTCATTTGTTCTGCAGCAAAGCAGCAAACAAGGAACTGAAGAGAAATTAAACTTATTGGTTACAGTTTAACATATAAAAGTTCATGAGAACTTTACAATCCAGACATTTTATCCTCCAGAAACATTTATTACATCACACTGATCTTCATTACATCTGTATTTATTTACTCAAATAAAATTGTAACTTTATCCAGACCTAGCATCTACATCTAAATTAGTTTAAACAGTTTATTCTCGTTTTCATCATCTTCTCCATCATTATCCTGTAATTTCATATCACAGTCATGTTCAGTGTTTTCAGTTTATCTGAGGTGTGTCCATGAAAGCCAGCGCTGTGTTACTAAGAGCTACAAAGAGGCAGTAAAGTCACTTTTCTTCCTGCCTGATGTGTAGAAGCTCTTTCATCTGAATTCAGTCTGAAGTTTTGGCCCAACTCTTTGACTCAGGTTAGAACAGAGCAGACAGTAAATTTACTTTGCCTGAACAACAACAGGTTTTGTACTTACAGAGCAGATATTGTAGAGATGTTTCCATCATGGTGCCACTTCACGGTCTGACCTCTGTTGGTTTTCTGTTGGGGCCTCAGAATAAAGACCGCCTTCTTCCTGAAAATCAAAACATACACATGATTGATTTCTCTGTTTAAAGCTACAAAAATAAATCTGTCCCAGAAACAGGACAGCAGAAATTACCCTGGCCCCTTTTTCTTGTTTAAACATATATTTAAACATTTGCAGGCTTCTGATTGGTTGATTTTCCTCAGTAATAGCATTGACAACTGATACTATTGATAGAAGCATGTTAGCTCACAGTTTTCAGAGAAATGATGATTGCTGCCAGTTTATAATCTGCAGGAACCTTTAGATGAGGGAGGAACAGCTGGTTGAACAATAAGATGCTGCTGGAGGTTACAGACACATAGGAGCAAACCAAGAAAATGTCCCAGTTACACAGGTGACCAGAACCATAATTGTAGTTCTTTCTGTTCATAGGAGGAGTCATAAACTACAAGAGAACCTGAAGCTGAATTCCCCTCATGGAATTAGAGCATGCATTAGGAGCAAAGAGATTTAGTCGTGAGCAAATTAATTTCTTATGATATAAATGTCACAAAACCCAAGAGAGGAAGAATAAAAGATAACACTTATGAAACAAAAGTATATTGCAGTATAATGTATAATGTATAATAACAATGCTTTTCTTAGCTGAATAATCATATATTAATTTTTCCTCTATATTTAATTATGGAACAGGAAACAAATCAGCCAAACATGTTAATTTAAAACATTGTTTATTACTGTTTCTGATTGTTGCCATTCACCTATTGTATATTTATCATATTTCACATGTCCTGACCAGCTAGCAGGGTCTTTATGGACCTCTCTAACTTCTCCCTGCTGATCTCAGCGGTTCCATTCTGTCTGAAATCCTCCGTTATCATGCCTGTTTCCAAGAAACCAATCATCACCTGCCTCAATGATTATCATCCTGTTGTTCTGACCCCCGTCATCATGAAGAGCTTCCAGAGGATCCTCCTAAAGTCCATCAAGGACACCGTCTGCTGAGCACTCAGCTCTGACTCACCTGCAGCAGAACAACACCTGTCAGGATGCTCTTCATGGACTTCAGCATTTAACACTGTCCTCTCAGACATGCTGCCTCTGAAGCTCCACAACCTGGATTATCCACACCCCTCTGCTCCTGGATCAGTGACTTCCTCACCAACAGACTCCAGGTGGTGAGAACAGGGAAGGAGGATATCTCTCTCTGAGCTTTTAGCTGGATTTAAATCATGATATGAAAAATATCTGGTCCTTTATTTCATTAAACATTTAAGTATTTATACCTTAAGTAGCTGAACACATTCAAAGTTTCTTCAGATGATGAAGTTGCTTCTCATTCCTGCAGCAGGTCCAATTCTACACGTAGACAGAAATAGTGTTGCTCAATAAACCAGGAAAACGAACTTGCCTGGCCAATAAAATTCTCTCCACCTAATAAAGGTCACTCCCTCTAATATTTTGTTGGAACTCCTTTAGCTTTAATGTACCACACATTCACTGTAGCATTGCTTTAACAAGCTTCAGCCAATGTCTCCAAACTTATTTTCATTCAGTATTTCATATATATATATATATATATATATATATATAGATATATATATATAGATATATATATATATATATATATATATATATATTTATATATATATATATATATATATATATATATATATATATATATATATATATATATATATAAATAATTTTTTCCCCTTATTCTCATATAATTTTAAGTATTTACAGCATGTTTTCTGGACTGTCATGTTTGGTTTTAAGTGTTTTGCCCACATGCAGAATGCACTCGGTACACAGGTGGTGTTCTCTACGAGGATTTATTGATCAAGGAAAGAAACACGGGTTTGCGGGAAGAATCTGCCACAGCGACGGTATCACGGGAGGGAGAGCGGAGCCAGAGGTGCCGGGTCGGTCTAAAAGGCAAGAGAGGTGATTTAGCCTAAGATAATGATTTGGTGGAAACACTGAAATGCGCACGCTTACCACAGAGTGCGGAAACCCAGACCGGGGGGAAGGCGATCGCGGACTCAGCGTCTGTCCGGTGGTGGTTGGTGACCGTCGGAATGATGGGCGAGGGCAGCAGTGGGGGTCCGAGCAGCACCAGGGAAGATCCAGAGATCCTGAGCCAGCGGGAGGAACCAGGTGAAGCCGGGAAGAGCCCTGGACCGCGAGATGAGGCTTCAGACTCAGAAGGGACCAGAGGAGCTCAGGTGGAATCCGGCAGGTAAGCAAACGAGGATCACGAGAGGAGAACCTTGGAGACACAGAAAACTGGTTCTTAGTTCAAATAGAGGTTCAGCTAGTAGAAAGCCGAGGCCGATCTATCATACCACGACGGTAACAATCTGGCGTCCTCCCGCTGTTCATGCGCCGTTCTTATAGTGCAGCCCCTGGCGCTGCTGAACCACCTGCAGGTGTGCGTGCCCCGCCCACCAGTCGAACAACAGACACCTGTTGGACACCTGAAGGAAGCAGAGAGGGCAGGACCGGCAGCGAGCTGCACGGTTCTGCCGGCTGAGTCCTGACACCACCCCCCCCTCAACGGTCGCCTCCTGGCGACCGCGTGGAAGACGTGGAGGGGCGAGAGGATAGGAATGCATCAATTAGGGACTGGTCGGGGATGGAGGAGCCTGGGAGCCAGGACCGATCCTCAGGGCCGCGACCTACCCAATCGACGAGGTATTGATACCCTCTACCCCGCCGACGGGAGGCCACGATCCGTTGGATCTGGCGTCCATGGTGGTCCTGGGTGGGTGGAGGGGGTTCGGCAGGAGGGCAGAAAGGACTAGTGATCACGGGCTTGATCTGTGACACATGGAAGGTGGGGTGGACGCGGGAATGAGACGGGAGGCGGAGGCGGACGGTCGTGGGACTGATGATGGAAATAATTTCATAGGGGCCGGTGAAACGGGGTGACAGTTTTCGTGAGGTGGACCTGGAGGGGATGTCTCGGGTGGATAGCCAGACTCGCTGACCGGGATGGTAACTGGGGGCTGGGATCCGCCTCCGGTCAGCGAATCGGCGGTTCTGTTCAGCGGTCTGTTTGAGGGTCTGGATGGTTTGAGCCCAGAACTGTCTACATCGGCATATGTGTTCGTTGACAGAGGGGACAGTGATCTGTTTGTTTTCCTCGGGAAGTAATGGGGGCTGATAACCAAGGGAGGCCTCGAAAGGGGACATGCCAGTAGCTGAGGAGATGTGACTATTGTGGGTGTATTCTACCCAAGGAAGGTACTTGCTCCAGTCTGAAGGGTTATTGGATGTGAGACAACGGAGGGCGGTCTCCAGCTCCTGGTTCAACCGTTCTGTCTGACCGTTGGTCTGCGGGTGGTAACCTGAGGTAAGAGTGTACCGGGCCCCGAGGGCCGCGGCAAACTCCCTCCACACCCGCGAGATGAATTGAGGACCACGGTCAGACAGAACGTCCTGTGGGATTCCATGCAGGCGAAACACATGTTTCACCAGGAGCTGGGCCGTTTGGAGGGCTGAGGGGAGTTTTCGGAGAGGGATGAGGTGACAGGCTTTGGAAAATCGATCAACTATGGTGAGAATTGTTGTCATTCCTTGTGAAGAGGGGAGGCCGGTAACAAAATCCAGGGCAATGTGTGACCAGGGGCGTTCGGGGATTGGGAGGGGCTGGAGGAGGCCTGCTGGGGGTCTGTTGGATGGCTTATTCTGGGCACACACAGGACACGAGAGGACAAATTGTTTAGTATCTTGGGATATGGTGGGCCACCAGAAACGTCGGGAGAGGAACGTGAGGGTACGATGAATGCCTGGGTGTGCAGAGAACTTTTCACAATGGGCCCACTGGAGGACACGGGAACGGGCAGATGAGGGGACGTAGGTGCGGTTTGCCGGGCCGGTACCTGGGTCTGGTTCTGAGCATTGGGCACGAGTAATCAGATCTTGGATCTCCCACTGGAGGGCTCCAACAACACAAGAAGGAGGGAGAATGGGTGCTGGTTCCTTCTCTGAGTCAGTGGGGGCATAAAGGCGGGACAGGGCGTCGGGTTTAAGATTCTTTGAACCGGGACGGTAGGAGATGGTTAGATTGAAACGAGAAAAGAAAAGGGACCAGCGGGCTTGTCTAGGGTTCAGCCGCTTGGCCGTTTGGAGGTAAGCCAGGTTCTTGTGATCGGTCCATATTAAAACGGGCTGCTCGGACCCCTCGAGCCAATGGCGCCACTCCTCTAGGGCGAGCTTGATGGCCAGGAGCTCTCTGTCCCCGACATCGTAATTTCGCTCAGCAGGGGTCAAACGTCTAGAGAAGAAGGCACAAGGATGTAACTTTTGGTCCTGGTCCGAGCACTGAGACAACACTGCACCAACTCCGGTGTCAGAGGCATCGATTTCGACAGTGAACTGCTTCGCAGGGTCAGGGTGAATGAGGATGGGTGCTTGGGAGAATCTCTTTTTTAGGTCAGAGAAAGCAGTATTGGCCTCGGGATTCCACTCGAAGGGGACTTTCACAGAGGTGAGGGCATGGAGGGGGGGCGGCGATCTGGCTGTACTTTCTGATGAAACGGCGGTAAAAGTTTGCGAATCCCAGGAAACGTTGTAGCTCCTTCCTGTTTTCAGGTGCAGGCCAGTCGAGAACAGTCTTAATTTTCTCAGGGTCAGATCGTACCCGCCCCCCTTCCAGGATGAGACCGAGGAAGGTGACTGAGGGTTTGTGGAATTCGCACTTCTCCGCTTTGACGAACAACCTATTCTCTAGGAGACGTTGGAGAACCAGGTGTACGTGACGTTGATGTTCGGTTAAGTTGCGTGAGTAAATGAGAATATCATCCAAATACACGAAAACAAAGATGTTGAGGAAGTCACGGAGGACATCATTCACCAGAGCTTGGAATACAGCGGGGGCGTTGCACAGGCCGAAGGGCATGACTAGATACTCAAAATGTCCCAGTGGTGTCTTGAAAGCCGTCTTCCACTCATCCCCCCGGCGGATCCGCACTAAGTGATAAGCATTACGCAGGTCTAACTTAGTGAATATAGTAGCTGACTGGACCGGTTCAAGGGCGGAAGAGAGGAGTGGGAGAGGATACTTATTCTTAACAGTTATCGCATTTAAGCCGCGATAATCTATGCAGGGACGAAGGGATCCATCCTTTTTGGAAACAAAGAAAAACCCAGCACCGAGAGGTGAGGACGACGGACGAATTAGCCCTGCCGCAAGAGACTCATTGATGTACTTTTCAAGGGCCTGACGCTCACTCAGAGAAATATTATAGAGGCGACTGGTCGGCAGCGGGGCGCCTGGCAGGAGGTCAATTGCGCAATCGTACGGGCGATGCGGTGGAAGCGAGCTGGCCTGGGTCTTACTGAAAACCTGCCTGAGGTCATGATAACGCTCAGGAACTAGTTTTAAAATCTCAGGATCTACCTGAGGAATCTGCTGTGCGGGAGTCGCGCAGAAGGGAACAGCGGACTGCAGACAGTTAGCGTGACATCTGGGGGACCAAGTTTCAACCCGTCGGTCAGCCCAATTAATCTGCGGGTTATGCTGCTGTAACCAAGGAAAACCTAGGACAATAGGAGCGTGTTTAACCGGAAACACAAAAAAGGTAATCAGCTCCCTGTGATTACCTGAAATCACGAGTTCAAGAGACTTAGTTCTGTGAGTAATCATGGGGAGAACCCCACCATTCAGGGCGGACACCTGGAGGGGGGTGCACAAAGGAACAGTCTCGAGTCGTGCTCGGAGGGCAAAGGACCGATCGATTAAATTAAAGTCGCACCCCGAGTCAACTAGGGCGGATAACTTAAGGGTGTCTCGAACAGAGACGATCGCTGCTCGTAAACAGAGCCGTGGAGGAGAAAATAAGGATAACTGAGATTGGTCCGCCGGATCCTCCGCTAATACCGACGGACCTGATCTTTTGGCCGCTCCGGGCAATCTCTAATGAAGTGGGCGGGAGAGGCGCAATAAATGCACAGCTTAGAATCCATGCGCTGTTGCCTCTCATCTGGAGTGAGCCGAACCCGGCCCAACTGCATGGGTTCCGGGGGTGAGGGGGGCGCCGCAGCGGGTCTAGGGAGATCTCGCTCTGGCGGAGGTGGCCGGTAAATGGGTGGTCTGTCGGGTCGATTTCTGCCTCGAACCCGTAGTCTGTTATCTAACCGAACTGCCAGCGCAATATATTCATTAAGAGTCGGCGGTTCCTCCTGACGCGTCAGCTCGTCTTTAAGAGACTCGTCAAGAGATTGAAAAAACACTGATTTCAGTGCGCGCTGTTCCCAGCCAGCAGCAGCCGCCAACGTGCGGAACTCTATGGCAAAGTCGGCTACACGCCTTCCCCGCTGCCGAAGGGCTAAGAGTCGCCGAGAATCCTGCACCTCATCAGATTCGGCAGCGAAAACCATTTTAAACTCGGTTAGGAATTCACTGAAGGTAACGCCAAACTGTTGGCAATTTGGGAAGCGGGATTCCGCCCATCTGAGTGCTCTACCCGTTAGTAAACGTAAAATAAAAGAAATCTTCGCATCATCCTGAAGGTATAAATGTGGGGAGCAATTGAAAACAAGGGAACACTGAAATAAAAAACCCCCACAATCTCCGCTGTCACCAGAGAACTTCTCAGGATTAGGTGAGGGAATCCCGGGGACGGGTGGTGACGTCTCCGCTGACGCGGACCCGGGGGAGGGGCTAGGAGACTCGGAAACCGCTGACTGAAGACTGGCGTTTAGCATACCCGTCAGCTGATTTATCTGGGCCGAAAAACCCTGTAGTTGACTCTGAAGACCGAGTACCGTAGATTCTAATCCCCGAATTTGGTCCTGTTGGGCCGTTAAAGCCCTACCGAATGCATCCGTTGGGTCAGTTTGGCCAGATTGTTCTTCTGTCATGTTTGGTTTTAAGTGTTTTGCCCACATGCAGAATGCACTCGGTACACAGGTGGTGTTCTCTACGAGGATTTATTGATCAAGGAAAGAAACACGGGTTTGCGGGAAGAATCTGCCACAGCGACGGTATCACGGGAGGGAGAGCGGAGCCAGAGGTGCCGGGTCGGTCTAAAAGGCAAGAGAGGTGATTTAGCCTAAGATAATGATTTGGTGGAAACACTGAAATGCGCACGCTTACCACAGAGTGCGGAAACCCAGACCGGGGGGAAGGCGATCGCGGACTCAGCGTCTGTCCGGTGGTGGTTGGTGACCGTCGGAATGATGGGCGAGGGCAGCAGTGGGGGTCCGAGCAGCACCAGGGAAGATCCAGAGATCCTGAGCCAGCGGGAGGAACCAGGTGAAGCCGGGAAGAGCCCTGGACCGCGAGATGAGGCTTCAGACTCAGAAGGGACCAGAGGAGCTCAGGTGGAATCCGGCAGGTAAGCAAACGAGGATCACGAGAGGAGAACCTTGGAGACACAGAAAACTGGTTCTTAGTTCAAATAGAGGTTCAGCTAGTAGAAAGCCGAGGCCGATCTATCATACCACGACGGTAACAATCTGGCGTCCTCCCGCTGTTCATGCGCCGTTCTTATAGTGCAGCCCCTGGCGCTGCTGAACCACCTGCAGGTGTGCGTGCCCCGCCCACCAGTCGAACAACAGACACCTGTTGGACACCTGAAGGAAGCAGAGAGGGCAGGACCGGCAGCGAGCTGCACGGTTCTGCCGGCTGAGTCCTGACATGGACTAGAAATATTTTTTTAAATCTGATGTATTTTTAAACTAACAAGCTTTTTAATCCTTGATTTGGAAAGATCTTGCAATGTGATCACACTAGTAATTGTTTTTTAAGAAGTCAGTATTCAGTAATCATCTAGGGTTGATGATGGTAATTTAAAGGTGAACAGCTTTGGTTTCCTGCTTTGACTACTATGGAGCATTGGCTGCTGTGTTTGTAGCTAAAGTGAGAAAAAACCCACAACCTAAAATAAAAGGTGTGAAGTTCCCTGGTCTGCTGGGTGGTACAGACGTGCAACTGCCACTCGTGCTTGGTGCAACCTGCCTCATGCTGCAGAAATAAACCATACAGGGGAGAAAGGTAGTTTTTAATTTTTAAATATAAATAGATAAATAAAAAATGGACATGTCTTAGTGGTTATTTCAACTTCTGATATTCCAAATTCCGTGAAAAAAAAATTAATTTACAAACTGAGAAAAACATTTAGTGTAACTATGGAACAAGCGGTAAGAGAGGGAACTTATTTTAATTCCTTTTATCAAAGACTGTTTCTTTAGTATTTTTTGCATCATTTTATCTTTTATTTGGAAAATGTGTTTGTTTACATTTAGCTGGAACACAGAAACAGGAAACCAGACGACCACAGAGTCTATCAGTCTCAGTTAGGAGACAAAACACAAAAATGGAGCACAGAAGGTACATTTGAAATGAGATCACCTGAAATATCAATGAACTAAAGATTAGATTAGATATTTATTAAATGCACCATTAATAAAAACGTGGACATTTAAAGACAATCCAGTTTTAAACAAAGCAAAGATAACCAATACAAAATAACTTCTCTCAGAAGAGCTAAAAAATTTATGATTTTCTGATTACAGTCTGAAAGAACGCCACACAACCAGAATCTAAATCCAGTCATAATATAGAAAACCAATGATAGTTAAAAAGGTGAAAATGTGTTCAGAACAGAAGTGAGGTATAGACATAAATCAACCAGATTTTAAGGGGAATTTTGTTTTTTTACATATAATCCAACTTAATCAAGTTTCTGAAACCAGAAACAGCAGCAGTAAAACCACACCAATGACAAAGGAAAGAGAATAAACCATGTAGGGAAGAGACTGAAGGAGAAGGAGAAAGGTATTTGGTGAGAGGAGTGGTTGATGGTTTCACTAAAATAAAGATATTTATTAAATTATCTCCACAGTTCAGATATTTACTCTAGAGATAAAGGACTTCTGTTTTTACTTCCTGACCTGAGACAGAGATCCTGCTGGATGGAGACTCTCCATGACCGCTGATGCTACACCTGTAGAGGCCTTCATCAGAGCTGGTCACATGGTGGAGGGTCATGTGACCTGCAGGCTCAGTCCTGATGAGGGAGCCATCTTTATAGAAAGCAGCTGGGAGGTTGGAGGGAGCGGTCTTTGTGTGACAGCTCAGAGTGACGTCATCTCCCTCCATCACAGGGAGGACAGGACTCTGCAGGATCACTGATCCACCTCAACACAGAGACAAACTACAGCATTTCATCCATTTCCACACAGCTTCATCAACACTAACTCCACCAGTGACAGTGAGCTGGATGCTGAATCTTTGTATGCAACCAGTGAGCTATTGACGTATAAATACATAAAAAGTCAAATAACGTGGCTTTGCACCTTTTAGTAAAAACTGGCAAGCATTCAGTAAGATTCTGGTTCTAACATGTATGATAATCTCTCCACAGATTGACCACCTCAGTGAGGTTTGACCATGACAGTTACCCTGGGGGTTAGTGTTGTGCATGGCCCTGGCCCTTGTTAAGGTCTCACAGGGCAAATTGGACTGAGAAGTTTCAGAGAGTGACTTTAAAACTTCACCAATGAATGAAGTACCACATCATTGGTAAGTCCCACCTGGAGAAGAGAGACCCGTGCTACTCTCTTAAGCCCGGTCTAGGAGCTACCTAATGGTGAGTACCTGGGGGTTGACCCTTGTCTCCTGGGGCATCACGGGGCCCAGCCCAATAGAAGGTCCACCACTCCGTTTGGTGCCATGGGACTCAGATGGTGGCCCAGGGTGAGGACCAATTCATAGCATTACTATCTAGAGATCTGAAAATGTTTCCTCACCAGTATGTAAGTGGCCTGGACAGGTTTGTGGGGGTAAATGGTACCAGACTGATATCTCTGGACTTATCTCCATGTTCTTGTGTTGAAGTTTTCCCTGGTGAGAGTGTCGCCTCTTTGCAGCTACTTCTCCTTCTTTTTCTTGGCAGCAAACTTTCTTAAAAGTCCATCATGGATTACAAAAAAGGTAAAACAGAAAAAGGGCCCCATGGATCTCTGTAGTTTCTCATAACTAGCGTTGCCTGATGATATATTAAAGAATTATTTTTGTTCTTTGACAATGTATTTTGGGAAAAACTGGTTAGTTTTAAACTAAGAGCAACATATATGCTCATGTCTGTTATGTTGCTCACATAAAACTAAGAACAACAGGTGTTATTTTGCTATAACTTGTTTTAACTTGCGGTGGGAACCTATGACAATGTGTTGTGGGAAACACAGATTCTGTATTGCTTATTTTGCTTATATTTGCGTTATTATCTAAGTTGGCAATATTATTTAGCTTCACACACTGCTGAGATGCTGGGAACGTTTTTTGTTTTGGAAACGGGACGAACAGCTCAGATGGGAGGGAGAAGTGGCCACTCTCGCTCCCATCTGATACTTTGTTTATTGGTATAAAAAGGAGGGGACCGCCCTCAGTCATTGAAGTCAGCCGTGGGTTGTATGGACGCCCGGCCGCGTGGATTGTGCTCTAACCGGACTGACCGACTTCCCAGTCCTAACCATGGTAAGAGATGGAACAACACACCTGTTTGAAAGCTTGCCAGGCTTTAAGTGCTTGCTACTTTGCGTGTGCAAAGTGCTTGCTGTTTTGTGTTGCTGTGTTCTGTGGGGAATAATAAATGTGTGCCTTATATTCTAACTAGGGCTGGGCAAGTTAACGCGTTAATTTCGCGTTAATTCATTAGACTATTAACGGCGATATTTATTTTATCGCGCATTAACGCATGTTGCTCACATGCTTTCAGTCAGTGCCAGTCAGCACGCGCGCTGACTGCAGCGCGCTGTCTCACGGCAGCACTCTGCTGCTCCCCCTCCCCTCTCGTACATGGCTCAGTGGCGCCAGCCAATCGGCACGCAGGCTCAGTCTGGCCCGCCCACTCAGCTCTCACACAAACTCAACACACAAACAATCGCGTTGCTGAGAGAGACCGCAGCAGCGGAAAAACATGAACAGGGGAAGTAGCACCGTTTGGCTTTATTTTAATACCGTAAATGAAATCAAGCTGTATGTTTTGTAAAAAGCCGGTTAATTTCAGTGGAAACACAACAAATTTATCTAAGCACGTGAAAAAACATGAGCAAGAAAACGTCGAGCCACAGAAACGGAGAAAGGAGACGAAACTTCTGTCATTGCCCCGACAGACCCACAGACGTCTCTGACTGAGGCGTTTCAGTCCTCCATGGAACATCCAGGTAGATCAGTGGTCATCTTCAGCAGCAGTTCATGTTAACTTTCAAAGTAGATATTATCATATGTTACTGGAGCCCACACAGAAAAGTTAATTAGGACCTTGAAAGAACCCAGTACATATATTAAAAAGTGTTATTTAAGATAACATTTGCTAATCCTTTTTTCATCCCACAACGGGGAAATTTACAGGATTAAAGCAACAGGGGGGTGCACACAACACAGACAAAATTACATAAGGATTGAAAGATATAAGAGGTGGATTGGCGAAAAAACATTGAACATAACATTATTGTTATTATCATTATTATTATTATTATTATTATTATTATTTAATTGTATTAATTAAATAAAAACCACAAAACACAAAAGGTCAACAGTTTCATGATACATCAAGCTTAGGGACTGGCTAATATACAGCAGGTCAAAAAAGGCCATATTTTGGCTGCAGTGCTTGCTGTTCTCTTATGAAGAAAAGATCAACTAGTGCACTAAATTCAATAGATGGGTTGAAAATATCCAGTATAAAATACAGAGATTCCCAGGGCATGAAGTATACAGTTAAGTTGACTTTTTTTGGTGTGTGTGTGTGTGTGTGTGTGTGTGTGTGTGTGTGTGTGTGTGTGTGTGTGTGTGTGTGTGTGTGTGTGTGTGTGCGTGTGGTGGCGGCAGGTGTAGAGGGGGGGCCCAAAAAAATGCGTTGTCCCGGGCCCCAGCAAAGCTGTCAGCTGGCCTGGTTGTAACCACTGCCAAGTTAAACTTTCTTATCACCGGAGCACCTTGAGCTTAACATATCACTTAAATGCCATCACACTGTAGACATCACCAAACAATTCAATGACTCAGAGAAGCTAACCAATGTAATGGCGAAGTGGATAGCTACTGTAGACCTTTTTTGTGCTTCACACTTTGGTATTGAACATAAAATGGTAATGCTGCTCCCTGCTGTTACCTCAGAAATTGCCTGTTTTTGGTAGATTTTTTCCCATAAAGAGAATTCCCTGTCAGTGGCAATAATCTTTAATTTATTATTATTGCTATTTTCTGTTTTACATGTTTAAGTTGAGCTTTACACTAAATATGTATTACTGCTAAGTGCTACACATGTTACAACACTTTTGTTCATATGGCAGCAGAACATTAAAATAAAAGTGCTCTTTACACTACTTTTGAATTCATTCTTGGAGTTTGCGCATACAATGTGATTAATCATGATTAATCGGGCAAATTATGCGATTAATCGCGATTAAAGATTTTAACCGTTGCCCAGCCCTAATTCTAACAGAAACAGTGTTAGTCAGTGAGTCCTTATTTGTGTTTGCCGATCTCTTCTGATCCTGAAATGAACATTTCATAAAACACCTGGAGTAGCTTTACTCCATCAGACCTACAATTCTTGTCTGACCTTCTACATCAGCTCCACCTGAACTCTTATTTAATGGATTTCTGGATCCTTCTATCTAACTGAAATGTGAATGCTGTTACCAAGATGTAAAATTTTTAATTAACAAGAAACTGCCAAATGGGTAAAGGTCAGATAAAAATATTTCTCACCAATTTATTGATGTATATAATCGTATTTGAAGAGGCATTAAGAAACAAAGAGAACCAGTTTCTATGCAGTTATATAAAGCTCAGTATCATCCAAACCCCTCTGGTCTGATTCAGACACAATTGCATCCAGTCCAGTTCAACCAGAGTCTTATAGAGTAAAGTCCAGCTCAGATGGTCACTTCTTCCCAGTCAGTAAATGTTGGTGATCTCAGGAAGTCGTTATTATGAGTTCAGAAGTTTTCCAAACTGGGAGAAGAAGAAAACAGCCAGGAGGAGAAGAGTGATGAGATGATCAGTTCAGAAGTGATGCTCTGTGGTGACATCATCATAGTCCTCGTCCAATCTCTGATCGACTTTGGTGGGTGGAGTCATCACCATGGCAACGGGTAGGTCATTTCCTGTAGGAAGAGAATATTATAAAATAAGTAAATGGTGAAAATTTATCAACATAGGGAGATTTTATTAATATAGAACTTAATCGACCGATTGACCGACCAACCGACCTACAGGTCAATAGTTGTATCAGACTTTTACCTGTGATTCTGTGTGGATACAGAGACACCATGAGGATAGTGGAGATGAAGAAGGGACAGAAGATCACGAGTTTGCAGACCAGCATGAAGACAAAGTGAGGAGCTGAGGCAGGATGAGGATATGTAAAGAAGGGTGGGGGTGTATATGGACTTGTAGTTGTAGGTTTTTCTGCAGAGACAGTGAAATCTAAACAGGTTCATATTTAAATTACACATTTTAGACAAATCAACACAAATTAATTAGGTTATAACCCATTTTCCATGTCTCTGTTAACAAAAGATCATCACCACATTCTCACTCAAAGTAAGAAGATCACTTGTAAGCATTAGAAGTAGGAACAACTCTGGCGATAAATTAGACAACTACACCCGAATTGTTCAGCAAACTATATTTCAGCCCCAGCTAAGCCTGCTATGATAGCAGGAGGAGGGTTTCACTAAAATAAAGATATTTATTATCTCCACAGTTCAGATATTTACTCTAGAGATGAAGGACTTCTGTTTTTACTTCCTGACCTGAGACAGAGATCCTGCTGGATGGAGACTCTCCATGAGCGCTGATGCTACACCTGTAGAGGCCTTCATCAGAGCTGGTCACATGGTGGAGGGTCATGTGACCTGCAGGCTCAGTCCTGATGAGGGAGCCATCTTTGTAGAAAGCAGCTGGGAGGTTGGAGGGAGCGGTCTTTGTGTGACAGCTCAGAGTGACGTCATCTCCCTCCATCACAGGGAGGACAGGACTCTGCAGGATCACTGATCCACCTCAACACAGAGACAAACTACAGCATTTCATCCATTTCCACACAGCTTCATCAACACTAACTCCACAGTCTGATCTTACCAGTGACAGTGAGCTGGATGCTGCTGCTGCTGGCTGCTCCCTCTCTCCACTCACACCAGTAATATCCAGTATGCTTTTCTAAAATATAGCTGATGTTACAGGTAGAACCAGCTGGTTTCCCCCATCCATCTCCACACTGAGTCCTGGTTCTTCTGGTTGTGTTCCTCCTCACAGTCCATCCAGCAGAGCTGTTGTCCTCCTCACAGCTCAGAGACACAGAGTCTCCTTTAAAGAACTGAGATCTGCTGGGACTCACAGTCAGAACAGCTGGGAGGACTGAAATGGAACATTATATTAATTTAAATTGTTTTCAAAAAGGTTGTGGTTAAAAGTTTGTATTCTTCTGCTTGCATTTTACATTTCATCTACCAAATGTTAATTGAAATAATAAATGTATTAATGTTGATAGAAATGAACCAACCTTCATTTGTTTTGCAGCAAACCAGCAAACAAGGGACTGAAGAGAAATTAAACTCATTGGTTACAGTTGAACATATAAAAGTTCATGAGAACTTCACAATCTAGACATTTTATCCTCCAGAAACATTTGTTACATCACACTGATCTTCATTACAACTTTTTTTCTTTCCTCAAATAAAATAGTTACTTAATTATTATTGTTTATCCATATTTGGAATTTACATCTAAATTAGTTTAAACAGTTTATTCTCTTTTTCATCAGCTTCTCCATCATTATCCTGTAATTTCATATCTCAGTCATGTTCAGTGTTTTCAGTTTATCTGAGGTGTGTCCATGAAAGCCAGCGCTGTGTTACTAAGAGCTACAAAGAGGCAGTAAAGTCACTTTTCTTCCTGCTTGATGTGTAGAAGCTCTTTCATCTGAATTCAGTCTGAAGTTTTGGCCCAACTCTTTGACTCAGGTTAGAACAGAGCAGACAGTAAATTTACTTTGCCTGAACAACAACAGGTTTTGTACTTACAGAGCAGATATTGTAGAGATGTTTCCATCATGGTGCCACTTCACAATCTGACCTCTGTTGGTTTTCTGTTGGGGCCTCAGAATAAAGACCGCCTTCTTCCTGAAAACATCAACCTGTGGTTGGTTCCTCTTTCTAACAAATAAATGTTTTCTCTGTTTAAAGCTACAACAATGGTTGCAGAAATTAGCCTATAAACAATTGTTACTAGTTTAAACATTTACAGGCTTCTGATTGGTTGATTTTCCTCAGTAATAGATCTGCATTAACAGCTGATCCCATTGATAGAAGCATGTTAGCTCACAGCTGACAGAGAAATTATGATTGCTGCCAGTTTATAATCTGCAGGAACCTTTAGATGAGGGAGGAACAGCTGGTTGAACAATAAGATGCTGCTGGAGGTTACAGACACATAGGAGCAAACCAAGAAAATGTCCCAGTTACACAGGTGACCAGAACCATCTTTGTAGTTCTATCTGTTCATAGCAGGAGCCATAAACTACAAGAGAACCAGAACCAAAGTGATCCAGAGACTGAAGATGAGGACAGACCTGAAGCTGAGTTCATGGTCCATACAAAACTGAGGCTGAACATCATTATCTGGTCATTAAGAGCAAAGAGATTTAGTCTGGAGCAAATTAATTTACCATGACACAAATTATGTGACAAAACCCAAGACAGGAAGAACAAAAGATAATCTTTATGAAAAAAAGTAAAATGCCACATAATGTACAGGTAACTTTTACATTATCCTCAGTGTGCGATTTGCAAAAAAACCAGAGGGGGGTATAATTTCCTCGATTAATCACATAATGTTGATAGGTAACTCGAGATTATTTGCAAATTAATTGCATATTTTATCCTTTTATTTCTGAAAGTGTAATAGCCTGTTTGGGTATTTTAATATGCAATTTTGCAATAAATGATACTAATAAAATACATGCTTGTACAAAAAATATTTTTATTTTGTTATTTTTCAAGCACTTTTGAGAATTGGAATGAAAACATCCTAGTGACAAATGTTAAACTCTGGACTATGATGGCTAAATGACTAATCATGACGCCCTGATGTTTACACAATGTGTAAATAAATTTGGAAATAAATACCTTGCCGATAAATTTCTTTTTTCCTCTTAAACAAAGATAGACATGGTATTAGGCATTAATAAAAAATTTACATTTCAATAAAGTCATAAGTTTTATTGTTCGTTTTTTTTCACTCTCTCTCTCACACATCTAATTCTGAGCTTTCACACCAACAATATTTTTTCTTGCTGTTTATATCCATATTCATAGAGTTTAAGCCTGGAAAAAGGTTTTAAATTTCCAGGTCATTCCAGTCTTACACTTTGCTTGCACCTGGGCAGGAGCTTAATACCCTGAATGAGACTGTTTAGGAACTGATTAGTAACTCCAGGTCCTTCGTTTGGCAACGTGATTCAGCCTTAGTTTGTCAAATACAGAGAAAACAAATTAATAAGCATTAAAGTACGGTTTATGGGTTGGGTTTCTGCAATGTTATCAGCATGTTAAAAACTAACCGCTGTTTTGTCACTTATTTTAGAGCCCAAATAAGCGATTTCACTTTCAGAAACGTGCCCGAAAAAACCACAACCCGTAACTAATTAAATTTACAAGCGCCTTTAGAATAAAAGAAGCCCAAAGTCGCATGAAATGAACAGCCTGTGCAACAGTGAACATGGGTCTGTTTTGCTACAGGCCGTTTCTCAATATGCGTTCTTGAGCGTTCTCGTGTGCTCGTGACACGTCATCAGCCTCAGACCGAGCACTGTTCCAATCCCGAGAACGCCAAATCGAGAACGCGCCGAATTCCCCGGATGTTGTTCTCGCCCGCCCTCTTTATCGAGCATGCATCAGAGCAGACTTGTGCGTTCTTCAGACTGACCGCTTGACCAGAATGCACCGCGGCCGCAGCTTGATTCGAGACGGCGCAAACAGAGCTCACAGCGGTAAGTTAAAAATTCCCTTTTCTGCTGCTGTTGTTGTTGTTCTTCAAAAGTACGTTTTCAGATCGTTTGAGGCGAGAACATTATACTTTTAAGCTTTCTCTATGTGGCCTGTTTACAGAGTTAGTGCGTAATTAAAAAAAGTAGTGTGCATAATACCGCTGGTCATGATTTATTTGTTTTGTGTTTATCTGACTGACGCGTGTTGCTTTATTAATTCAATACTTGCTGGAATAAATTGTAAATGTCTCCCTAGGACGGCAGCAGCATATAAAATAAATAAATAAATACATTCTATAAATGTTTTTCTTATCTAAGTGAGTTTCTTCTGAGTCAGGGCACAAATAATTGAGAGGAGAAAGAGGGAAAGAAAACAATAGTAATAATAGTATATGAAAAAACAGACATTTACTTTATACAAATGTTTAATCTTTGGAAAAGAATGAAGGTGTAATATATTAGACAAATTATTAACAGTTATTAACATGGTTTAAAACAAACAAATAACTCCTATTAAGATCTTATACAAATCGACAATGCCTATAAACTTATAATTAAAAATAGTTGGAATAGAAATTATTTAACGATTATTTAATGTATTTTCACAGGTGGTGAAAAAATGAAATGAAGCAGCATGTGAACATGACTAGAACTGATCTACGTTAGGTCAGGTGTAGTCATGTTCACTTAAACATGCAGCCAGCTGGAGCAGCTCCCTGTCTTCAGCCGCTGGATGGTCATCCTCCTCTGGGTCCACCTCCTCATCCTCCACGTCTAGCTGGTCCCCTGCCTCTATACTAATACTGTGGAGGATGCAGCAGGCGGCGATTACTTTTGGGGCAAACGTCAGGCGGACCTCCAGCACCCTTAAGAAGATGGAACGCCACCGTGTCTTCAGACCACCAAAGACACGCTCAATGATGTTAATCAGCCTTGGCCTGGTGTCTGTTGTAGCGTGCCTCCACTTGACCTGTACCAAATATAAAATTAACTTGTAATTTAGGTAATATGCTGATATGTCTTAATCTTCTATCCAATTAATATAATCTATGTATCAATTGTGTGTCATTGCTGGCTCTATTTAAGGACAAGAAGGTAAGAGATCTTACTGGCAAGCTGTTTCCCTATAGGATGCTCCACAGGCCAGCCAGTAGAGGGTCACCAGCACCTCTATCTCCTGTGGCCATCCATGGACCTTCTGGATGGACAGCAGCTGAAGGAGGAGGATGATGGTGGCCCTTCTTAGCCTGAAGGCTGGTTTCAGGTCCTTCTTTAAAAAATATTTGGAGGATTGGCACAGAAGTGTTTATCCTCACATATTTTGTTTCTGTTTCTTCATGTAAATAAAAAATGCCAAATGTTACCATAATTGTTTTTTTCAATTCTCATCTTTTCACACCATAAAACTATAACTGCTTAACATGCAGAAATTATAGTTCTCAAGAAAGAAAAGGTAAAATGTATAGTGTTGTAAAACTAGTCAAGTATAGTAAATGTAACAAATGGCTTCCCTTCTCTGGTATTTTTACCATTTGACTGAAAAATGAGCTGAACTAACTGCACATAATTTATAGATTAATCACTGTAAAGGTGGACAGACATCAAAATGTGTTTTTTTCCCTTTCTTAATGATCAATGCTGTGAAGGTCAGTAGGTGCAATAAAGTAGCTTAACTTTACTGTTATACTGTTTCTAATGTTAAAATTGGGTCTTCATTTTAATTATTTATAGAAAAATAGTCACAATTTCAACCTGATCACGATTTTAATATCATCATCAATGGGTTTTTTTTTAAGATAAAAGTAGGAAATAGGCTGTCAATCTTAAAATGCCTACCAGTTGGCAATAGATGGATGAGCAAAGCCTGCCTTCTGAGCCTCCTCTGCTGCATCAATCTTCTCCTTGCTCGGATTTTCCTCCTCAACTGCATCACCTCCTCTTCAGCCTGCTGGTAAAGCTGACCAACGACCGAAGCAACAGCAATATTGCTTGTATCGCTCATTTTGCTTCTACAAAGTGCTGATTTTTAAAGAAGATTCAATCGCCTCTGCAACTACAACAATTACAACTCCCCACAAAGAAATTCACGCTATTGCTGGTTTTATACCCACAGTTCTGTAATTTTTTTTAGATATTTTATTAGACTTTTTAGAAATTAATAAAAAAAAAAAACGTTTTCAATAAGATAGGATGGTGTAGTGTATAAATAGTTTTAAACGTTAAAGAAATGCTCAAGAGCTGCGGGTGTGATGACGTCACGAGTATACTTCTGTTCCAATACACAATACGTGCTGCGTGCTCGCGTTCTCGTCAAGTCCGATCTTCTTGTGTTCTTACCGAGAACAGACTTGACGAGAACGCGAGTACGGACTCGCGTTCTCGTGAATTGAGAAACGGCCAACGTCTCTAGAGCTCTTGAAACTACGAAAAGCGCCGAGGGTAAAATAAACCTCAGTCCGGGAGCGCGGTGGGGAAAAAAACATTAGGGAACGGTGTGTGTGTGTTTTGACGCGCAATTAACGGCGACAAAAAAAATGTCGGCGTTGTGGTCTTAAACTGACAGCCCTAATTTATATACATTTTTAAATTCAGACCACGGGGGGGGGGGGGGGGGGGGGGGGGGGGGGGGGGGGGGGGGGGGGGGGGGGGGGGGGAGGGGGGGGGGGGGGGGGGGGGGGGGGAGGAATTTATCCCCCCTCTGGTCATTCATGTTTTATCCCCCCCAGGGATAAAACATGAATGACCAGAGGGGGGGACGTCACAATCCCCCCCCATCCCCCCCGGCAAATCGCACCCAGATTATCCTATTGTTAAAGTTGTTATTCTATCAGATTTATTCCTCCGTAAGTAATTATGGGGGCAGAAGTTTAGACGCAAAATACTTAATATTTAGCATTGTTTAAAATGGTGTATTATGTTTATCCTGCCATATTTTAGGATATTTCATCAACAGTTGTTACTTTATAGTATATTTTTGTGTAAAGCTGCCCTCTAGTGGACGTACTTGGAGATGACCTGAGAAGTGTTTAACAGAGAATCAGGAGAGACAGCAACCTCCATTTGTGGCAGTGCAGACCTGGCTGCAGAAAGAAATTAAAGAGGGGGGGGGAGGGGTTCCATTTTTTCAGGGGGCACACCTTTTCAGCTAAAGAAAGCGAACAAAAAGAACAGTGTAGTGCTGTGGCTATTGAAATAACTCAAAACTCAAAAGTGTAAACATCCCTGATGTCAGGCTGAACATTGACTGAAGTAAACATTTGTACTAGGAGAGGAAACTACAGCAGCTAGGTGTCAGAACAAAGCGTGTTACTCTTCTGCGTACAAGTAATCCGTGTGTGTGGTACAGGTTTTCCTGATTGCTTTGACTTGTTTGAATAAACTGGCAGCCTCTCAGTCTTCACCATCACCATCTCTGCAGAGCAAAAGACACCTCTTGCAAATGAGTTAACTCATTCTCATTGGTTTGACTCATTTTCCCCGCCCTTTTGCAAAACATTTAACACAGATGTCATTCATGCAGTCCCAACTCCATTGCTTTAGCTGTGGTAGCAAAACAGAAAGAATTTGTTCCAAGCTCTTAGAAACTTCTTGATCAGAATGAAATCACTGAAGCACCTGATTGACACTTCTTTACACAGTTTTTCAATTTGCAGTCAGTTTGCAGGCTTTATGTAAAAGGTGCCATGTTGTGTGTTGTTCTTTGCAAGCATGAATGGTCTAAGGCAGATGAGAGTCAGAGGAAGAGGTAGATGGGTCAGGGGAAGAAGATTATGAGGAAGAGGAATCCGCGTGCGAGGTGGAGGTGTAGCTGGAAGGGCTAAAGTTACAGATGAAATTTAGGCAACTATGATTGATCATGTGGTAACACGGTTGTGGTAACACGGTTGCATACATTGTAAGAGTTTTTCGACAGGACAGCAGGTATTGCTGCTATACAGTATATTCATCTCTATCTATTCCTATAGAGGAATTCTTCAGTGCATGGAGATGGAAAGTATATGATCACCGCCCCTATGAGCAGATCCCCTTGCTCAATGCAATGTCTGCTGCTGCCCAAGATATTGATTCAGAGGCATGTCAAGGATGGATCAGGCATGCAAGAAGATTTTTCCCTAGGTCCATTGCAAGGGAAAATATTGAGTGTGATGAAGATGAGGCCATGTGGCCTATTCGTCAGGACAGAATGGACTAGATGAGACTAGAAGAGATAGACAGCTCTAGTATCCTCTGTTGGAATATTTCTTTTGTTGCCACAATCTGAAACAATCAAATTGTCTTTGTGGTATTTTATTTTATTTACTGAATTTTATGTTATTGTTCTAATATCGGTTTAGTAAAATAAACTTATAATGATATTTTGGGTTCTCTTTTTATTTGAAAAAGTATCAAAGTTTTAAAATACATGTTGGTACGAGTACCGATACCAAAATGTTGTTATCATGACAACACTACAGTGATTCAATGTTTGCTCCTGTAGACAAACTTAGCTGCACTTTTCTGGTCCATAATATATTGATAAGCACTTCTACTTGTTATTAGTAATAGTAATATGATCTTTATTGTCTTTGAAACATACATTGAAACATACATTACAACGGAATTTGTAAATTTGTTCTCTGCTTTTAACCCTTCACCCTTGGGGAGCAGTGGGCTGCCATGTGTGGTGGCCGGGGAGCAATCTGGGGTTAAGGGTCTTGCTCAGGGAACCCAGAGTGCAGGCGCTGGGGATCGAACCGGTTACTTGCATCCTTCTCTGAGTGCAAACGCGCTGCACTAACCACTAGGCCACCACTCCCCCGTGGGGTCAATTAACCCACATATATGGGTTAATTACCCAGTAATTAACCCATATATGTGTTACACATAAGTGTCATGTTACTTATTTTTATTTTTTCTGTACATCTTAAGCCAGTGTCTGCCTTAAAGGTAATTTCATCATGGTAACACATAGGGATGGCCATCATTAAGGATTTATCGATACTACTACTCTTAACGATACGATATCAGTACTATTATTGATACTTTTTTAATTAAACAAAAGGGTCAATAAACAAACAAATCATGATCACTGACTGCTTTATTTCTTAAACATTTGGAACAAAAGTAAAAAAAATAAAACTACATTTTCTTTTATAGAACTAGAGCACTAAAATCATGATATAGATAACTTTATATATGTAAAAAATAAAAAATAAACACTAAAACACAGTATCTTCACAAGACAAAAAAAGGATTACAAACAAAACAATATAAAATATTTTTCAAGTAAGATATAATATTTTTACCTGAATACAAACTGCATTTATACTTTTTTTAAATAATCAATTTTAATAGCAGAGGCACCCACAGTGCATGAGCTGAATACAAGAGGCTGTGTGAATCAATTACAGGGAGGGATCCTTTTAAGTACAACAGTTTTAAAGAAAAAACTCACCATTACTCATTAAAGATTTATAATATATTTACATCCTGCTTTGTAATCTAGTGCTTTGTAATCATGCGTGGGTTCTCTCCGGGTACTCTGGCTTCCTCCCACAGTCCAAAAACATGACTGTTGTGTTAATTGGCTTCTCTTTAAACAGTTTTCCAGAGTTTCCTTTTTTCACCTCAGGAATATCGCCAAAATTAGAAACATTCTGTCCAGGGGTGATGCTGAAAAACTAGTTCATGCATTTGTTACTTCAAGGCTGGACTATTGTAATTCTTTACTATCAGGAATTCCACAAAATGCAGTTCGAAGCCTTCAGCTGATCCAAAACGCTGCAGAAAGAGTTCTGATGAAAATCAACAAGAGGGATCATATTTCTCCAATTTTAGCTTCCCTTCATTGGCTTCCTGTTAAATCAAGAACAGAATTTAAAATTCTTCTTCTAACGTATAAAGCCCTTAATAATCAAACTCCATCATATATCAGAGCTCTGATTACCCCGTATGTTCCTAACAGAGCACTTCGCTCTCAGACTGCAGGTCTGCTGGTGGTTCCTAGAGTCTCTAAAAGTAGAATGGGAGGCAGATCCTTTAGCTATCAGGCTCCTCTCCTGTGGAACCAACTCCCAGTTTTGGTCCGTGAGGCAGACACCCTGTCTACTTTAAGACTAGGCTTAAAACTTTTCTTTTTGACAAAAATTATAACTAGTGACTCATGTTACTCTCAGCTACCTTTATAGTTTTACTGCTATAGGCTTAGGTTACTGGAGTATATCAGGATCTAATTTTCTCACTATATTGAGTTCTACTGTTCTTCAATTATGCATTATGTGTTGTCATTTCTGCTTTAACTTTCTGTTCTCTCTCTTTTCTCTTCATAGTAGGTACACCTGGTCTGGCGTTCTGTTAACTGTGACATCATCCAGAGAAGACGGCTCACCTGCTACTACCATCTAATGTAGAACAGATTACTAGATCAATGTGTGCTTCTGTGCTTTTTTGTTTCTCTTGTTGTGTCTCTGTTCTGTCTTCTGTAACCCCAGTCGGTCGAGGCAGATGACCGTTCATACTGAGCCCGGTTCTGCCGGAGGTTTTTTTTTCCCGTTAATGGGTGGTTTTTCTTCCCACTGTCGCTTCATGCTTGCTCAGTATGAGGGATTGCAGCAAAGCCATGTACAATGCAGATGACTCTTCCTGTGGCTCTACGGTTCCCCAGGAGTGAATGCTGCTTGTCGGGACTTTGATGCAATCAACTGGTTTCCTTATATAGGAAATTTTTGACCAATCTGTATAATCTGACCCAATCTGTATAATATGATTGAACTTGACTTTGTAAAGTGCCTTGAGATGACATGTTTCATGATTTGGCGCTATATAAATAAAATTGAATTGAATTGAATTGAATTATACCTAAACGATCATCAGATGTGAAGCCTTTCATTTAGTTGGTCGACCTCGCGGAGGACAAATAATAAAAAAAAGGTCTGGAAGCAGAATAGTCAGTATAATGGGTCAAAGGCAGAGTTCCCAGGGTCAAGCCTTGCCCCAGGGTGAGACGTTCAATTTCATGCTGGAAAAGTAGGGGCCCGAAAGCCCCTACTTTGCATAAATGCATAAATGATTGGATTAAACATGCAGATTTCCCACATAGGGTTAATTTTTATTGCAGTACTGCTACTAAATAATAAAAATTTAAAAAAGAAAAGCGTAAATTCAATAAAATGAATAAAAAAAGGAAATGGAAACGGAACTAAAAGGAAGCGTTTACATGGGGACCGACTAGGCATTCTGTTATGGATAAAAGTGTTCTGAACTGCTAATAGCAACATATAACTTTAAAAAATGGATAAGAGTCCAGGTGTCTGCAAGACAAAGAGTTGTATCCTTGCGGGGCTGAAGCGTAGAACTGCGTGTGGACAAAACATTCAGGGGTCGTAGCCACCGCACGCTCTCCACTTTTAAACTAAGTGGGAACTTAACACGTCGAAAATATATCTTTCGGTGTTGCCATAGAAGTTTTAAAAAAATATGAAAAAAAAAACAAGATCTGTGTAAGATAGTGAAAAAAACGGCCTGTGTGTGTTTGTCTGAATGTCATTGTTTGTATGTGACTGTATGTATGTATGTATCGTGTGTAACTAAATGTTTGTCTGTGTGAAGTAATTCAGTTAAGATTATAAATTTCATGGTTTCAAAAATGTTCATTTGTTTTGGGAGACAGCAGCTCCAAATTCAAATGCATTTTTAAGCATGAAATAGGTTAACTAAAAAGCTAAAGAAGGAAAAGAGAGACTTCAATAATAAAGGTTGTTTTTTTTACCACATTAAATATCCGGCCAAAATTAAATTGATACACAGAGAGATTAACAGGGCTTGAACAAAAATATTTCAGCTTTGTTAGAAAATTGGAACTGGCAATAAGCCGTACATAAAAGCTTGTTGGGTTTACTCCACTACAGAATTAGGCAGAGATCCTCACTTGTTTTTTAGCCCTAAAGTAATATAAAAATTACTGAGATCTTATTGCTTGCAAAAAATAATGATTCATCACAAACCAGTCCATTTGGAAAAAGTTTAGATATACATGATCTTTGATTTAAATACATATAAAACACTGTGCTTTGGTTTTGAAAAAAACTGTGTGGAACTAAATATGGTTGCTTTTCTAAGGGTTTTCTATTCATTTATTTTATTTCTTTTTACTTAGAATTTGAATGCAGCTAAAGAGGAATTTTGAAAAGTGTCAGAATATCAGAAGGCCACATTAAACACGTCATCAGTTACAAAATCATCTGATGTTATCCAGTTATGCTGAGCTGAGGCGAGACAAAAGATATGATAAACAACTCTGACCATGATGTAAACATCTGAATATTTATAGCGAGGCTGGGTCAGTGTGTTCTGGCTTAGGGGCACGAAAAGTATGTCAGAGGGAAAAAAATAAAATAAAGCGAGCTTCTGAAGGGTTAAATTCTAATTCTAATCTCGGTTTGTTTTGGGCAGCCTTCTTAATATGCTTACGGGGAAAACTTATCATTTATAGAAAAACACTAGAAGTTCAAAAAACCAAAAGAGAAATTTGTTGCTTTAAAGTTTTACCCTAGACAAATTGAGATCGAAGTTATATATAAATAAAAGTATTACTAACAGTAAATGCACATGGTCAAAGGACCAGAAAGAAGTCAAAAGATTGTAAGTCAGTAATCTTTGTTATATTGGAAAATACATAATTGTGCTCCATTGGAGACATTTTTTTTTGTTTTTCGGTTATTTATTTGTTTTCTTTCTTTTGGAGGTGTTTTGAACAGAGTTTCAAAGGAAAGCTGAGGAATGGATCAACCTTCCCAGGATCAGCCAAGAGCATCACGTTAAAGTGACACTAAGAGTACCAGGTTTTGATTGCATGCTACTACCATTTTGTTTTTCTCAGAGTTATTGCTTTCAGATTAGAGAGACGCCACCTTTCTGCCAACAGAAGACTCTGAGAAGACAGTGCTAGCAGTGCGGTAAGGAGTCATAATCAGATTTGGACACTAAATTATGCTTAGTTTTAACCAATTTATGCCAGATCTTCCAGCAGAGAAAGGTGGTGTCTTAAAAATATTTGTTGCTTTCCACTATTAACAGTTCTATCTTTCTGCTTCTTTTTCTTTGCAATTAAACCTGGTCAATATGATAGGAATGTGCTAACATAGAGATTTAGTGTCATTTTAGACATTCTCAGATGCGAGAGATACCAAAACAGTGCCGCAGTGACGTGTGGGCTGATCCTCGAGACAAGGAGAAAAGGGGATGACACTGACTTCAGCCTGATCCAGTTTTTAATTTTATTTTGTCAGAGGAAAATTTTGATTTATCTTTCCTTTTTTTAAAAAAAAAATCATTATTATTTCTTTAGTTTTATTTCTTTTTTCTTCTTTTATTTATTTTATGTTTGTCATGTTAGAGGGAACACTGTAGTTAAAATGTTTGTGACTGGTTTGCTGTAATTTCTTTTCAACCTATGGAGTCTTCTTTGGCAAAAAATGCTGGCAGAATTAATTCTGTTTGCAGGCGTGTGGACTGGAGGATGGGGTCTTGAAGGGAAGGAGAAAGTTGTGCTGCTGATCTTAGACATTGGACTGAAAATGGACAATGAAGGACTAAGACTGAGGCATCGGACAACCTTTGACAAAAAACACAGATGAGTTCGGCAGACACAACTTCATGCATTTCACTTCAGATTTTTTCGTACACAGTTAAAACAAAACACACATTATGAAACACATTAAGATTATGTAAAGGTGAAAACTTTAAAAGAAGCAACTTGATAGAATCATAGACCAACCTAATAAATTAAGTGGGTATTATATCAACAGTTGAATAAATAAAAAGGAATTATTATAGGTGGTGTCCAGAAAACGACATGGGCAACATTGATAACTGGCAAACTTTCTGGGGAAAACCTGGTCTGATCCAGAGAGACGGCATCCATCCTACTTTGGATGGTGCAGCTCTTCTTTCTAGGAATCTGGCCGGATTTATTAGTTCTCCTAAATGCTGACAACCCAGGGTCCAGACCAAGAAGCAGAGCCGTAGTTTAACACACCTCTCTGCAGCTTCTGTACTGTTACCCACCCATTACCCTATTGAGACGGTGTCTTTCCCACGGCCAAAACTTAACAGATCAAAAACTGATCTAAAAGTAACAAATCATAAAAATCTAATAAAAATCCATACGGATCACTTTGAACCAAAAAATAAAAGAATTAAATGTGGTCTATTAAATATAAGGCCTCTCCCTCCAAAGACTTTGTTAGTTAATGAATTAATTAATCAGATTGATTTGTTTTGTCTCACAGAAACCTGGCTACAAGAGGACTACGTTAGTATAACTGAGTCAACCCCCTCCAGTTATTCAAATTTCCACATTCCCAGATCTGTGGGAAGAGGAGGAGGAGTGGCAACTATTTTTTAGTCTGATTTATTAATTAGTCCCAGGCCAATTAATAATTACAGTTCTTTTAAACATTCAACCCTCAGTTTCCCTCATCCAAACTGCAAAGCAATAAAACCTCTTCTGTTTGTTGTTTTGTATCGTCCACCAGGCCCTTACACTCAGTTTTTGGATCAGTTGTCAGATTTCTTATCTGATTTGGTGTTAAATACTGGCAAGGTTATTATAGCGGGTGATTTTAACATCCGTGTTGACACTGAATGTGATAACCTTAGTGTAGCCTTTAAAACTATCCTAGATTCAATTGGTTTTGCTCAAAATGTGCATAAGCCAACGCACTCTCGGCTCCATACTTTGGACCTTGTGCTGGCATATGGCATTGATTGTGAAGAATTAACAGTATTCTCTCACAACCCTGTTCTGTTTGATCATTTTTAAATAACATTTGAGTTTAATCTAACTGAGTTCTTCACCCCCAAAAGAGGGTTCCATTATAGTAGATCTTTATCAGATAATGCTGTATCAAAACTTAAAGAGTCTGTCCCCTTTTTAATATCCTCAGTATTGCAGAAATGCCCTGTAGATGGCAGCAATGTTGTTTCTTCCAATTCACAAATAGATGTCTTTGTAAACGGTATGACTTCGTCATTGCGTTCTGCATTAGACAATGTAGCTCCCTTGAAAAAGAAGGTGATTATTCACAGGAAGCTGGCTCCTTGGTTTAATTCAGAACTGCGTTCCTTGAAGCACAATGTTAGGATATTGGAGAGAAAATGGCGCTCTACACACCAAGAGGAATCCTACCTAATCTGGAAGAACAGTCTATTGTTGTATAACAAGACTCTTCGCAGAGTTAGAGCAGCATATTTTTCATCATTAATTGAGGAGAATAAGAATAATCCTAGATTTCTCTTCAGTACAGTTGCCAAACTTACCCAGAGCCACAGCTCTGTTGATCCATCCATTCCCTTAGCTCTTAGCAGTAATGATTTTATGGGATTCTTCATAAATAAAATTGATTCCATTAAAAATAAAATAATTGGCATCCTCCCAAACATGATTACCTCGTCCTCAGTAAGTGAGGCAGCATTGGAGGAATCCTTAGAACCTGCGCAGTGTCTGAACTGTTTAAAAGCAGTAGAGCTTTCTGAGTTATCTAAAATTTTAGCTTAATCTAAACCTTCTACCTGTATGTTAGACCCAATCCCAACCAAGTTGTTTAAGGAAATATTCCCTCTGATCAGTGGTCCTATTTTAGACATGATTAATCTATCCTTGGTAAATGGATATGTACCACATGCTTTTAAAGTAGCTGTTATTAAACCTTTACTTAAGAAACCATCTCTTGATCAAGATGAGTTAGTAAATTACAGACCTATATCTAATCTTCTTTTCTTATCTAAAATTCTTGAGAAAGTAGTTGCTAATCAACTATGTGAACATTTACAAAGTAATGACCTACTTGAGGAGTTTCAGTCAGGCTTCAGAGCTCATCATAGCACTGAAACAGCTCTGGTGAAGGTCACCAATGATATTCTCATGGCCTCAGATAATGGACTTGTGTCTATACTTGTCCTGTTAGATCTCAGTGCTGCATTTGATACAGTTGATCACAATATTTTCCTACAAAGACTTGAGCATACTGTAGGGATTAAGGGAAAAGCATTAGGCTGGTTTAAATCTTATCTGTCAGACAGATTCCAGTTTGTTCATGTTAATAATAAATCTTCCTCAAACTCTAGGGTCACTTGTGGAGTACCACAGGGTTCAGTCCTTGGACCAATTCTATTTACTATATATATGCTTCCGATTGGCAAAATTATCAGACAGCATGGGATTAATTTCCACTGTTATGCTGATGACACTCAGCTATATTTATCCATAAATCCTGATGAATCCAATCAGTTACTTCGACTGCAGTCATGTCTTGATGACATCAAAAGCTGGATGACTTTAAATTTCCTGCATTTAAATTCTGACAAGACAGAAGTTGTAATCTTTGGGCCAGAGTCTTCAAAAAATAAAGTTCTTAATCAATCACTTAATCTGGATGACATTAACTTGGCCTCTGGTAATAAAGTTAAAAATCTTGGTGTTGTTTTCGACCAAGACATGTCATTTAAATCCCATATTAAACAGGTTTCCAGAGTTTCCTTTTTTCACCTCCGGAATATCGCCAAAATTAGAAACATTCTGTCCAGGAGTGATGCTGAAAAACTAGTCCATGCATTTGTTACTTCAAGGCTGGACTATTGTAATTCTTTACTATCAGGAAGTCCACAAAATGCAGTTCGAAGTCTTCAGCTGATTCAAAATGCTGCGGCAAGAGTTCTGATATTTCTCCAATTTTAGCTTCCCTTCATTGGCTTCCTGTTAAATCAAGAATAGAATTTAAAATTCTCCTTCTAACGTATAAAGCCCTTAATAATCAAGCTCCATCATATATCAGAGCTCTGATTACCCCGTATGTTCCTAACAGAGCACTTCGCTCTCAGACTGCAGGTCTGCTGGTGGTTCCTAGAGTCTCTAAAAGTAGAATGGGAGGCAGATCCTTTAGCTATCAGGCTCCTCTCCTGTGGAACCAACTCCCAGTTTTGGTCCGTGAGGCAGACACCCTATCTATTTTTAAGACTAATGTTAAAACTTTCCTTTTTGACAAAGCTTATAGTTAGAGTGGCTCATACCCTGAGCTATCTCTATAGTTGTGCTGTGATAGGCCTAGGCTGCTGGAGGACATCAGGGTCTAATTTTCTCACTCTACTGATTTCTACTGTTCTTCAGTCTACTGTTCTCCAGTTTTGCATTGTATTACATTGAAATGACTGTCGTCATTTCAGCTTTTAACTTTTTGCTCTCTCTCTTTTTCTTCATAGTAGGTACACCTGGTCTGGCGTTCTGTTAACTGTGACATCATCCAGAGAAGACGGCTCACCCGCTACTACCATCTAATGTAGAACAGATTACTAGATCAATGTGTGCTTCTGTGCTTTTTTGTCTCTCTTGTTGTGTCTCTGCTCTGTCTTCTGTAACCCCAGTCGGTCGAGGCAGATGACCGTTCATACTGAGCCCGGTTCTGCCGGAGGTTTTCCTTCCCGTTAATGGGGAGTTTTTCTTTCCACTGTCGCTTCATGCTTGCTCAGTATGAGGGATTGCAGCAAAGCCATGTACAATGCAGACGACTCTCCCTGTGGCTCTACGGTTCCCCAGGAGTGAATGCTGCTTGTCGGGACTTTGATGCAATCAACTGGTTTCCTTATATAGGACATTTTTGACCAATCTGTATAATCTGACCCAATCTGTATAATATGATTGAACTTGATTTTGTAAAGTGCCTTGAGATGACATGTTTCATGATTTGGTGCTATATAAATAAAATTGAATTGAATTGAAGAAGAGGACTGGGGATGAAGAAGCCAGAGAACTCTGATTTCTTATTCTTCAATGGGAGGAGTTGCCTGAAGAGAACCCTAAATGCGATTAGATTAATTTCTGCCTTGTACCCTGAAAGGCCTGAAGGCTTTCTTAACTTTGCATTCTTGACGATCGGACTCCTCTCATATTGTGTTATTGTTTGTTTAACTGCTCTGTTCCACTGACTCACATGTTAGATTTTTGTGTTATGACATCTAAACTGTAATGTTGCATTATGTTGATCAATATGGTTTTATGGTAAAGAATGGAAACTGCTTCAGACACACAAAGACCTAAGGTTTATGCTATCTCTTGATTTGGTATAGGAATAACCAGGATCGGATTGGTTTAAAAGGTCCTTTAATATTAGCTGGTAATGGTAACACCTATTTTCAATACAGGGACTTCTTGCTCAGGATTGGCCGAGAGCAGGATTTCATCTGGGGTCACATCAGTTTTTATCATCTTTTAGAAAGGATGAGTTTTTCTGGGACTAAAGGCCCAGCCTGCCCTCTGATGCCCCACACTGGTACTCCTGGATTTGTAAGGGTTGAAAGTGATGGATGTTTATCCATGGGAATGGAGAATGGAGAACCAAGTGGGGTTTGACAGGGTTGGGGAAGAGTAGACGGATTCAACCTTGGTTACTGAACAGGTTTAGTCTAATGAAAAATTAAAATAATGTGCAGTAGGAACCTAAAACCGGCATAACTCTATTAGTGGAAACCCAAATTGTAGATAAAGGCTAAACCTTTGATCTTGTGTGTCGAACCTCTATGAAGCATATATGTTGATCTGTACTAAAAGTTCCAGCACTGCCCGGTTCCAACACGGGAACCTTTTGGGTCCCACATTATGAGCTTACAGAAATGGGTCCTTTGAGTTATGTTCATATTTCCATGTGATGGGTCATCTTGTCTTGTGTGTGATCACAAAGAAAGCATGTTTTCTCTGTGATCAAAAGGGGGAAGTGTGAATGGAGAATTATTCTAAAGTCACTTTGGCCTCACGCCACTCGGACATGTGAGCATGGGCCCACTGATTGCAAGGCCGAATGCTGCGTAGAATGATTATTGTCTAGGATAGACTGTCTCTCCTTTTTCTCATGCCAAGGCCACTGTGTAGTATTAGGGGGAGCTGGAAAGCGAGACAGGCAGAGACAGGGCAGAAGCAGACCGCAGCGGGACCGTAGGATGCCATTACTTTCCATCTATGTGATCTCTGCTCTGTTTCTCAATAAAAGTGCTGGAACTTCATCACCGCCGACTCTTCATTTAATAAAGATGGGAATTCAGTTATTATTGTTTAGAATTCCATCCACAGGTCAGTAAATGAATTAGACTACTACCTGTGGCTCTCTGCCGATATAGAGACACCATGAGGAGAGTGGAGATGAAGAAGGGACAGAAGACCAGCAGGTGGCAGACCAGCATGAAGACAAGGTGGGACGCTGAGGTCGGAGGAGGTGTATCTGCAGAGACAGTGAAATCTGATCAGGTTTATATTTATATGACACATTTAGACAAATGAACACAAATTAATTAGGGTATAACTACTCTTCCATGTCTCTGTTAACACAAGAGCATCACCATATTCTCACTCAAAGTAAGACGATCACCTGTAAGCATGAGAAGTAGTAACAACTCTGGCAATAACCTAGACAACTATACGCGAATTGTACAGCAAACTATATTTCAGCACCAGCTAATCTTGCTATGCTAGCTGATTGATTGTTTCACAAAAAAAAGATATTTATTTAATTATCACCAGAGTTCAGATATTTACTCTTGAGAATGAAGGACTTCTGTTTTTACTTCCTGACCTGAGACAGAGATCCTGCTGGATGGAGACTCTCCATGACCGCTGATGCTACACCTGTAGAGGCCTTCATCAGAGCTGGTCACATGGTGGAGGGTCATGTGACCTGCAGGCTCAGTCCTGATGAGGGAGCCATCTTTATAGAAAGCAGCTGGGAGGTTGGAGGGAGCGGTCTTTGTGTGACAGCTCAGAGTGACGTCATCTCCCTCCATCACAGGGAGGACAGGACTCTGCAGGATCACTGATCCACCTCAACACAGAGACAAACTACAGTATTTCATCCATTTTCACACAGCTTCATCAACACTAACTCCACAGTCTGATCTTACCAGTGACAGTGAGCTGGATGCTGCTGCTAGCTGCTCCCTCTCTGGACTCACACCAGTAGACACCAGAATCCCATGACAACAAGAAGCTTATGGTACAGGTGGAAGCAGATGGTATCCCCCATCCATCTCCACACTGAGTCCTGGTTACTTTGGTTGTGTTTCTCCTCACAGTCCATCCAGCAGAGCTGTTGTCCTCCTCACAGCTCAGAGACACAGAGTCTCTTTTAAAGAACTGAGATCTGCTTGGACTCACAGTCAGAGCAGCTGGGAGGACTGAAAAAGAAAATTACATTAATTTCTGTTGTTGTTAAAATAATTTTATAGTTAACAGTTAATCTCCTGCTTGCATCTTACATCCCCCCTCCAAATATTTACTGAAACAATACATTTATTTAGTTTTAATACTGATAGAAATGAACCAACCTTCATTTGTTCGGCAGCAAAGCAGCAAACAAGGAACTGAAGAGAAATTAAACTTCTTGGTTACAGTTGAACATATAAAAGTTCATGATAACTTCACAATCCAGAAACATTTATTACATCATACTGATCTTCATTACATCTGTATTTATTTATCAAATAAAAAAATAACTTTATCCAGACTGAGCATCTACATCTAAATTAGTTTAAACAGTTTATTCTCTTTTTCATCATCTTCTTCATCATTATCCTGTAATTTCATATCACAGTCATGTTCAGTGTTTTCAGTTTATCTGAGGTGTGTCCATGACAGCCAGCTAGTGTTATTAAGAGCTACAAAGAGGCAGTAAAGTCAGTTTTCTTCCTGCTTGATGTGTAGAAGCTCTTTCATCTGAATTCAGTCTGAAGTTTTGGCCCAACTCTTTGACTCAGGTTAGAACAGAGCAGACAGTAAATTTACTTTGCCTGAACAACAACAGGTTTTGTACTTACAGGGCAGATATTGTAGATATGTTTCCATCATGGTGCCACTTCACAGTCTGACCTTTGTTGGTTTTCTGTTGGGGCCTCAGAATAAAGCCCGCCTTCTTCCTGAAACCATGAACCTGTGGTTGGTTCCTCTTTCTTTCTAACATACAAATGATTGTTTTCTCTTTTTAAAGCTAAAAAAATAAATCTGTCATAGCAACAGGACAGCAGAAATTTATCTGGTCCCTTTTTGTTGTTTAAACAACATATACCTTGATGAAAGCAACACATCTGTTATATTTACATCATGTGGACGAAAGGAACTGGAAAACTGGAACCAAGTAGGAAATCTGAATCAAAATCAATCTGAATTCAACAGGCAAACAAGCAACATAAAGTGACTTTTCCTACTGTCCAAAAATGTGGCTCATAGGCAGTGGCTAAAGTCCCATTTGTTTTTTTTTGTGAGGGGTAGGGGAGGGGGGTAGGCTGTGAAAAAAGGCTTTCTTCCTCTCTCTTTCCTGCACTTTTGCAACTTGTTTTTGTAGGGTTGAGCCCTCATCATGTTAAAAATGTTATTAAAAGTAATTAGAGTAGTTATAGCATTTATAGGTTTCTACCTGTTCAAGCAGTGATGTTGCATGCAAATAAATGTTGGACGTGATCACAAAGGTGGACGGTAGCAATGGTCCACCTTTGTGATCACGTCCAACATTTATTTGCATGCAACTGTAATTTCCAATATATACTCGATCAAAGTAGTTTTAGAAGAAATTTAACCTCAAAATAAGTTCCAAAACTGTAAAGGAAAAGCCTTCAAGAATAATTGAACAAAATTAAACTCCTTTTCAGAAATATATATTTACCTTAGTGTCAACAAACAAAAATTCAACAAGATATTACAACTATTCCACAAAATATGGAAAAATATACATCAGGGGTCACTAACATGGTGTCCGTGGTCACCAGGTAGTCTCCAAGGACCATATGTGCCCTTGGAAACATCATATGTGCCCACTTATAACAATGAAAAAATCTAAAAAAAAATACAGTTAAGCACATTTTTTCAAAGTAAGAAATGTAGTATGATCCAGATGAGGTTATATATCTATTCTACGAGTTTGGTGGCACCACAATGATCTATACTATAGTTATTGCCCATTTTACACTTATTCTAATAATAAAAAATGTGAAGGCATGGTATCTTTTATCTAAATGATAAAATCTGACTAAACTGAAAGCCCTGTATCCAAAGCTTTTTGATTTATAGAGCAAACAGTTATGTTTAAAGGATTTCTTTTTCATCCTACACCTAGCAAAAGTGACCTAAATGCATATTTTTGCGTTTTAGACTTTGGGAAATTCCTCAAAATTGTTTAATGTATTATTTTCCAATCCAATAAATGTAGTATGAAAGACGTGAGATCAGATACGGATGAAATAAATTTGATGATAATCCACCTCTCTTCGGTGACGCTGTTGATTATTTCTCCATGAATTTTTTTCTGGTGTTGCAACTTGCAGACGGTGTCTAAGCATTTGTGGACAAGCAAGTTCGGCATAGTGTCCAATGTAATTCTCCCAGTGCGGTCGGAGACTTTGGTTGTTGATCACTGTCTGCCTTGTTGTGGCTGCGGAGAGGTGTCAGTTTTGTAGAATATGTTATCCGCCAACGAATTATTGATCCGGAAAAGCCAAATCTGTGAATATCTTTCCAACTTTACCGAAGTGAGAGACTGAGAGAGAACTTTAGTGGAGCGGCACAGAGTAACCATAACGGAGTGCTGGCCAGGATAAAGATGTTATTAATCAGAGAAATAAAAATCAATTTTTTCACAGAGGTTATATGCAGCAGGTAAACACGCCCACAACAACTCAGCTCCCCTCAGCCCCACCGCAGGTTTCCCTGTTCCGGTCTGAATACACGCTAAAACCGCATCTTTAAGATGAACTGCGCCTGTCTGAATCACAATGAAATGTTTTACAGCTCTGTGCGTGAGCATAGCCAGGAAACCGCGTCTATCACCATTTATCCCCCAGCGCTGTGGCCATGACACGTGCATCAGTGCTTGTAGTGGTTAACAATCCCGGAAACATGAGCACCACTGTTTGTAGGAGCAGCGCGATCATAGAGAGACCGAGTCACTCAGTTTAATCTTGTAAATAATCTTGGCCCAAATTCAATTGTCCCTCTACTGATTTCTAAATCAATACATTTTCGTGTGAATACTGTAACTTTCCGCTATGACACCAGACCGAGGTTTTGCTGCTAACACTTTATTTTAGGACAAACAGAATGGGACAGCTTTCACCCGGCCAGTCAAGTACCCCTGACTGCAGACCGCAGATCAGGGCGTGGCTCAATGTTGGGGGCATAGCTCAATGTTGAGGGCGTGGCTCAACGTTGAGCCACACCCACATTGAGTCACGCTTGACTCCATTTCGGGCGCCATCTGGTGGTGGAGACCATTCAGCACAATAACAAACAGCAATGCATCAGCTATGGCCAGCTTTTTTTTTGTTAAATTTGAATGACATTTTTTTTCAGACAAACAATTACACCAACTAAAAAAAAGTGATCAACAAAATTACGAGAAAATCACAATCAACAAATGCATATTCATCAGTATGAGAACCAATGCCACCGTACATTGCCAAAATGCCATCTGTTTATGAAGTTGAAGAAACTAGTAGAAACCACTAATAAAACCAAGACAGCTGGAGATAGGCATCAGCATCCCTCGCGACCCCAGCAGGGACAAGCACGTTAGAAAATGGATGGATGGGTGGATAATAAAAACAAAAAAACTAATTCCTTTTATAAACATGCATGTATAACCTTGATTAGATAATTATATATAGATCTCTCTCTTTTTCCAAAACAATATTGAAAACAACGTTTTATAGCTTTAGGCTTTGGTCTTGTAAATTTTTAATCATTCCATTTATGTATACCACCCCCCCCCCCCCGATATGTATATATATAAGTATATTGTTGGATGGTGACACAACAACGGTGACTGTATGCACAAACAGCAGACTATTCCACTGTCCCTTCTTACTTACTTACAAGGCTGATAAAACCAGTGATGGACGACCATATGAAAGACCATTCTTCAATAAAATGAATGTGTAAGTTCCGTTCAGGCCCATTATAAAAGCTTTTTATTTGTGTTTCCGACCTCCTTCCTTATTCAGTTTAAAATGTGTTCCAAGTTTTTATGCATGCTTTTGAAAGGTACTTTTATTTACTTAAGCTTACTTTTTGCTCACTTTCTGTTTAGACACATTGCTGAAAGCCTGTCTGATGAATATGCATTCATATGAGTTGATAGTGATTTTCTTGTAAAATAACTATCAACTCATGCATATTCATCGATGGTACTCTGTTAGTTTGGTCCAAATCCTGTACTGGAAAGTGCCTCAAAAAGGGTGCAAATACTTAATGTCACTAAAGATCACCAAAGGCCATGGATCAGATCGGCCTCATTTAGCAACTCAGCCTCACCAAATCTGGGCCCAGAACTCAACATTTGACCAAAATGGAGTGTAGTGCCATTTCGCACAGGTGGGTGGTGCTGTATAGGCCGGAGGGGTCGTGTCTGGGCATCCTGGCAGGTCCTGTTGAAGTCAGAGGCCCAATAGGAAAGCATGTGAAATCCAAAAAGGGTCAGAAGAGTGACACATGCCTGATAATCAATGAAAAATTTTAAAATGTTAAGAGGAAGTGAAATTTCAGATTCCTACATTCATCAGAGCCACTGCAGTGGGCGTCGAAAGTTGGCATGCAATGTCAATGGCACATGTCCCTGGGCTGTAGTAACCTCTGACCAGCATAGCTCCGTTGTCATGGAAACTCAGTCACACCTTTGCTGCACGCATGCAGACACTTTGGGTCAGAGTCTGTCTAATTGGAATAGAATGGAATACTTTGCCTCGAACAACACTAGATATTTCGTGAACCGTAAATGGTAGAGACATATTTTTTTCTGCGTTTATTTCGTAACGGACAGGGGAACAAGAATAACTATCGGTTTTTGCTGGAAATATTTTAATAAAGGTGCAAAAAATTATGATATAAAGGGGAGTTTTGATGGGAATGCAAAAATACTCTAAAAAGGGTCCTGAACAAATCGCTGTAGCTGAAAAAGTATAAGAGATATCAAAATAATTCTTTCATCATGAGTATCAGCAGGCTTTTGAGGACTATGGTGCTTATTTTTATATATTTATTTTAAAAATCGGTGTAGGCACAGCGACGATGTAAAAAAGTGGGTCATGTGGAAGTATGCAGGTCCAAAGCGTTTTCAGGATTTTGCATATTAGCTACTCCTGAACAAACTGTTCCTGTGGCAAAACCGTAACAGTTATCCACAAAATTCCTTTTTTGTGAGTGCCAGAAGGGCCTGGACATTCATGTATAAAAGTATCATGCTTGTACATCAAACGGTTTAGGAGTAGCAACGATGCGAAAACATGTGTTTTGGATTTTCAGGTGTCATTTTTCAAAAGCGCTCCATAGGAAATGATTTGGAAGGTTTTTGAGTTTGTGGTGGTGTGAGGTGATTTGCGAAAAATCTATAAATCCTACACCAATGAAGGTTACATTTCCTGCATCCAGACAAAATTACCTACGTTTTGATTTATAGTTTGTCTACATAGAGTGAAAATTGAGCGAGTAGGCTGAAGTTTTTCGGAGTTGTGAAATCTTTGAAAACGCCAGAGCAAGCCACTCTGGCAGTTGAAGAATTCTGTCACAAATACCTTTGTCACTCACCAGATGAACATGTTTTGATCACAGAACCATTAATTCAACAAAGGAGGATTATTTATACAATTAAGACATATCAGAATATATGTTTTCTACAGAAAGATTTTGCTTTGTAAAATACATGTTTAAAAATTAGTACGTTATTAGCCTTATATCTGCTTGGTGAGGCAGGTAGCCTACAGTCAACTATTCTTCTGACTGTACACAGAGCAATGTTAAGTAATAGAAACATCAAAACATACTAAATAGAAAACGTTGTAATTTACATTAAAGATATATAAATGATACTTGCCTAATATGTTCTCTAGATTAGGCTAGTTTTCACTAAAGTACTCTTACAGCACTAGTAGCCTGCTTAATTTTACAGGTGAGTATGGATGTAAGCTCGCAGAAACAGGTAAAACTCAATTGCTTCCTCTGGAGTAGCAGGTGGCTGTAGATGGTTTTCTGCCATTGCCAGGCAACAAATGTCAAAAACAATCTTATCACAAGGGTGCGGGCCTCTTGGCAGGCATTCTCCTCTGCAAGCTTGTATTTGTTGATGGACTACTGGTCTAAGGTAGTTTGTAGTGCCAAACAGGTTGGGAAAACTGTACAAAATTAGTGGTCGTCCACTTGGGGACACGGCATTCCTGGTGTGACGAATTCTGTGGCAGTTCCACAGATGGGCAACTTGCTGCAGTTCCCTCTGAAAAATTGATATTTTATCTATGGATATTTTACAAATGTGTATAGTCCTCTGTAAAATGTATTCTAAAGCGCTGCTGAACCATAAATAAGGTTTAAATAGAGAAAACCTTTGACTGAATTTTTGTTAGATTATGTTTTAATTATTCTACTATCTTAAGGATTAAAAAAATCTCAATTTGGTTATTTAATTTTTTTTAACGATATGCTAAACAGTCATTAAAATAGCACAGTAAATTATGGTAACATTTATTGCTAAAATAAACTAAATGTGTATACATTTTTTTTGATGAAGGAGCGATGCTTAAATAGATCTCCAGGTGGCGTAGCACAACAGATTCACACAGTCGCGCAAAACAAAAGCTTACATTTTCTGAGTCTTTGTTCATACATACATACAGACAGATAAAGGCTTTAAGAATTGAATTAAGAGGTGTACTAATGGAAGACAGACAGTCCTTGAATTGTATAACTCTGTTAAACTCTAATTTCAGTTTAGGTTACTTTAGGAACGCATTTGTGCAAATATTGACAGCGGATTGTGTCTTTATTTGATTGCATAGGAATTCTGTCAGAAATATTAACAGTAGCCTAAGCTATGGAAAAATGTGATTGTAAATGTATCCAATAACTATACTGCAGTGTGCAGTGACTGTTATTGCTTTCCTACAAGATAGAGGACTATATTGTTAATTGAAGCAAATAATGGTTAACAATGAATTTATTAGCCACTCAACCAATTCAAAGTATTATCTTAATTCAACCAAAAAGCAGAAAAACTGAGGCTACCTTCCTCAATTATATCCAGACAGGAGAATTGTATTACATTTTTATAATGGAAGTCTCCTGAGAAATGGTCCAGGTACTTTAAATCTTGAAAGACGTTCATCCGATATTGTGCATGGTGTTTTCTTAGAAATCCCCACCATTGTTCAATCCTTTGGTTATGCTAACTTTAGCCAGTAATGTAGCATCTCTCAGAAAACTGATCTTCATGATTACTTCTTAAAAATATCTGCATCTGTTCCACTGAACAGTTTTCTGTACCCAGGCCTGACCTGATACCCGTTCGAGCTATGCTCCTGTTTTCCACTTTGTCAATGAAGTACCCACCTATAACCCTGGGATTACTACTTGTGGAGTAGTAATCCCAGAGTAGCTTGTTGGACGAGTGTAATAAAAACTCACCAGCAGGAAGACACTCAAAGTATGTAGTATAATTAATGTCTTAATATCTTAGTTTGTAGGAGATCATTAATCCATATAAGAATAGATACCAAATAGAGCAACTTATCCCTATAACTAACAGGAGCAATGAGCGATATTTCACCACTAGGTGGGGCCAGAGCACTGCCTGCAGATCAAAACAAGCTGTGCATCAAACCAGGACTCTCTACATTAGGGATTCCCAAACTGTGGTGCGCGCAAAAGTATGTTCTAATTTTATTCCCACAACGTTTGTTATGATGGTTGAATTGATATAACTGCAACAGAATTTATTTTAATTTTTTTTTTTGGGGGGGGGGGGGGGGGGGGGGGGGGTTGTGCGCCAAGCCGGTTGGGACACTGAAATGGTAGCGGGGCTAAAAAAGCTTGGGAACCCCTGCTCTACATCATCTCCTGCTGCAACATTCTTCCCCTGCTCACATTTCCAGTCTCTTGTAAACAAGAAGAAAGAAAAAGGTCACAGTCCATCTGAAACGAAATCTTTAGTTCTTCACATCATTTTTTTGTTCTATCTAAAATAATGACACTTTGATTATCTCTGCTTTAACCAAAGTAGAAATAAATTGATTAAGTTCATGGTTCCAAAACAGGTTTTAACAGATTGATTTGAGGAAGAGATGAAATAAATCAGAGGTAGGAATCAGCGAAAGGATCAGTTAAGCTTTTTCACACAACATTTACTATTTTAGATCACATCATCTCATAGGAAAACATATTTTTCTTTATTATCAACTAAACTCAAACTTACCAGCAGAAACACTGAAGCTGAAAACCAGCAGAGACAACACGAGTGACTCAGTCAGAAAAGTAGACATGTCCTCTATCTGATCTTTTACCAATTTAGCCCTGAGATTAACAAAATCAGCAGCAACAGAGTTAAACTTTAAGAATTAACTCTGTAGAGCTCCCTTAGGGTTAGAGGAAACTTTAACTTAAATTAAGGCAAACTAAGAATTTCTAGTCAAGACGACAGCGGTTGAATCGAGGACTCGCTTCACTTTGACGGCTTCATGGAAGAAGGAGGAGGATCGTCAGAGTGACGCAGGAAGTACATCCTCTGCGGGGCTTTCTTGGTGAGGGAGTTGATGTTCAGCTCCCACTTTAGATCCTGGGAGATGATAGTTCCCAGAAAGCGGAAAGACTCCACAGTGTCAATGGTGGAGTCACAGAGGGTGATGGGGGTACTGGGGCTGAATTCTTCCTGAAATCCACAACCATTTCCACTGTTTTTACAGCGTTAAGCTGCAGGTTGTTCTCCCTGCACCAGGTCACCAGATGGTCAGCCTCCCACCTGCAGGTGGACTCGTCACCATCAGAGATGAGTCCGATGAGAGTGGTGTCGTCCACAAACTTCAGGAGCTTGACAGACTGATGACTGGAGGTGCAGCTGTTGGTGCCGTCCTCTCTACTGAGGACTACTTTAGTAGTGAAAAGACAACTTCTGCTGGAAATTCAGAAAAATTACAAAGAAAATTAAATGAAAGACAGATAAGACATTTACTTTAGTAACAACAAGTTTATTGCACCTTATGTATTAATCCTCCTCCTCTGATTTGTCACTCTGTGATTGAAATGCTTGGCTTAAAATTCTTTTCTGTTTCTTTAAACATAAAACTCTCTTTTTTTCCCTTTTATCTGGGTCAGTAATGAAAAGAAACCAGCAGGAGTGGAGAATCCATAGTTGATAATAAATTGAAGCAAATAAATATTGCAGCTTGTTGAATTGATTCTAGAATTTTTCTTTATTGTTTAACAATTATCCATCTATTTAGCTTTAAACCTTTCATTAGACAACTATTCCACCAATATCCAGGAAATGTAGACAGGTGTGTAAAATCAAGCACCTTGGCATGTTTCTTCCAGCATTAAGCCGGGCATACACTGTACGAGTTTTTCAGTTGTGGTACTTATATACATCTCAAACTGTGCGACGGAACCGCGGGGTTTAAAAGTTCACCGCTCACGATCTGTGGGGCGCGACGTGACCGAAGTGCTCACACAGTAGGTCATGCCCCCTCCGGAAGAGGGAAGAAAGTTTGGTACCCGCCGGCGCACCGAGGACGGCAAGGGCCTTGACCGCTGCACAGCGCCGAGGGAGCCGAGGGAGAAAGACGAGACGCCGGCCGCGCTGCACGGCAGACCGCCCGGCCTGGAACGCCCTCCCCATTACCCAGTCAGCTGTGAGCGGTATAACAATGTGAAAATGATTGGGAATGACAGAAACAGGAAGGACGGCTACGTAAACTGAGGGAGCGAGGGAAGTGGATACTGAGGTACATGGAGGTCTCTGAAAGCTTCAGCGGACCAAGAGGTTTTCACCATTCCATGCTCTCAATGTTCTACGAACACCATAGAGATGGTCCCTTCCTCTTCCATCCTGATTGAGCACCAGAGCACAAAGCACTGTCCATAAAGACATAGATGGCAGAGTCTGGTGTGGATGACCTTGAGTCCTGACCTTAACTCCATATAACACCTCTGGGATGGAGTCAAGCATGAACTGAAAGCCAAACCTTCTCATCCAACATCAGTGTCTGACCTCACAAATGCAATTCTAGCAGAATTGTCAAAAATCCCATAAACACTCCAGAAACTTGCAGACCGCTTTCCCAGAAGAGTTGAAGCTGTTTCAGCTGTTTTAGTGGACCAACGTGATATTTGACCTTATGGAGTAAGAATTCAGACTCAGAATCAGACTTACTTTAATGAAATTACCTTTGTTACATGCACCACAATACACACATTGTTATAGATATATATTCACAACATTCCACACAAGGTATTTCCATATCACAGTCATATCACTTCACCTTGGGAATCCCAGTGAAGTGATGGTGACTTGTCCAAAGAACAGTGCAGAGAATGCATTAAAGACAGTTACCGGGGGGGGGGGGGGGGGGGGGGTGGTGTTAGAATAACCGAGGGAGGCGTTGTAAAGATTGATAGCCACAGGCAGGAATGATTTCCTGTGGCGCTCTGGTGCATCTGGGTAGGAGGAGTCTTCTGCTAAAAGAGCTCCTCTGCTGGGCCAGTGTGTCATGGAGAGGGTGTGAGACATTGTCTAAGATGGACTGGAGCCTGGACAGCATCCTCCTCTCTGCCACTGCCGTCAGAGAGTCCAGCTCCTCTCCCACAACATCCCCCGCCCTCCTGATCACTTTGTTTAGTCTGTTGTTGTCAGCGACCTTCAGCCCGCTGCCCCAGCATGTGACAGCGAAGAAGAGCGTGCCGGCAACAACAGACTCATAAAACATCCTCAGCATCGTCCCACAGATGTTAAAGGACCTCAGCCTCCTCAGCAAAAACAGTCGGCTTTGGCCCTTTTTGTAGACTGCCTCAGTGTTTCTAGTCCAGTCCATCGCATGTTAGTGAAGTTCATGAGTCAAGGCAGGGGAGTGAATGCATTTGGCACTATAGTGTAGTTTACCTGTGTGAAAAAAAACCCTTTGAAAAAATAATTGTTTCTAAATAAATCTTTTAAAAGGTTATAGTAGAAGATATTTTTATTTTACTGAAGCAGCAAGAAGGTCTGGAGTTCAATATCCAGCGGTTCTTCTGCTTGGTGTTTACTCTGGCTTCCTCCCAGAGGCCAAAAATATGACTGTTAGATTAATTTGTCTGAGATGAATGTGTGTGTGTGGTTGTTTGTGTGTCTCCGTGTTACTCTTTGATGGACTGGTGACCTGCCCTGGTTGTACCCTGCCTTTTCTCCCAATGACTGCTTTTATTTTGAATCTGAACCATACATAACCATTTAGCATGCTTAGCAATCATAGAACAGGTGCACAGCAACGGTAAAATAAATCAATGAGCCAGCTTGTTAACAACGGCAAAGGAATTAAACTCCATTTAAATCAGGCCCTTCTACATCCCAGTGTCCGATATCTGTGTCCACAGGAGGTAGTTATGAAGTGGATGATCAGGGTCCGAAATGCTGTTATCTACAGACGACAGTTAAAGTCTCTTCCTTTGGCAGTGAAGCTAGTTTTACTCACAACAAGATTTTACTGTCTGGCTCCAGGAGTAAAGATCAAAGTGGGTTCTTCTTTCATCTCGCCGTAGAGAACAGTAGTGAAGCAGAGCTGCCTGGAAGCTAAAGACAAAAACAGAAGAAAGGATCAAATTACTGAATTGGTCACTTTGGGGTCTTTTTGTCATTGTGTGTCCTGTGAGGGACAACGGAAACGTTTTTGTTGTCCTTTTTGTATCTGTGCCTCAACCTGTGCTTCTAAAAGTTTGTTTTTGTGTTTGGAAAATCGTTTTTTTATTTTATTAGCTTCATTTACTGTGTTTCCTGCTCTATTCCTCATCGGCCACTAATGAATCACTCTTTCACTGCATAAACAGAACTAAAATAAGTAAACGTTTCTTAAAATGCCCTTGATTTGAGGAGTTAAATAAGATGATCTGCCAATGGAATAAGTTTTTACACTTAAAATAGAAACAATTCATCTCCATCATCTTATTTCAAGTGCAGGATATCTAATTATCTTATTTTAAGGGTAAAAATACTCGTTCCATTGGCAGATAATATTATTTACCCGTTCAAATCTAGGACAGAAACACAAATTTTACTTATTTTTAGGTCCGTTTTAACATGTCGCACATCAACATGTTTAGGCTTCCTAATGTACTGAAAAGGATTTAATGACTTTGACCATGTTCTTGTAGATTTTCAGAGGACACCTCAGTAAGGACAAATCTGTGGTTTGGCAACATTTTTGCAACATGATTCCACCAGTGCAATTTTATACGTTTTCTGGAGAAATCTGTTTTAGATAAGGATTTAGAGTTCACTGTAAATTCTATTAATAAAAAACATTTGAATTTTATCTCTTTATTACTCTGCAGCATCTGCTGTTATTTGTAGCTGAAGATAGAAAAGCTGCAAACAAAAGGTGTTATTTCCTCTAATCTGCTGGACGTGTTGCTGCCACTCATGCTTGGTGCTAACAGCCTCAAGTCTTAGCAGAAAAACCACAAACTGCAGCACAGAGGGAGCAACTTTAACTGTGATCTGCAGAAACAATAACCAACTAAAGAATAGAAAAGATATTGAACAAATGAATCATCAATGGAAAAGTGGATATTCAGACAAAACAGGTTGTTAGTATCGTCCGTCCGTCTCCGTCCATCTTCTTCCACTTATCCGGGGTCGGGTCGCGGGGGTAGCAGCTTCAGTAGGGAGGCCCAGACGTCCCTCTCTCCAGCCACTTGGGCCAGCTCCTCAGGAGGAATCCCAAGGCATTCCCAGGCCAGCCGGGAGACATAGTCCCTCCAGCGTGTCCTGGGTCCTCCCCTGGGCCTCCTCCCGGTGGGACGTGCCCGGAACACCTCACCTGGGAGGTGTCCAGGAGGCATCCTGACCAGATGCCCGAGCCACCTCAACTGGCTCCTCTCGACGTGGAGGAGCAGCGGCTGTACTCTGAGTCCTCCCCGGATGACTGAGCTCCTCACCCTATCTCTAAGGGAGAGCCCAGACACACTACGGAGAAAACTCATTTCGGCCGCTTGTATCCGGGATCTCGTTCTTTCGGTCACGACCCAAAGCTCGTGACCATAGATGAGGGTAGGAACGTAGATCGACCGGTAAATCGAGAGCTTCGCCTTTTGGCTCAGCTCTCTCTTCACCACAACGGATCGGTACAGCGCCCGCTTCACAGCAGACGCTGCACCAATCCGCCTGTCGATCTCCCGCTCCATCTTCCCCTCATTCGTGAACAAGACCCCAAGATACTTGAACTCCTCCACTAGGGGCAGCACATCCTCCCCAACCCGGAGAAGGCACTCTACCCTTTTCCGGTTCAAGACCATGGTCTCGGATTTGGAGGCACTGATTTTCATCCCAGCCGCTTCGCACTCTGCTGCGAACCACTCCATTGAGAGCTGTAGATCATGCCCTATGAAGCCAATAGGACCACGTCATCCGCGAATAGCAGAGACGCAATCCTAAGGCCACCAAAACGGATCCCCTCAACACCTTGGCTGCGCCTAGAAATTCTGTCCATAAAAGTTATGAACAGAATCGGTGACAAAGGGCAACCTTGGCGGAGTCCAACTCTCACCGGAAACGAGTCCGACTTACTGCCGGCAATGCGGACCAGACTCTGACACTGGTCGTACAGAGACCTGGTGTTAGTATGATTTGAAAATAATATCTCAGAAAAGAGCTTAAGGACTAACTCAACAACCGAACCAAACAACAATAATTGATGATCTAATCTAAAAAGACTAAGAAACAGAATCAGAATTCTGTCATAAATAAAAAGAAAATGGGTTCAGTATAGAGTTGAGGCATAAATGCAGCTTAAAATTCAACCAGATTTAAAGAAGAACTTTCGACAAACAATTATTATTACATATTAGTTTAATATCATCAAGTTTCTGAAAACATTCCTAGAAGACTTGGATCATCTGCAGATTTCCATGTTTACTCAAAACTTTAACTATTCAGTTACTATTTTAGCTCCGACCCAACAGAACCTCAAAACCAGCTACTGAGGTTTGGTTCCTGTTAACCATTGACTGACAGAAATAGAAATCATCACATAAAGCTACAAAAAAAGAAAATAAACCAAATCTAACCTTTGTTGACTTTGTTTTTCTGTCGATGATGAGAAATGTTGACGTCGCTGTCAGTAATGTATTCCTTAGAAATTTACTGAGTCAGAATATTTTTATAATAAGAACAAAGTTTCAGGTTGTAGCTGGAAAACATGTAAAAATCCAACTGAACGGGTTAAAATGTATTAATTGTTGCAGAGAACAAGTTGTGCATTTAGATCCAGAAGCCTGTCTCACCTTCAGACTTTCTCTGAACACATCGTCTCACCATCAGAACCAGAACCAGCAGCAGAACCACAACGATGACGAATGGAAGAGATAGGAGCAGGTAGGGAGGAGATGGATGGGAGGAAGGTGAAGGAGAAAGGAATGTGGTCGGAGCAGTGGTTGAAGGTTTCACTAAAATAAAGATATTTATTAAATTATCACCACAGTTCAGATATTTACTCTAGAGATGAAGGACTTCTGTTTTTACTTCCTGACCTGAGACAGAGATCCTGCTGGATGGAGACTCTCCATGACCGCTGATGCTACACCTGTAGAGGCCTTCATCAGAGCTGGTCACATGGTGGAGGGTCATGTGACCTGCAGACTCAGTCCTGATGAGGGAGCCATCTTTATAGAAAGCAGCTGGGAGGTTGGAGGGAGCGGTCTTTGTGTGACAGCTCAGAGCGACGTCATCTCCCTCCATCACAGGGAGGACAGGACTCTGCAGGATCACTGATCCACCTCAACACAGAGACAAACTACAGCATTTCATCCATTTCCACACAGCTTCATCAACACTAACTCCACAGTCTGATCTTACCAGTGACAGTGAGCTGGATGCTGCTGCTGGCTGCTCCCTCTCTCCACTCACACTAGTGTTCTCCAGTGTCACCTTGCACTAGGTAGTTCATGGTACAGGTAGAACCAGCTGGTTTCCCCCATCCATCTCCACACTGAGTCCTGGTTCCTCTGGTTGTGTTCCTCCTCACAGTCCATCCAGCAGAGCTGTTGTCCTCCTCACAGCTCAGAGACACAGAGTCTCCTTCAAAGAACTGAGATCTGCTGGGACTCACAGTGAGACCAGCTGGGAGGACTGAAAAGGAAAATTACATTAATTTATATTGTTGTTGTTCCACAGACTGATGAATCTACACCATACATATAACCATTTAGCACACTTAGCAATCATAGAACAGGTGCACAACAACGGTAAAATAAATCAATGAGCCAGCTTGTTTACAACAGCAAAGGAATTAAACTCCATTTAAAAACAGGCCCTTCTACATCCCAGTGTCCGATATCTGCGTCAACAGGAAGTAGGGTATGAAGTGGATGATCAGGGTCCGAAACGGCAACATCTACAGACGGCAGTTAAAGTTCCTTCTTTTGGCAGTGAAGCTAGTTTTACTCACAAAATTTCTATGTCTTGCTGCAGGAGTAAAGATCAAAGTATTTTCTTCTTCTTTCATCTCGGCGTAAAGAACAGTAGTGAAGCAGAGCTGCCTGGAAGCTGTGGACAAAACAGAAGAAAGGATCAAGTTACTGAATTGATCACTTTGAGGTCTTTATGTCAGTGTGTGTCCTGTGAGGGACAACGGAAACATTTTTGTTGTACTTTCTGAATGAAACCTGTGGTTCAAAAAGTTTGTTTTTGTGTTAGGGAAATCGTTTTTATTAGCTTAATTTCCTGTGTTTCCTAGTCGATTCCTCATCGGCCACTAATGAATGACTCTCTAACATATCGTAAATCAACATGTTTGGGCTTCCTGACGTACTGAAAATAATGTTTTTAACAGTATCCAGTTTGGCAATGTGGCAATAAGAATTGTCGTCTTAATGCAAAAAGAGCCTGAAAGATTTTACTTTCAGAAGTGGAGCATTACTGCTTTCACCATAGTGCTCTGCTTGATTTATAGATGTAAATAGTTTTATTATAATTCATGCAGGGAGAATTTCATTTTACACAGATACTACAAAGAGAAAGTAGAAGAGGAAAAGAAAAACAAGAAAAATAGGAGAAAGGGTGAAAGAAAGGGGAGATTAAAAGAAGAGAATGATAAAATGTCTTCAGTCTGCTTCATCACCTGCAAAGAGAGATGTAAAAAGAACAGCACAACCAACAGATATAGTATTGCAGATACAATAAAGCAACACCTTGATACATGTACTTGTAGTATTATTTAATAAGACATGTACAATGTTGTAGTTGAAGATAACAATAGTGGCTTTCTGTATGGAAGTGAATCTCTAAGTAGCTAGAACCCAGCACCTGTAGTTGCATGTGAGAGTGTGCTTGTATCTGTGAGGTTTATCCAAAAGAAAAATGATCAAAGTGGTTGTGAATAGCCAAAGACCCCCCGCCGCCCACCGCTACCTCCCAGAGCGCCGGGGCAAGCCCCGGGGGACCCACAATTCCAGATGCCCAACAGCACCCCCAAAGTTAAGGTTGCCCAAGAGGTGCCAACACAAGTAATCTGCCCCGCCAACCAAGGGAAGAGGTTAGACGGCCCCAAGGAAATCCCCGAGCAATGCCGAAGCCCCCAGGAGCCGCAGGGATGATCCCTTGGGCTCTGCTGGAAGCCAGCTGCACTGAAGTGGAACCGGCCATGGGCCCCAGGGACCCGAAGCCCTGGGGGGCCAGGCTCAGGCCGGCTGGGTGACAGTTAGTAGGAAGCATAGCTCTAGATTTCAGCCCCCAGGTCACCACCAATCCATCTGCGTTTCTAACAAATTTTCCCCTCTCAGCGACACACCCGCTGAAGGGCCGACCCTAATTATTGGCAGCTCTATTGTCAGAAACATGGCACTAGAGACACCAGGGACCATAGTCAAATGCCTGCCAGGGGCCAGAACGGGCAACATCAAATCCTACCTGAAACTGCTGGCTAAGGATAAGCGTAAAAACAGTAAGATTGTTATTCACGCTGGTGATAATGACACCTGGTTCAGCCGATCGGAGGTCACTAAACTAAAGTTGGTGTTGCTTCGGTGTGTAAGTTTGCTAAAACAATGTCGGACTCCGTAATTTTCCCTGGTCCCCTGCCTGATCTGACCAGTGATGACATGTTTAGCCGCATGTCATCATTCAACCGCTGGTTGTTTAGGTGGTGTCCTAAAAACGATGTGGGCTATATTGATAACTGGCGAACTTTCTGGGGAAAACCTGGTCTGATCCGGAGAGACGGCATCCATCCCATGCCGCCTCTCTTGGATGGTGCAGCTCTTCTTTCTATTAATCTTGCCGGATTTATTAGTTCCCCTAAATGCTGCCAACCCAGGGTCCAGATCAGGAAGCAGAGCCGTAGTTTAACACTCCTCTCTGCAGCTTCTGTACTGTTACCCACCCATTACCCCATTGAGACGGTGTCTTTTGCATGGCCAAAACTGAACATATCAAAAACTGATCTAAAAGGAACTAATCATAAAAATCTAATAAAAATCAATACGGCTCACTTTCAACCAAAAAAATAAAACAATTAAATGTTATCTATTAAATATAAGGTCTCTCTCTCCAAAGAATTTGTCAGTTAATGAATTGATTTCTGATAATCTGTCATGAGGCTCAGAGACAGGAAGACCCAGAATTCGACCAGACAAAGAGGTTTTGAGATCAAGCAGGATTTAATGATTAGATTAAGGCAAAACAGAGGTCAAAAATCCTAATCCAAAAATGATACAAACAATGGCAGTCCATAAAACTCATACCGGGAGGTGGATAACTTAAATGATCCAGAAGTAGACAGTACAGGAAAAAGTGTGGAACTTAAACTCACTGGAGACTTGACATGGAAAGACACAACTGACATGACTAGAATTGACGATGAACTGGCAGGGAAGTGGCAGAGGAGGGAGGCTTAAAAAGGCAGGAGAACAAAGGAGAGAGAGTGAGCTAATTAACCAGAAACAGGTGGATGTAATCAGAGGGGGGAAAACAAGCTGACAAAAAACACGTGGAAAGGAAACAGACACTAGACCAACCCTAGAACATAAATAACCATGAAGAACGAACCTAAGATAGAAGATAAACTAAGACTACACAGAGCACCGAAGGGAGATCAGAACTAAATACAAAGACCGGATAAATTAAAACAGTACAGAAGCTGAAGAATCTAAAACCAGACAGAACAGAAACAAAACCTAAGGTGGAAGACAAGAATAGCTGATCAAATGATAAACATAAACCAAAACAAAACCCAAATCATGACATAATCAGATTAATTTATTTTGTCTCACAGAAACCTGGCTACACGAGGACTACGTTAGTATTAATGAGTCAACTCCATCCATTCATCCATCGGTCCATCCTTCCGTCCGTCCATCCATCCATCCATTCATTCATCCATCCGTCCATCCATCCATACATCCATTTTCTGACCCGCTTAATCCCTCATGGGGTAGCAGGGGTTGCTGGTGCCTATTTCTGGCGTTCACTGGGCGAGAGGCGGGGTACACCCTGAACAGATGTCAACTCCATCCAATTATTTAAATTTCCACATTCCCAGATCTACGGGAGGACGGGGAGGAGTAGCAACCATCTTTCAGTCTGATTTATTAATTAGTCCCAGGCCAATTAATAACTACAGTTCTTTTGCACATTTAACCTTCAGTTTCCCTCATCCAAACTGCAAAGCAATAAAACTTATTCTCTTTGTTGTTTTTTATTGTCCACCAGGCCCTTACTCTCAGTTTTTGGAGCAGTTGTAAGACTTCTTATCTGATTTGGTGCTAAATACTGATAAGGTTATTATAGTGGGTGGTTTTAACATTCATGTTGACACTGAATGTGATAACCTTAGTGTAGCCTTTAAAACTATCCTAGATTCAATTGGTTTTTGCTCAAAATGTGCATAAACCAACACACTCTTGGCTTCATATTTTAGACCTTGTGCATTATTTATCAGATAATGCTGTATCAAACTTTAAAGAGTCTGTCCCCCTTTTAATATCTTTAGTATTGCAGAATGCCCTGCAGATCGCAGCAATGTTCTTTCTTCACATTCACAAATAGATGTTTTTGTTAACGGTGTGACCTCTTAATTGCGTTCTCTTCAGTACAGTTGCCAAACTTACCCAGAGTCACAGCTCTGTTGATTCATCCATTCCCTTAGCTCTTAGCAATAATGCCTTTATGGGATTCTTCATAAATAAAATTGATTCTATAAAAAAATTCAATAATTGGCATTTACCCAAACATGATTATCTCGTCTTTAGTAATTGATGCAGCGTTGGAGGAATCTTTAGAACCTGTGTGTTGTTTGAACTGTTTAGAAGCAGTAGAGCTTTCTGAGTTATCTAAAATTTTAGCTTCATCTAAACCTTCGACCTGTATGTTAGTCCCATCCCAACCAAGTTGTTTAAGGAGGTATTCCCTTTGAACATTTACAAAGTAATGACCTACTTGAGGAGTTTCAGTCAGGCTTCAGAGCTCATCATAGCACTGAAACAGCTCTGGTGAAGGTCACAAATGATATTCTCATGGCCTCAGACAATGGACTTGTGTCTATACTTGTCCTGTTAGATATCAGTGCTGCATTTGATACAGTTGATCACAATATTCTGCTACAGAGACTTGAGCATACTGTGGGGATTAAGTGGAAAGCATTAGACTGGTTTAAATCTTATCTATCGGACATATTCCAGTTTGTTCATGTTAATAATGAATCTTCTGCAACCTCTAGGGTCACTTGTGGAGTAACACAGGGTTCAGTTCTTGGACCAATTCTCTTTACTATATATATAATTCGCTTTACTATATATATATGAATCTGATTGGAAAAATTATGAGATGGCATGGGATTAATTTCAACTGACGTCCCATATCGTGAAGACCTTCGAGAGGCTAGTCCTGGAGCAGCTAAGGCCCATGGTCAGGCCCTTCACTGATCCACTACAGGTCGCCAACCAGGGAGTTGAGGACAGCATCATCTACCTGCTGAACAGAGTCTACACTCATCTGGACAAGCCGGCGAGCACTGTAAGAATCCTGCTGTTTGATTTCTCCAGGGCTGTCAACACCATCCATCCGGCCCTACTGGGTGAGAAGATCACTGCGATCCAGGTGAAGGCCTCCATCGTGTCCTGGATTGTTGTTTACCTGACAGGCAGACCACAGTATGTACGCCTACAGAACTGGGTGTCTGACAGGGTGGTTAGTAACACTGGGGCACCTCAGGGCACTGTCCTCTCTCCCTTTCTCTTCACCCTATTCACCTCAGACTTCAGCTATTGAGTCATGCCACTTACAGAAGTTTTCTGATGACTCAGCAATAGTTGGTTGCATTGAAAGGGGTGATTAGAGGTAAATTAGGACTTTGGTGGGCAACTTTGTCACTTGAAGTGAGCTGAACCATCTGCAGCTCAATGTGACAAAGACTAAGGAGCTAATAGTGGATCTGAGGAGGACAAAAACACCTGTGACCCCTGTTTCCATCCAGGGGTTCCCTGTAGACACTGTGAAGGAGTATAAGTACCTGGGAGTGTTGCGGGGGTTGCGGACAACAACAGACTAAACAAACTGATCATGAGTGCCGGTGATGTCGTGGGGGAAGAGCTGGACACTCTGATGACCGTGGCAGAGAGGAGGATGCTGTCCAGGCTTCAGTCCATCTTGGACAATGTCTCACACCCTCTCCATGACACACTGACCCAGCAGAGGAGCTCTTTCAGCAATGCCTACCTCTGTGATTCAGACCCCCCCCCTTTGTAACTGACATTTATTCATGCTGTTGCACTGTTTTTGCACAACGCTACTATCACTTTATTTTAGATCTATAATTATATGTCCCCCGCGACCCCATGAGGAATTAAGCAGGTCAGAATATATATATATATATATATAAAATATAAAATAAAATATAAAATGCTGACTCCGATAGGCACCCCCACTCTCCGAGAACCCACCCGGAGAGGATGGCTCCACCAGCCGGACCACCATAGCCTGGGGCCTAGGGAAAGGTGGCAGGGCCCGTGACCCAACCACTCACCAGGACCAACACCTCCACCCCCAACCCGCCCACAAAACCTTCCCCAGATGAAAGCCGCACCAGGAGACGGCATGGACCAGGACCGAGATAGGGGGCCGGACATGGAGCCCTTCAAACATGACACATTCCCCCAACCCCCACCCGAAACTGTAATCCCTCCCCATCACTAATATTCACGCAAATCCACACATATACGACAATAAACAACCAGGCTGGCTTCATCCCCAAGGGGAGAGTATCTGCCATGAGATGTTAATTACTTTGACCATGTCCTTGTAGATGGTGAGAGGACATCTCAGTTAGGAGGAATCTGTGGTTTGGCAACATTTTTGCAACATGATTACTCCAGTGCAATTTTATACATTATTATTTATAGTTCTCTGTAAATTCTTTTGATAAAATCATTTGAATTTTATCTCTTTATTACTCTGCAGCATCTGCTGTTATTTGTTAGTGAAGATAGAAAAACTGCAAACAAAAGGTGTTATTTCCTCTAATCTGCTGGACGTGTTGCTGCCACTCATGCTTGGTGCTAACAGCCTCTAGTCTTAGCAGAAAAACCACAAACTGCTGCACAGAGGGAGCAACTTCAACTGTGATCTGCAGAAACAATAACCAACTAAAGAATAGAAAAGATATTGAACAAATGCATCAATGGAAAAGTGGATATTCAGACAAAACAGGTTGTTAGTATGATTTGACAACAACCAAACCAAACAACAATAATTGGTGATCTAATCTAAAAAGACTACAGAAACGGAATCTGAATTCAGTCATAAATAAAAAGAAAATGGGTTCAGTATAGAGTTGAGGCATAAATGCAGCTTAAAACTCAACCAGATTTAAAGAAGAACCTTTGACAAATAATTATTATTACACATTAGTTTAATATCATCAGGTTTCTGAAAACATTCCTAGAAGACTTGGGGCACCTGCAGAAGTTTCTGTTTACTAAAAGCTTTAATTATTCAGTTACTATTTCAACAGAACCTTAGAACCAGCTACTGAAGACTCGTTCCTGTTAACCAACTGACTAATTGAAAAAAAATTATCACATAAAGCTACAAAAAAAGAAAATATACCAAATCTTACCTTCGTTAACTTTGTTTTTCTGTCGTCGATGATAAGAAATGTTGACGTTTCTGTAAGTAATGTATTCCTCTCCACCTTCTGGATCATATGAAGAGAAATTAACTGAATCTAAATTTAGAGTCAGAATGTATTGTTGCAGAGAACAAGTTGTGCATTTACATCCAGAATCCTGTCTCACCTTCAGACTTTCTCTGAACACATCGTCTCACCATCAGAAACAGAACCAGCAGCAAAACCACAACAATGACGAATGGAAGAGACAGGAGCAGGTAGGGAGGAGATGGATAGGAGGACGATGTGGGGGGAGAAGAAGGTGAAGGAGATAGGAATGTGGTCGGAGCAGTGGTTGATGGTTTCACTAAAATAAAGATATTTATTATCTCCACAGTTCAGATATTTACTCTAGAGATGAAGGACTTCTGTTTTTACTTCCTGACCTGAGACAGAGATCCTGCTGGATGGAGACTCTCCATGACCGCTGATGTTACACCTGTAGAGGCCTTCATCAGAGCAGGTCACATGGTGGAGGGTCATGTGACCTGCAGGCTCAGTCCTGATGAGGGAGCCATCTTTATAGAAAGCAGCTGGGAGGTTGGAGGGAGCGGTCTTTGTGTGACAGCTCAGAGTGACGTCATCTCCCTCCATCACAGGGAGGACAGGACTCTGCAGGATCACTGATCCACCTCAACACAGAGACAAACTACAGCATTTCATCCATTTCCACACAGCTTCATCAACACTAACTCCACAGTCTGATCTTACCAGTGACAGTGAGCTGGATGCTGCTGCTGGCTGCTCCCTCTCTGGACTCACACCAGTAGACTCCTGAATCCCATGACAACAAGTAGCTTATGGTACAGGAAGAAGCAGATGGTATCCCCCATCCATCTCCACACTGAGTCCTGGTTCCTCTGGTTGTGTTTCTCCTCACAGTCCATCCAGCAGAGCTGTTGTCCTCCTCACAGCTCAGAGACACAGAGTCTCTTTTAAAGAACTGAGATCTGCTGGGACTCACAGTCAGAGCAGCTGGGAGGACTGAAAAGGAAAATTGTGAAAAATACCTCTACGTTTAAAAGGTAGACTAAAATGGAAAATTACATTAATTTATATTGTTGTTAAAATAATTTTAACAGTTAGACTCTTGCTTGTATCTTAAATTCCCCTCCCAAATATTTCCTAATACAATATATTTCAGTTTTAATGTTAATATAAATGAACCAACCTTCATTTGTTTTGCAGCAAAGCATCAAACAAGGAACTGAAGAGAAATAAAACCTATTGGTTACAGTTGAACAAATGAAAGTACATGAGAATTTCACAATCCAGACATTTTATCCTCCAGAAACAATTATTACATTACAACTTCATTATTCATCCATCCGTCCATCCATCCATCCATCCATCCATCCATCCATCCATCCATCCATCCATCCATCCATCCATCCATCCATCCATCCATCTTCTTCCTCTTATCCGGGGTCGGGTCGCGGGGGTAGCAGCTTCAGTAGGGAGGCCTAGACGTCCCTCTTCCCTGTCACTTGGGCCAGCTCCTTCGGGGGATCCCAAGGTGTTCCCTGGCCAGCCGAGAGATATAGTCCCTCCAGCGTGTCCTGGGTCTTCCCCTGGGCCTCCTCCCGGTGGGACGTGCCCGGAACACCTCACCAGGGAGGCGTCCAGGAGGCATCCTGACCAGATGCCCGAGCCACCTCAACTGGCTCCTCTCGACTGGAGGAGCAGAGGCTCTACTCTGAGTCCTCCCCGGATGACTGAGCTCCTCACCCTATCTCTAAGGGAGAGTGCAGACACACTACGGTGAAAACTCATTTCGGCCGCTTGTATCCGGGATCTCGTTCTTTCGGTCACGACCCAAAGCTCGTGACCATAGATGAGGGTAGGAACGTAGATCGACCGGTAAATCGAGAGCTTGGCCTTTTGGCTCAGCTCTCTCTTCACCACAACGGATCGGTACAACGCCCGCTTCACAGCAGGCGCCGCACCAATCTCCCTGTCGATCTCCCGCTCCATCTTCCCCTCATTTGTGAACAAGACCCCAAGATACTTGAAGTCCTCCACTAGGGGCAGCACATCCTCCCCAACCCAGAGGAGGCACTCTACCCTTTTCCGGTTCAAGACCACGGTCTCGAATTTGGAGGCACTGATTCTCATCCCGGCCGCTTCGCACTCTGCTGCTAACCGCTCTAGTGAGAGCTGTAGATCACGCCCTGATGAAGCCAATAGGACCACGTCATCCGCGAATAGCAGAGACGCAATCCTAAGGCCACCAAAGCGGATCCCCTCAACACCTTGGCTGCGCCTCGAAATTCTGTCCATAAAAGTTATGAACAGAATCGGTGACAAAGGGCAACCTTGGCGGAGTCCAACTCTCACCGAAAACGAGTCCGACTTATTGCCGGCAATGCGGACCATCTCTGACACCGGTCAAACAGAGACCTGACAGCCCTTATTAAAGGGCTCTGTACTCCATACTCCCGGAGTACCCCCCACAGGATCCCCCGAGGGACACGGTCAAATGCCTTCTCCAGATCCACAAAGCACATGTAGACTGGTTGGGCAAACTCCCATGCCCCCTCCAGGATCCTGCTGAGGGTGTAGAGCTGATCCAGTGTTCCACGGCCAGGACGAAAACCACACTGCTCTTCCTGAATCCGAGATTCTACTATCCGACGGACCCTCCTTTCCAGAACCACCGAGGAGATTTTTAACCACCTCGGTGACCTAAACATTAGAGATGGGAGAACCCAGCAGCCGGAAGACGTTTTATCATTTTTCCCTTTTATCTCTTCTTTCTTTCACCTCTTCTCTTTCTTTTTTTCTCTTCTTGTTCTTTCTTTACTCTCCTACTTTCCCATTGTAGTGTCCACATAATTTGAAATACTCCCTGCAGGAATCACAATAAAACTATTTACATGCTTAAAGTAAGCAGAGCAGTATGCGAAAGCTGATTGCTCCACTTGTGAAAGCAAAATCTGTCGAGCTCTATTTGGCATTAAGACATAAATTCTTATTGCCACATTGCTAGACTGGAAAAAAAATAGAGAGATGGGAGAACCCAACCCAGAGTCCTCGGGCTCTCCTTCCTCACTGGAAGACGTGTTGGTGGGATTAAGGAGGTCTTCGAAGTATTCCGCCCACCGAAACACGACGTCCCGAGTCGAGGTCAGCAGCACACCACCCCCACTATAAACAGTGTTGGTACTGCACTGCTTCCCCCTCCTGAGACGCCGGATAGTGGACCAGAAAGGCTTGGAAGCCGTACGGAAGTCTTTCTCCTTGGCCTCTCCGAACTCTTCCCACGCCCAAGTTTTTGCCTCAGCAACCAGCCGAGCCCCCTGCCGCTTGGGCTGCCGGTACACATCAGCTGCTTCCGGACTCCCAAAGGCCGATAAAGCCCGATAGGACTCCTTCTTCAGTTTGACAGCTTCCCTCACCACTGGTTTCCACCAGCGTTTTAGAGGGTTCCTGCCAAGACATGCACCGACAACCTTGTGGCTACAGCTCAACTAGCTACCTCAGTAATAGAGGCACAGAACATGGTCCACTCAGACTCAATGTCCCCCACCTCCTTTGGAGGTGATCTTCATTAAATCTGTATTTATTTCCTCAAAATAATAACTTTATCCACACTTGGCATTGATATCTAAATTAGTTTAAACAGTTTATTCTCCTTTTCATCATCTTCTTCATCAATATCCTGTCATTTCATATCACAGTCATGTTCAGTGTTTTCAGTTTATCTGAGGTGTGTCCATGAAAGCCAGCGCTGTGTTACTAAGAGCTACAAAGAGGCAGTAAAGTCACTTTTCTTCCTGCTTGATGTGTAAAAGCTCTTTCATCTGAATTCAGCCTGACGTTTTGGCCCAACTCTTTGACTTAGGTTAGAACAGAGCAGACAGTAAATTTACTTTGCCTGAACAACAACAGGTTTTGTACTTACAGAGCAGATATTGTAGAGATGTTTCCATCATGGTGCCACTTCACGGTCTGACCTCTGTTGGTTTTCTGTTGGGGCCTCAGACTAAAGCCCGCCTTCTTCCTGAAAACATCAACCTGTGGTTGGTTCCTCTTTCTTTCTAACATACAAGTGATTGTTTTCTCTGTTTAAAGCTGCAGTAATAAATCTGTCATAGAAACATAATTATAACAGATTATTAGAAAATACCTTGATAAAAGCAATACATTTGTTATATTTACATCATGTGGACGAGAGGAACTGGAAAACTGGAACCAAGTAGGATATCAGAATCAGAATAAACTTTATTCACAAGGTGTGAGGGTAAAAACAAGGAATCCGAATTCAACAGGCAAACAAGTAACAGAAAATAGACATGACTACAATCTATGACAAAAAATACGTTTTCAGGGTACATCTGTGATGCTATCCCAGCAGCTCCTTTCAGTTCCTTTGTTTGGGGGATTCTCCCTTCAGTCTCCTCTTCAGGAGGTAAAATGCTTAAGCTATTTAGCTTATTCGCCCATTTGAAGTCGCCTACACACTGGGTGTTCGTGTCCTGAAATTATTTTTCAGGGATCATTGGTTCTGTTGTCTGCGACAGGCTGGCGACCTGTTCAGGGTGTACCCCGCCTCTCGCCCAGTGAACGCTGGAGATAGGCACCAGCAACCCCCGCGACCCCATAAGGGATAAAGCGGTTTGGAAAATGGATGGATGGATGGTTCTGTTGTCCTTCAGCTGTGACTCTGAAGACCTACAGGATTAAAATGGAGGTGCAGCTGCAGGACAGCAACATCAGTGATGTTTGGAAAAGCCTATAGATAAAAACAACCTGGAGTCTGTTTAAAACCACCATGGAACCAACAGGTTCAACCAAATTTGATTGTTACTGAAATTAAATAGACATTAAACTGACAAAGACATAACTTCGTGCAATATTAATTATAAGACTAAGTTTATTCAATCAACATCACCTCAACTCAACAGTATATTGCATTTTTTAGGTTTATGTCTCAGCACTTCTAGATAAAAACAACCTAAAGCTACTTGCTTCGGTTTAATTCAGACAGGCTTTTTCTGCAGGTTTAACCGTTTTATTTTGTCGTTTTATTTTAAGTCTCTTTACAAACTTCTTTGATAAACTTTTTCTATGTTTAGCCCCAAACAAACATGAACAACAAGTTTTAATAGTTAGAACCAGCCTCCTGAACTTGAGTTAGACCTGTTGAAGCTACTGAGGAACCACCATGCTGCTGTGGTCAGAACAGTTCCGCTAAAACCTTTAAAATTAAAAATAACAGTGAAGTTAATGTGAACTTTGCTCAACACATTGATAAGGAAACACTGAAACACACTCAGGAGACTCTGTGTGCATCTTGCTGAGCTCTTTAACAGAGAAAGAAACACATTTTCACCAGAAGTAGATCTTTAGAAGCAGAATGTAAATGAGCTGACTGCTGGATGTTTCTGCTTGAACTGGAAAGAACTGGAAAGATAACAATATTTACTTTAGTAACAACAAATGTTCTGCACGCTATTTACTTTTCCTCCTCTGGTCCCACCTTCACTGTAGTGGGGCGTTACATCTGATCAGGACAGCTCCAACTTCCATTTTTCTCTGTGGTGGAGGAGTTCAAGGTGGCTAAGTGCAGGGTGGCAATGATGCTCAGAGACTCAAAGGACAAGCAAGTAAGCAACACAGGGGTCACAACACGAACAGGCCATAAGTGGGAAGCAGACACTGCAGTCAGACAAGCTGAAAGCTCACTGGAGTTGAGAGACATCATTGGCAATGTCTGCATGGGTCGGCAAGGACTGGGAACATCTCACTTTACACAGTGGAGGAAGGCAAGCATCCAGCAGAGGTGGGAGATGATACAAGCGGAAGTTCGTCACTAGGAGGAGTAGACGTGGAAGGCTAAGGCTGTGGAAATGGCAACCCAGGGAACATGGACCAGCCAGGCTCCATGGGCAAAAGCCCGGCCACCAGGCGCTCGCCAGCGTGCCCCACCTCCAGGCCTGGCTCCAGAGTGGGGTCCCGGTGACCCGCATCCGAGCGATTGAACACGACGTCCATTAATTGTACTCATCATAAGGGGGTTTTGGGCTGCTCTTTGTCTGGTCTCTTACCTAGGACCTGTCTGCCTTGGGTGATCGTACCAGGGGCATAAAGCCTCTGACAGCCAGGGGCGGTTCTAGACAGGGGCCAACAGGGGCCCATGCCCCTGTAGAAATGGCCCTGGCCCCTGTTATGGCCCCTGTACTAAAAACATGATGTTAAATAAACTTCTCATAATTATTTGCAATGGCAAAGAAACCATAACTGATTGGTCACTTTGACCAATATTATTTTTTACCTATATAGCTTTACTCTAAAAAGAATTTAAAACTTAAGATGTTTTAGTTTAGCTTTAGCCATATTGAGCAGGGGGCAAAGTTTTCAACTGCTAGATCAGGGGTCTGAAACCTGCAGTTCCAGAGCCACAAGTGGCTCACTTAATATTATTACTGTCAGGATTTGTTTAACGATGAACTCAGAACACACACACAGGATAAAAGTTTGAGAGGTTTATTGAAGAGTAGATGATTGATGAGAGGTGAAACCAGAGTTGCTGAACTACAGAGGCTCAGGGATGCAGGTGAAGGCAGGAGCTGACAGCCTGGAGAGAGAGTTCAGCTAAGCTGGAAGGCTTGGCACTGAACCGAGTCTTCTCAGAGTGGCTAGTCAGGTTAGCAGAACTTGAGAGACACCAGGGCACAGAGCTGAGGTTCTCCAGGGCGGCTAGTCAGGTTAGCAGAACTTGAGAGACACCAGGGCACAGAGCTGAGTTTCTCCAGGGCGGCTAGTCAGGTTAGCAGAACTCTGGAGACACCAGGACACAGAGCAGAACCTCTCCAGGAACAAACAGTGAAGGAACAGTCTTTAGAGTGACTGGCAGGACTAACCTTTACAACAGGAGCAAAACAAAGCTTCCAAGGCAAAACGGGAACTGGCATGGAGAGGTGTAGTATGATGATGGACCAGCACTAAAGTGAGGCAGAGGGAGATTTAAATAGAAAGACTAACAGGTGAAATGCATCTGACTGAATAATTACTAACAGGTGTGACTGACTGCAAGGAGAGTGGAGTGAAGGCTGAGTGGAAGGGAAGGAGGAAACTAAAATTTAACAAATTAAAACCCAAACAAGGTGGAAAAACTGAGAATAATAGTAAACCAAAGCCGAATCAAAACTAAACCATGACATTACCCCCCCCCCCCTCAAGGCCGGTCTCCGGACGGCCTAACAGATTAAACAACCACCAACCCAGGGTGGGTGGAGGGAGGTACGGATGGCGGGCTAGAGTCAAATCAAACTGATCGGACCAGGGTGGGTGGAGGGTGGTACGGATGGCGGGCTAAAAATCAAACAAAAACTACCCACTCAGGGCGATCCAAGACAAAGTAAAAACAAAAGCGGACTAAAGGGGTTTCTAACAACCCCTGGTAGGCAAAAACAACGCGTCTAACAGATGCTGACAAGCGAGCATCGCCACCAGGCTAACGGGCAAGACTAGACGCACAAATGCTAGAGGGAAGGAACGGGCGCACGAAAACGCCAGAGGGAAGGAACGGGCGCACGACAGCGCCAAAGGGAAGGAACGGGCGCACAACAGCGCCAAAGGGAAGGAACGGGCGCACGACAGCGCCAAAGGGAAGGAACGGGCGTACATAGCGCCAAGGGGAAGGAACGGGCGCACAACAGCGCCAAAGGGAAAGGAACGGGCGCACCACAGCGCCAAAGGGAAAGGAACGGGCGCACCACAGCGCCAAAGGGAAAGGAACGGGCACACCACAGCGCCAAAGGGAAAGGAACGGGCGCACCACAGCGCCAAAGGGAAAGGAACGGGCGCACCACAGCGCCAGAGGGAAGAACGGGCGTACGACAACGCTAGAGGGAAGAACGGGCGTACAACAACGCCAGAGGGAACATCAGGCGTACGACAACGCCAGAGGGAAGAACAGGCGTACAGCAACGCCAGAGGGAAGAACAGGCGTACAACAACGCCAGAGGGAAGAACAGGCGTACGACAACGCCAGAGGGAAGAACAGGCGTACGACAACGCCAGAGGGAAGAACAGGCGTACGACAACGCCAGAGGGAAGAACAGGCGTACTGAAAACACCAGGGCTCAAAACACACGCTGGAGCACGACTGGCATACAGAAACGCGAGGGGAACCCGCCGGGGCGTGCGGGAAACGCCGGGGCTTGGGGAAGAACACGCCGGGGCGTGAGGGAAACGCCGGGGCTTGGGGAAGAACACGCCGGGGCGTGAGGGAAACGCCGGGGCACAAGGGAAGCAGGAACATCTAAAACGCCAAGGGACAAGAACGGAGGGCGTACTAACACGCCGGGGAACCGAGGGCGTCCTAAGACGCTGGGGAACCACAAATCAGAGGGCATCCTAACATGCCGGGGAACCAAGAATCAGAGAGCGTCCCAACACGCCGGGGAACCGAGAATCAGAGGACGTCCTAACACGCCGGGGAACCGAGAATCAGAGGGCGTCCTAACACGCCAGAGAGCCAAGAATCAGTGGGCGTCCTAACACGCCAGAGAACCGAGAATCAGAGGGCGTCCTAACACGCCGGGGAACCGAGAATCAGAGGGCGTCCTAACACGCCAGAGAGCCAAGAATTAGTGGGCGTCCTAACACGCCAGAGAATCGAGAAACAGAGGGCGTCCTAACACGCCAGAGAACCGAGAAACAGAGGGCGTCCTAATATGCCGGGGAACCGAGAGACAGAGGGCGTCCTAATACGCCGGGGAACCAAGAAACCCAAGACAGAAGGCATTCTAACATGCCAGAGGACCAAGAGGTCGAAAACGCCAGGAACAAGGAGGCATTCTAACACGCCAGGGAACAAAATAAATCCAGAATACTAGGGAACGGAGGGCGTCCAAACACGCCAGTGGACTAAGGAACTAAGAGGCCAAAACAAAACCAAGGAAGCTCGAACCAGCCAAAGCTAAGGAGCATGAAACAGCTCAGGGCCAGGGATCAGAAATCTAAGCGAGCGCTAAGACCTAAGGAGCGCTGGATACTAGGAGCGCAGGACAAAAATAAAGAATCAAACCAAGAACTAGAAAATAAGGCAAAACTAGAGCAAAAGGAAAACTAAGGCAAAACATTAAATCAAAACACTAAAGCAGAAAATGAAACTAAAGCTAACTACAAATAAAGGAAAAACAAGAAAAACTAGGACTTGAACAAGTACACTAACGTGACAACCAGAGAGCTAAAGCTAAAATGACAAAGCTAAGCAAACCTAGAAAACTAAGGCAAAATCTAGAATTCTAAAACAGAGCATGGAAAACAAAGCAAACAAAGACTAAGAACTCTAAGAAAACGAAGAACCCCCTAACTAATTCCAAAACTGAGGAATACTAAATAACTCTAAACTAAGGCCGAGCTATAACAAAATAAACAGAAGGCACTGGCCTTAAGGGCGCAGGCAAAAACGGCTGCTAAGCAAAAGAAACATCTTGGTGGAGGTCGTCCTGGACGAGGCAGGCGGCGGAGCAGCATCGCCCGACTAAACCCTCGAGGAGGACGGCCCCGACAGGGCAAAGTCAAGCGGCCCGGAGACCGCGGTCGGCGGCTCCGGCCGAACAGAAAAGTCAAAAGCGGGCGCCGTGGTGGACGGCCCCGACGAGGCAAAGTCAAGCGGCCCGGAGACCGCGGTCGGCGGCTCCGGCCGAACAGAAAAGTCAAAAACGGGCGCCGTGGTGGACGGCCCCGACGAGGCAAAGTCAAGCGGCCCAGCGACCGCGGTCGGCGGCTCCGGCCGAACAGGAAAGTCTGGTGCGGGCGTCGTGGAGGACGACCCCGGCATGATGAACCCGAAACAGGAGTAGCACCAACTAAGGCCTCGGCCTGAGGCAAAACTGCTCCCTCGGAGGCCTCGGCCTGAGGCAAAACTGCTCCCTCGGAGGCCTCGGCCTGAGGCAAAACTGCTCCCTCGGAGGCCTCGGCCTGAGGCAAAACTGCTCCCACGGAGGCCTCGGGCGGAGGCAAAACTACTCCCACGGAGGCCTCGGCCTGAGGCAGGGCGGCTCCCCCGGAGGCCTCGGCCTGAGGCAGGGCGGCTCCCCCGGAGGCCTCGGCCTGAGGCAGGGCGGCTCCCCCGCAGGCCTCGGCCTGAGGCAGGGCGGCTGGCAGGGCGGCTGGCAGTTTAATATTGCCATTTTATTGTTTTTAAATTTTTTTGTTCTGTGCCCCCGTGAAAAAACACTGGCCCCACCTTGGCCCCCCTGGTAAATTTGGTCTAGAACCGCCCCTGCTGACAGCATAGCTCCTAGGATCATTGGGACACTAAAACTGCTCTCCCCCATTACCTCCTGCATGCAGTACTGGATGGTATTTGCTTACTTTCACCACTGGTTAAGACCAAAATTATTCATACCTCTGATTTTAAACAGAGGCACTGCCAGCCCTCTTTTCAATTCAATTTCAATTCAATTCAATTCAATTTTATTTATATAGCGCCAAATCATGAAACATGTCATCTCAAGGCACTTTACAAAATCAAGTTCAATCATATTATACAGATTGGGTCAGATTATACAGATTGGTCAAAAATGTCCTATATAAGGAAACCAGTTGATTGCATCAAAGTCCCGACAAGCAGCACTCACTCCTGGGGAACCGTAGAGCCACAGGGAGAGTCGTCTGCATTGTACATGGCTTTGCTGCAATCCCTCATACTGAGCAAGCATGAAGTGACAGTGGGAAGAAAAACTCCCCATTAACGGGAAGGAAAACCTCCGGCAGAACCAGGCTCAGTATGAACGGTCATCTGCCTCGACCGACTGGGGTTACGGAAGACAGAGCAGAGACACAACAAGAGAGACAAAAAAGCACAGAAGCACACATTGATCTAGTAATCTGTTCTACATTAGATGGTAGTAGCGGGTGAGCCGCCTTCTCTGGATGATGTCACAGTTAACAGAACGCCAGACCAGATGTACCTACTATGAAGAAAAAGAGAGAGAGCAAAAAGTTAAAAGCTGAAATGACGACAGTCATTTCAATGTAATACAATGCAAAACTGGAGGACAGTAGACTGAAGAACAGTAGAAATCAGTAGAGTGAGAAAATTAGACCCTGATGTCCTCCAGCAGCCTAGGCCTATCACAGCACAACTATAAAGATAGCTCAGGGTATGAGCCACTCTAACTATAAGCTTTGTCAAAAAGGAAAGTTTTAACATTAGTCTTAAAAATAAATAGACGGACCAAAACTGGGAGTTGGTTCCACAGGAGAGGAGCCTGATAGCTAAAGGATCTGCCTCCCATTCTACTTTTAGAGACTCTAGGAACCACCAGCAGACCTGCAGTCTGAGAGCGAAGTGCTCTGTTAGGAACATACGGGGTAATCAGAGCTCTGATATATGATAGAGCTTGATTATTAAGGGCTTTATACGTTAGAAGGAGAATTTTAAATTCTATTCTTGATTTAACAGGAAGCCAATGAAGGGAAGCTAAAATTGGAGAAATATGATCCCTCTTGTTGATTTTCATCAGAACTCTTGCTGCAGCATTTTGAATCAGCTGAAGACTTCGAACTGCATTTTGTGGACTACCTGATAGTAAAAAATTACAATATTCCAGCCTTGAAGTAACAAATGCATAGACTATTTTTTCAGCATCACTCCTGGACAGAATGTTTCTAATTTTGGCGATATTCCGGAGGTGAAAAAAGGAAACTCTGGAAATCTGTTTAATATGGGATTTAAATGACATGTCTTGGTCGAAAACAACACCAAGATTTTTAACTTTATTACCAGAGGCCAAGTTAATGCCATCCAGATTAAGTGATTGATTAAGAACTTTATTTTTTGAAGACTCTGGCCCAAAGATTAAAACTTCTGTCTTGTCAGAATTTAAATGCAGGAAATTTAAAGTCATCCAGCTTTTGATGTCATCAAGACATGACTGCAGTCGAAGTAACTGATTGGATTAATCAGGATTTATGGTTAAATATAGCTGAGTGTCATCAGCATAACAGTGGAAATTAATCCCATGCTGTCTGATAATTTTGCCAATCGGAAGCATATATATAGTAAATAGAATTGGTCCAAGGACTGAACCCTGTGGTACTCCACAAGTGACCCTAGAGTTTGAGGAAGATTTATTATTAACATGAACAAACTGGAATCTGTCCGACAGATAAGATTTAAACCAGCCTAATGCTTTTTCCTTAATCCCTACAGTATGCTCAAGTCTTTGTAGGAGAATATTGTGATCAACTGTATCAAATGCAGCACTGAGATCTAACAGGACAAGTGTAGACACAAGTCCATTATCTGAGGCCATGAGAATATCATTGGTGACCTTCACCAGAGCTGTTTCAGTGCTATGATGAGCTCTGAAGCCTGACTGAAACTCCTCAAGTAGGTCATTACTTTGTAAATGTTCACATAGTTGATTAGCAACTACTTTCTCAAGAATTTTAGATAAGAAAAGAAGATTAGATATAGGTCTGTAATTTACTAACTCATCTTGATCAAGAGATGGTTTCTTAAGTAAAGGTTTAATAACAGCTACTTTAAAAGCCTGTGGTACATATCCATTTACCAAGGATAGATTAATCATGTCTAAAATAGGACCACTGATCAGAGGGAATACCTCCTTAAACAACTTGGTTGGGATTGGGTCTAACATACAGGTAGAAGGTTTAGATGAAGCTAAAATTTTAGATAGCTCAGAAAGCTCTACTGCTTTTAAACAGTTCAGACACTGCGCAGGTTCTAAGGATTCCTCCAATGCTGCCTCACTTACTGAGGATGAGGTAATCATGTTTGGGAGGATGCCAATTATTTTATTTTTAATTGAATCAATTTTATTTATGAAGAATCCCATAAAATCATTACTGCTAAGAGCTAAGGGAATGGATGGATCAACAGAGCTGTGGCTCTGGGTAAGTTTGGCAACTGTACTGAAGAGAAATCTAGGATTATTCTTATTCTCCTCAATTAATGATGAAAAATATGCTGCTCTAACTCTGCGAAGGGTCTTGTTATACAACAATAGACTGTTCTTCCAGATTAGGTAGGATTCCTCTTGGTGTGTAGAGCGCCATTTTCTCTCCAATTTCCTAACATTGTGCTTCAAGGAACGCAGCTCTGAATTAAACCAAGGAGCCAGCTTCCTGTGAATAATCACCTTCTTTTTCAAGGGAGCTACATTGTCTAATGCAGAACGCAATGACGAAGTCATACCGTTTACAAAGACATCTATTTGTGAATTGGAAGAAACAACATTGCTGCCATCTACAGGGCATTTCTGCAATACGGAGGATATTAAAAAGGGGACAGACTCTTTTGTCAGATTTGTCTCGGTGAACCCGAACAAGCACACACACAGAGCGCAGAGCAGCTGTTCAGACAGTTTATTGCTGGGTAAAGTGATAATGGATGAAGCGGACCAGGGTCTTTTACCGGAGTTGGGTGGGCAGATGAAGAATGCTGGAGCAGCCTGATCAGAGTGAGCTGGAGAGTCACGGGAGGTGCTGGGATAGTTGAGGGACCAGAGGAGACGTGGAGGTAACTTCATCAGAAGTACAGTGAAGGCGGCGAGCGAGATCTTCTCACAGGAGAATGAGAGACGGACTGGCGGAGAACTGGAGACTGAGGTGGGTTTATATGGAGAGCTTTGCAGGTGGACTGAGTTCTGACTGATTGAAGATTTAACAGGTGAGGATGATTAGTGGAGCAGAGCATGAGGAGGAAGGTTCTGGAAGATTCAGGGTGCAGCAGGCAGGATTGCACCCTGACATCTTTAAGTTTTGATATTATCTATTATATATCTTTGATATATTATCTTCTGATTCTCCACATTTGTTTCTATTAGTCCGTGGGCCAGAATCTGTAGGACGTCTCCTTAAGAACTTTTCGTATGAACTGTCAGGGGACAACTTTCTTCCACCGGGATAAGTTGCTACACATAGCAGTGATCTCAAAACACCAATGTTCCCACGTTTTCACTTGCACATTAATAAGTTATAACCGATAAAAAATCTAAACTGTGGCGCTCCGGTCCAAGAGGTCACGTGATTCAATTTTTTGCTGCTCAGCCAATCAGATCGCTGTATTGTCAGCTGTTTGAGTTCACCAGTTCATCAAGGCTGTGCTATCCTAGTGCAGCCATGATGAAATTGAAATTTTCAATTTCAATTAAGTTTAATTTATATAGCGCCAATTCACAACACATTTCATCTCAAGGCTCTTTCTAAAGTCAGACTCCATCAGATCCTCCAGGTTGGTGAGAAAGTTTCCTCTCTAAGGAAACCCAGCAGGTTGCATCAAGTCTCTCCAAGCAGCATTCACTCCTCCTGAAAGAGCGTAGAGCCACAGTGGACAGTCGTCTGCATTGTTGATGGCTTTGCAGCAATCCCTCATACTGAGCATGCATGAAGCGACAGTGGAAAGAAAAACTCCCCTTTAACAGGGAGGAGAACCTCCAGTGGAACCAGAACCAGGCTCAGTGTGAACGCTCATCTGCCTCAACCCACTATAACATCTTTGTTCTCAGCTGCTCTACATGTCAGAATGACGTTGTCTCCTGGTTCTGTTGTGATGATTCTCTGACCTGCAGGAAAGAAAACAACACAGAGCAGAGAAGTTAGAGAGGAGCTCTGGACATTCAAAATGAGAAAAAGAATATTGCTGTATATCCAGAACCACTACTTGATTTTAAAACAATGATCCGGATTATTATATTGAATTATTAACAACTGAAACACGACCAGAACCATTTTCTGTCTCCAGGCCTCAGCAGACCATCATTATGTTCCAGACCAGAGAAGAACCAGAAGTCTCTGCTTCCATCTCTGATAGAAAGTTTTAGCTCACAGCTATCTGAGTTTACCATAATTATCAGCCATCAACTTCAGGATTAATCTACAGGAAAAGCATCAGTTAATGTTAAACATTGTTTTGTGTTGACATCATGATCCAAAGAAACCGAGGTGCTCTGATTTAACGTTGTTGCAGGAGAACCTCATGTTGTAATGTTCTGGCTTTTGTTTATTATTTGGTTAAGTTAGCTCTTCCCTGTCTCAGGGTTTATTTGCTCTGTTTTTAGTTCTGTGCTTTGTTTAGTTTCATTATTATCCTCGGTCTTAGGTTTATTTTCCAGTTCATGTCAGCTCTGTAATTGCTTCCACCTACATAAGACTAATTAGTTTCACTCCGCTCACCTGTTTGTCCGTTTATTTAAACCTCACTCAGTCCTCAGCTACCTGTCGGTTTGTCACATCTTATCTCCCCTTCATCCACGCGTGCATTCCTTGTTTTGGTAAGAACTCCTAGCACCTTGATTCAGTTTTTGATCACCTGTTTCTCTCTGTTCTGCCCAGTCTGTTCGTTTGTTACCCATCAAGTTTGCCTGGATGTCTGCCTCACCATTTGTTGGAATCTGTTCTGTTTGCCTGCCTGACTCCCACTCCTCAACAGCCCTTAAATAAAATCAGTTAAAAGCATTGCTGTGTTTGGTTGAATACCAGGTTCATCTCCACCCCAGTTCATTACACATGTGGACCCATGTGTCCTCAGAGATGCAGGATAACATCAGAGCAGCTTGTTGAGCGAGTCTAATAAAAACTCACCATCAGGAAGACACTCAGAGGATGTGGTATAATTAATGTCCTAATCTCTTATTCCGTAAGAGATCATTAATCCATATGGGAATAGATACCAAATAGAACCATTTATCCCCATAACTAACATTTAAAGAAGCAATAAGCAATATTTCACCACTAGGTGGGGCTAGAGCACTGCCTGCAGATCAAAACAAGCTGTGCATCAAGCCAGAGTTCTCTCTATGAACTCCTGCTGCAACATCCCTGCCCTGCTCACCAGTTCAGTCTTTTGTAAACAAGAAGAACAGGAAAAGGTCATAGTCCATCTAAAACAACACCTTTAGTTCTTCACGTCATTTTTTGTTCTGTCTAAAATATTGACATTTTGATTATTGTTCCTTTAACCACTAGAAAAAGTAGAAATTAACCATCCGTCCGTCCGTCCGTTTTCTTCCTCTTATCCGGGGTCGGGTCGCGGGGGCAGCAACTTCAGTAGGGAGGCCCAGACGTCCCTCTCCCCGGCCACTTAGGCCAGCTCCTCAGGAGGAATCCCAAGGCGTTCCCAGGCCAGCCGGGAGACATAGTCCCTCCAGCGTGTCCTGGGTCTTCCCCTGGGCCTCCTCCCGGTGGGACGTGCCCAGAACACCTCACCAGGGAGGCGTCCAGGAGGCATCCTGACCAGATGCCCGAGCCACCTCAACTGGCTCCTCTCGACGTGGAGGAGCAGCGGCTCTACTCTGAGTCCTCCCCGGATGACTGAGCTCCTCACCCTATCTCTAAGGGAGAGCCCAGACACACTACGGAGAAAACTCATTTCAGCCGCTTGTATCCGGGATCTCGTTCTTTCGGTCACGACCCAAAGCTCGTGACCATAGATGAGGGTAGGAACGTAGATTGACCGTTAAATGGAGAGCTTCGCCTTTTGGCTCAGCTCTCTCTTCACCACAACGGATCGGTACAGCGCCCGCTTCACAGCAGACGCTGCACCAATCCGCCTGTCGATCTCCCGCTCCATCTTCCCCTCATTCCTGAACAAGACCCCAAGATACTTGAACTCCTCCACTAGGGGCAGCACATCCTCCCCAACCCGGAGAAGGCACTCTACCCTTTTCCGGTTCAAGACCATGGTCTCGGATTTGGAGGCACTGATTTTCATCCCAGCCGCTTCGCACTCGGCTGCGAACCGCTCCAGTGAGAGCTGTAGATCACGCCCTGATGAAGCCAATAGGACCACGTCACCCGCGAATAGCAGAGACGCAATCCTAAGGCCACCAAAGCGGATCCCCTCAACACCTTGGCTGCGCCTAGAAATTCTGTCCATAAAAGTTATGAACAGAATCGGTGACAAAGGGCAACCTTGGCGGAGTCCAACTCTCACCGGAAACGAGTCCGACTTACTGCCGGCAATGCGGACCAGACTCTGACACCGGTCGTACAGAGACCTGACAGCCCTTATTAAAGGGTCCGGTACTCCATACTCCCGGAGTACCCCCCACAGGATCCCCCGGGGGACACGGTCGAATGCCTTCTCCAGATCCACAAAGCACATGTACACTAGTTGGGCAAACTCCCATGCCCCCTCCAGAATCCTGCTGAGGGTGTAGAGCTGGTCCAGTGTTTCCAGAACCAGGACGAAAACCACACTGCTCTTCCTGAATCCGAGATTCGACTATCCGACGGACCCTCCTTTCCCGAACCCCTGAATAGACCTTACCAGGGAGGCTTAAGAGTGTGATTCCCCTGTAGTTGGAACACACTCTCCGGTCCCCCTTTTTAAATAGGGGGACCACCACCCCAGTCTGCCAATCCAGGGGAACTGCCCCCGATGTCCACGCAATGCTGCAGAGCCGCGTTAACCAACACAGTCCCACAACATCCAGAGCCTTACTGATTTACTATAAATAAAGTTCATGGTTCCAAAATAGGTTTTACCAGATTGGATTGAGTAAGAGATGAAATGTGGGAATAAATCAGAGGTAGGAATCAGCTAAAAGATCAATTAAGCTTTTTTTACACAACAGTCACTATTTTGGATCACATCATCTCAAATGAAAATACATTATTCTTTAATTTAAACCAAACTTAAACTTACCAGCAGAAACACTGAAGCTGAAAACCAGCAGAGACAACGTGAATGACTCAGTCAGAAACGCAGACATTTCCTCTTCCAGATCTTCTACCAATTTTGCCCTGAGATTAATAAAATCAGCAGTAACAGAGTTAAACTTTAAGAATAAACTCTATAGAGCTCCTTCAGGGTTAGAGGAAACTTTAACTTAAATTAAGGCAAACTAAATATTTCTAGCTAAGACGACAGCGCTTGAATCTAAGACTCGCTTCACTTTGACGGCTTCATAGAAGGAAGAGGAGCATTAGTGACGTATATAAGCATAAAATCTACCATCGATTTCAGGTGTAACAGAATAAAATCATCCTCACCAACCAACAAACTGATGTCTGACTCAACATCTCTAATGGCCTTTAAAATCCATCAGAGATGTTCAGCAGTAAATAAAGATGATTAACACCCAGCTATCAGAGACCAGAGCGCATGCGTCGGTGCTGCTCTTCATGTAAATCACATGATTCTACAGAGACGAGTCTGAACTCCAGAAATATACATGAGTTTATTTCTTCTGAGTAAAGAAGGTTTGATTCATCTGTTTCAAATCCATCAGCAGCAGGTTTAATATGAATTATTTTCTCCCTAAAACCAGATAAACAACAAATCTGCTTCAGACTCTGACAACATCAGACTGAAGCTGATTTACATCAGGAAGTTAAAATATTAAACCATGTAAATTGGCTCCAGATACAACTTGGAGTTTATAGTTTCAGTTATATTTATAATAAATACAGTCAGGCCCCATAATTATTCAGACCCCTCCTCATCATTAGCTTGAACCGTGAACTCCATTCACAGATTCAATTCAATTTTATTAATATAGCACCAATTCACGAAACATGTCATCTCAAAGCACTTTCCAGAGTCAAATTCATTCAGATTATACAGATTGGTCAAAAAAGAACTTCCTATAAAAGGAAAGATGGTTTTATCAGATTCATGTCAGGATCCTGTCAATTCGCTCTGAAATGTTTATTTTATTACCAGGAGAAACATGTTGGCAGAGTTAAAATATTACTTTAAACCTAAATCTGCTGTGTGGATCATTTTTGGGCCTAACTGCAGCTACCTCAGGGTTAACTGAAATATAAAACTAAAGTTTAGTAAATAGTTGCTGCAATGCAATGACTGACCGTGCAACTTGTTGAACCATCAACAGATCAGCTTCCTTCATGTAAAACCAGTTTTTGTGGTTCTAAGGGATTTGTTGTTGTTGTTCTAAAATCCCAACAAGTCCTGTCCTGAAAGCTTTTCATACTGTTTTAGTATGAAGAGTTTTCCTCCTTTCAGTCCTCTGAGTAACAACAGCTTCTTGGCAGAAGATAAACAGGTTGAGGCCTCAGATCTTCAGCCTCCCATGTTGATCCTTCAGTCAGAGCTCCAGGTCTTCTCCTCTTTAGCTGATCTTCTCTGTCCTCGGTCTTCACTTGAAGACTTCTGTGAGAAACAAACTCTAAGCTCCTCTTGCATAACTTGTACCTTCCTTTTGGTTCCTGTTCATATCCGGTCATGAGATTGAGTAATCCTCCCTGTTAATGAACTCATTTCTACATTACGTTTAATTTAGCTGACTCTGCTAAAATCTGTCAAGCACACATCTGCAGTAACAGAATTTTCATCTACAATAATGTTACAAATACCTCAACATAGAACAACTGCATTGATTGTTGCAGATTACATTCAGTCCTCATCATGTCAGGTTCTTTATGCATTACAGCAATTATTTCTCATTCCTTTTGACTCTAAACTGCTGCAGTCAGGTTCCTTCCCTGCTTACTTCCCTTCATGCACAAAGAGCTCCAACAGATCTGTGTGCCTCTTTAAACTAGAATAAATCCTTTATTTTTTAATCATATAATCATGTATTTATGTCATCCAGCAAATATGCACACTTCCTTTATTTTATTTCAAAAATCCAACTTGTTGCCTTTTTGTTGTCTGTTTTAAATTACATTGTTTTAAGCAAAGAGCAAAGAGTCCAACTAGGAGACCACAGCATCTCTATGGTTGGTAGGAATGATGAGACTATTAAAGTCCTGTTTTATCTTGCAGAGCTTCATCTTCTGGTGTTGGAGGTGGGTCAGATCTTGGTGAAGCATATCTCTGCCTTTGACGGAGCAAGACAATTACAACAGCAGCAAGAAGAATAGAGGCAATGGCTAAAACTATAAAACCACCTATCCACCCAGTACAGCTCCCTCCATCCTCCTTTTGTCCGTCCTTGTTTCCTCCATCCTCCTTTAGTTTCTCCTGGTTTCCTGCAGAAGAGAATCAGGAGTTAGTCTGATCTTTCAGCTAGGAGACGATAGAGAAGCTGCTGTCCCACATCATCTACTGATCTCTGATCTCAGAGCAGCTGCTTCCTCCAGAGTCTCATCAGCATCTCCAGCTCTGTTTCCTCCACCTTTCTATTACGCTCCCTCCTCTGAAGGTCCACTAGATTAAATGTTGTAGACAGCAGCAGACCATAGCAGCAGTTCTTGAAGGTGACCTTGTAGTGCAGCTCTGCAGCTTGTCATGTTGCTTAAAGTGACTAAACAGCTTGATGGTAGAAATCTTTCTCCACCTTTAACAGGATCCTGAGGAAAGTTCTGGAGGATTGTTGCTGTTCTGCTCCAGAACAGCAACAATCCTCTGATCCAGAAGCTGTTCTCTGAAAGCCAGGAGTCCATCTTGGTGCTGGCCAGGAGCAGATCACATGATGCTGCTCTACATATCTGATGTCTGACTACTGGGGACTGAAATAGACTTTATTCTGCATTGATTTCAGCATCTTTACCTGAAATCAGCTGATTGGTAAATGACTGGAATGACATGGAGACTGATTTTAAACAGAGTCACTGCCAGCCCTCATTTATCTTCTGATTCTCCACATTTGTTTCTATGTCTTCAATAATAAATAAATGTCTTAGAGCACATCAGTAGAACTGTAATAACTGTAATAACTGTAATGACGATTTTAGCAGCAGCAAAGCAGCATCTGATGCTTCTTGAACTAAATCAAAGCAGCTGGATGACGTTCTACATTTCTGTTGGACTTTCTGGAAGAAAACTGTCAAATTGTTCAGTTCTAGGATGGTTCTGTCAGAAATGAAAACCAGGATTCATTGAAGTCTTTCTGTCCATCTCCATCATCTAACATCTGATCTGTTTCTCTCTTCCATCAACAACCAGGAAGCTGCAGGAGCTTCTGATCCACAGACAGACTCACTGTTGTGAAGAATCATAATAATACTTATTAATTAAAGGAAATGGTGATTCCCTCGTATTCCAGCATTTCATTGAGAACCAAGGCAGATAAAAAGTAATCACACCCTGGCCAGGCCACAGCCTACCTCCCTTCTGCTCCCAGCCCTGGTCTCCTCTGAACCTGAGGCCACTTCCTCCTCACATCCTGCTATATCTTTAGCAGACATACCACAACCACCTCAGATCTCATTTACAGCGTCACACAGAAAATATGGAAGTATTGACCCTGGGCAACTAGGAAGAGAGTGAAGCCTTCTTCTCCCTGAGTGCAGCTGCTCACATGTTTTTGACGTGGATATATCAGAGAAATGCAAGCTGTAATGTTTCCATTCTCACTGACCTGGTTTAACTGTTAGGTTAATGATGCAGATGGGGTCAGTATCCAGAACAGATCTCTTCCTGCGATTATTTGTTGCATAATCAACTCGACACTCATATCTTCCTGTATCATCAGTCGTCACGTTCTTCAGAACCAAAGACACGTCTCCATTCTTCACGTCCAGCAGATCCACCCGGTTAATAAAGGATGGAGACTGGAAATCTTTATCCAACTGACTGTCTCTGTACAGAAGAACATATTGATCTGACTCCAGATGAGTTCTGTTCCACTCTACAGCTATAACATCTTGTTTCTCAGCTGCTGTACATGTTAGAATGACGTTGTCTCCTGTTTCTGCTGTGATGATTCTCTGATCTGCAGGAGAGAAAACAACACAGAGCAGAAGTTAGAGAGGAGCTCTGAACATTTACAATAATAAGAATCTCTAATCCTGCTTTAGAAACACTAGGCAAGTTTTAAGGAAGTTTATTTGTAGTAAATTTCAACAATAAGATAATTTAAAGTTCTGTCCATGGACAACATGAGAAAAGAAAACATTAGAGAGGAAAGTACATTGCAGTGAAATAGTAGCAGCTGGTCAAAATAGAAGACAAATTAGATCAACTTAAACATCAACATTTAAAGGCAACACTGAAGTACTAGGTTCTTAGCCCTGATTTAAATGAACTCAGGGTCTCTTCACCTTTACATCTTTGGGGAGTTTCTCTCAGAAAGGTGGACCATAGGCACTAAATGCTGCTTCTCCATGTCTGGTTCTGGTTCTGGTTCTGCAGAGCAGGCTGGAGCCAGAAGACCTTAATGGTCTGGATGGTTGATGCCCTGATAACAAGTCTGTGATGTATTTAGGTGCTAATTCAGGGATTTATAGACTAACAGAAGGATTTTAAAGTATATTCTCTGAGATCCAGGGAGCCAGTGGAAGGACTTTAGAACTGGGGTGATGTTCTCTACGTTCTTAGTCTTAGTGAGGACTTCAGAACCGGGTCCATGTTCTCTACGTTCTTAGTCTTAGTGAGGACTTCAGAACCGGGTCCATGTTCTCTACGTTCTTAGTCTTAGTGAGGACTTCAGAACCGGGTCCATGTTCTCTACTTTCTTAGTCTTAGTGAGGACTTCAGAACCGGGTCCATGTTCTCTACGTTCTTAGTCTTAGTGAGGACTTCAGAACCGGGTCCATGTTCTCTACGTTCTTAGTCTTAGTGAGAACGCGGGCAGCAGCGTTCTGGATCAGCTGCAGCTGTCTGATCCACTTTTTAGGCAGACCTGTGAAAACACTGTTGCAGTAATCTATTCGACTAAAAATAAACACATGGATTAGTTTTTCCAGATCCTGCTGAGACATCAGTCCTTTAATCCTGGAAATGTTCCTCAGGTGATAAAAAGCTGACCTTGTAATTGTCTTTAGATGCTTTTGAAGGTTCAGGTCTGAGTCCATCACTACACCCAGATTTCGGGCCTGATTTGTGGTTTTTAGCTGAAGCAGCTGAAGCTGTGTGCTAACTTTTGATCTTTCCTCTATTGGTCCAAAGATTATTACTTCAGTTTTGTTTTTATTCAGTTGAAGAAAAATTTGTCACATCCATGCATTGATTTCTTCTAGACATTTACTCAGTGACTGAACTGGTTCATAGTCACCTGGTGACATGGTGGTGAAATCTAAAGTGTACAGGCAACCAGTGGAGGGCTGATTAGATGCAGAAGTGCCCAGCTTGTTACAGCAATCCATAAATATTTATAGGCATTGTCATCTTTATAATATATATATATATATATATATATATATATATATATATATATATATATATATATATATATATATATATATATATATATATATATGCTGCCACCCTTGAAAAATTCATGCCCCCTCTCTTGCCACCCCAAAAATATTTTCCTAGATCCGCCCATTAAATATTCTTCTGTTTGGACTTCAAAAGCTTATGTTGGTCTGGACCACAAATAATGAGATTTGTATGAAGTTAAGTTTTATTTACCAGACTTCAAATTGAACGATTTATCACAACTAATATTTTAAAATAAAACACAAAGCTAAGCAACTTGAAATATTCTTTACAGTCCTTTTGTCTGCTGAAATTTGTTAAATACGAGAGAGGGATTTTCCCTGTTTTCTCCCGCACAAAAGGATATGTTAATCCAATGTAGGCTAGTCTAATAAATCACAGGGATGAACTTTGGAGAGCAACGGAAAGTCATCCAATCTGCAAGGGCCTTAACCTTCACTTTGCAGGCGA